>NC_045961.1:83626809-83995727 GCF_010909765.2 Amblyraja radiata | reverse complement strand
CACAGGGAGAATGTACAAATTCCATACATACAGCACCCATAATATCAGGATCGATCCCGGGTCTGCGGGGCAGCAAATCTACTGCTGCCGCACCGTGACATATTTCTATGACTCTGCAAATGGATGTTCATCCCTTTTATTCCTGCTATCATTCCCGCCCCGGACACTGCAATGTGGTTGAACACACAGTTAACGAGGTTTCACAAGGCTCATGACTGTGATCTCACTTACACATGGCCCCGGTGAAGCTCCTTTATCTTCTCCTCCAGAGCCTCCTGCTGAGGTACGTACTTGTGTTTCGATAAATGCTCGGAGAAAACAGCTTCATCAAAATCCCCAATTTCAGCTGGAAAACAGAAGTGGAGCTTAGATCAGTTCATCAGTCAGCATGCCAATCCATAATCAATTGGATCTTGTATTAACACACCTCCCATCTTTTGACCCAGGTCATGGATTAATCATGAACCTGCATTTTATTTTTAGTTTAGAGATAGTAAACAGGCCCTTCGGCCCACCTGATCCGTGCCGACCAGCGATCCCTGCACATTAACACTATTCTACACCCACTAGTGACAATATTAACATTTACCAAGCCAATTAACCTACAAGCCTTTACGTCTTTGGAGTGTGGGAGGAAACCAAAGATCCCGGAGAAAACCCACGCAGATCACGGGGAGAACGTACACTCCGTACAGACAGCACCCATAGTCAGGATGCTGTCTGTACACTGCCTGACCCTCTGAGGTACTCCGGCACTTTGTGTCTATCTTCTGCATTTCTATAGCAGCTTTCAGTGTCCCCAGGGTGTCCCTTACAGGTTAATTGCCCACTAAATGAAAGAGCATGGAAACAATCCACAGCCTAGCATTTAACACCCAATGTACATTAATTCTACACCGATTCCTTTTATTCTCCTCACATTCCCACAAACTAGAGAAAGTTACAGCGGGCAATTAACCTGCCAACCTGCGCGTCGTTGGGATGTTGTAGGGAACCAAAGCACCCAGAGGAGGCTCACGCAGTCACAGGGAGAGCGTGCAAACTCCACACAGACAGCAGCCGAGGTCAGGATAGAACCCGTAGTTATCCGCTGTACCAACACCATTGCAGCTGTAATGTTGTGAGATTAGTGTTGGCCAGGACACCTCTCCTACACGGCAGTGTGGGATCATTTCCGGTTGCCAAGAGATACCAGATAACCTCCTTCATCCCCTGGGACACCGGCGTGCCCCTGCAGCAATGCACTGGGGTAGGTTCGGGTGCTGAAGACCTTTGACCTTTGCTTCGGCAGCTGATCACCTAGCGGTATGAACGTTGATAAACACAAACTGCTGGAGTAACTCAGCGGGTCAGGCAGCATCTCTGGAGAAAACTGATGGGTTACTGGAAATTGGGGATCTTGAAAATGCAGGGGTTATTTGAAATTAGAGAAATTAGCATCCATACCGTTGGGTTGTAAGGTGCCCAAGCTTTCTCTAATTTCAAATAAGCCCTGCATTCCCCCACTTCCCCCACCCTGTTAGCAACCTGTATCGCTTCATTATCACTTCTTCCCCAGCCAACAATGGACCATTATGGGCTCCACTGTTCCTTGGTCATCAGTTGCAGGCCCAGATATGTTCTGGCCTTTTACTGCCTCTCGTGCAACCCCCCCCCCCCCCCCCCCCGCACCCACATCTGTACTTTCAGTCTGAAGAAGGGTTCCAACCCGAAAAGTCACCCTTCCATTTTCCCCAGAGATGCTGCCTGACCCATTGAGTTGCTCCAGCACTTTGTGTCTATCTTTGAGATTACGTGTTGGACCGAAGAACGCAACGGAACAGGAAACCTTTGAATTTACTCACACTGGATGATGTGAGAGGCCAGGAGTGCCGCACTTGTGTCGTTGCAGGTCATTCTGCCCGAGGCCAGGTCCTGTTTGATTTGCAAAGCAAAGAGATACCTGCGGAACACAAGGCCGTACAATCAGTTGCCTCAGTTAGAAACATGGAAAAATAGGTGCAGGGAGTAGGCCATTCGGCCCTTCGAGCCAGCACCGCCATTCAATATGATCATGGCTGATCATCTAAAATCAGTACCACATTCCTGCTTTTTCCCTAATTTCCCTTGATTCCTTTAGCCCCCCCAAGAGCTAAATCTATATGCCCCTGTCCCACTTAGGAAGCCTGAACGGAAACCTCTGGAGACTTTGCGCCCCACCCAAGGTTTCCGTGCGGTTCCCGGAGGTTGCAGGTGGTTGCCGGAGGTTGCAGGTAGTGGAAGCAGGTAGGGAGACTGAAAAAAACCTCCGGGAACCGCACGGAAACCTTGGGTTGGGCACAATGTCTCCAGAGGTTTCCGTTCAGGTTTCCTAAGTGGGACAGGCGCATTAACTCTCTCTGGCCTCCATTTCCCTCAATACATGTAACAATGAACTACAATGAGGAACAGCACCTGATATTCTGCAGGCATTTTACAATGTAACGGCATTGAACATTGAATTCTCCAATTTCAGGTAACCTGCTCCCTTTTTATCCATTTCTCTCTGCTTTTGATCTACCAGGTCCCCTCACACACAACCTCTCTCCTGGCCCTTTGTCACCCAATATCCTTCCCCTCCCTGGGAGGAAATCGGAGCACCCAGAGAAAATGCACGCAGTGGCAGAACATACAAACTGCGTACAGACAGCACCCGTAGTCAGAATCGAACCCGGGTCTCTGGAGCCGTAAAGCAGCAGCTCTACCATTATGCCACCGTGCACCCCCCCCCCCCCCCCCCCCCCCTCACCTGATCATCTTCCACACGCTTCTCCCCCTGGATCCTCTGTCCCTTCCCGCACTGTACCTATCGGTTTGCCTCCCCTGCCTTATTTGCTTCCAACGGTTCATCTGTCCATTCTACCCACCGCCGCCCCGTAGCCAGGATCGAACCCGGGTCTCTGGCGCTATAAAGCAGCAGCTCTACCGTTATGCCATTTGTGCCCACCCCCCACCCTCTCTCACCACAGATGCTGCCTGACCAGCTGAGTTCCTCCAACAATTAGTTTTTTTTGCTGAGATTTTTTTTTTAAAGCCATTGGCACCCTTCACGTCCCTTTATGGTGAACTGCCTTATGAAGTGGGTGGCACGGTGATGCAGCGGTAGAGTTGTTGCCTTACAGCACCAGAGACCCGGGTTCGATCCTGACTGCGGGTGCTTGTCTGTATGGAGTTTGTACGTTCTCCCCGTGACCTGCGTGGATTTTCTCCGGGATCTCTTGCACACAGGAAGAACCCGCAAACATAAACATTGGAGTGGTGAAGTATCCTGGATCGCAATCACTCCGGCATTTTGGTTAGTTCCACTGTCCCACTAAGTTTTCACTCCCAAATCCTGTTATGAATGAATTGCTTCTTCCTTTCTTTCGATTCACAGTAACTAGCTCTGCAGAAACCCCTTGTTTCCATGCTCCCTCTGGTTACTGCTTCCCTCTCCATCACTCGCCTTACAATTTTGAACTCTTCTATTAAATCGTCCCTTGACATTCACTGCTACAAAAGGGCCAAAACCTTTGGTTTGTCTAATTTTGTGCTGTTATGCTGTCCGGTTATATGAATAGGTCTTTCAGCGGTGGGCGGTGGGCGGCGCGACTCACGTCGCAGCAGCCTCTGCAGTCCGTCTGTCTTTTTATCATTTTTTGTCTCGTTTGAATGTAGTTTTTTTTTGTGTATGTGTGTGGGTATGTGTGTGGGGGGGCGGGGGAAACTTTAAAAATCTATCCCCTGCACGGAGAACCCGACCTTTTCTCTGTCGGGTCTCCGTTGTCGTTGGGGGCCTAGCACCGTGGAGCGGCCTTCAGCAGGAACGACCTGGGGCTCCAGTCACGGAGCTGCGGACCTACGCACCATCGTGGAGCTGGCCGAGTTCGGAGCGGGTGGAGCTGTGGTGGCGCTCGGCTGCGACCCGACCCCGGAGATTCGGAGGCTTACCGCAGGTCTGGTGGACAGTGACACCGGGAGCCCGCGGGTCCCTGCTGGGAGACCGCTTTTCGGGGCTTCCGCAACGGCGACTTCACCCGCCCGAGTTGCGGGATTGAAGAGTACCTGGAGCGTCCGGCGCAGTTACATCATCGCCCGGCGCGGCTTGGAATGGCTGCGGGACTTTGCTAGGGCACGCCGGGGGCTCCAACAACAAGACCCAGAGCGTGGCCTTGCATCACCCGGCGCGGCGTTAATGGCCGCGGGACAATTACCATTGCCCGCCGGGGGCTTTGACTCTGACATCGGGAGGGGAATGGGGAGTGCAGGGGAGAGATAAGTTTTTGCCTTCCATCACAGCGAGGAGGAGATGCGCTGTGATGGATGTTTGTGTAAATTGTGTTGTGTCTTGGTTCTTTCTTGTGTGTATGACTGCAGAAACAACATTTCGTTTGAACCTCAATGGGGTTCAAATGACAAATAAATTGTATTGTATTGTATTGTATTCATTATCTCAGTCACTCATCCTTTTCCCACGAGGCTGACAGATCTGACTGGTGGCTCATCATCCATCCACCCACCCACGTTTACCCCCAGGTCTTCCTCTGTTCTGCTGGACATCCAACACTTTAGTTCAGTTTTGTTTAGTTTAGAGATACAGCGCCGAAACACACCCTTCGGCCCACAGAGGCTGCGTCGACCAGCGATATCCGCATACTGACACTATCCTCCATAAGCCAGGGACAATTTACAATTTCACCAAAGCCAATTAGCCTACAAACCTCTAGGCCTTTGGAGCGTGGGAGAAAACCACAGCTCCCGGAGGAAACCCACGCAGGTCACGGGGACAAGGTACAAACTCCGTACAGACAAGCATCCGCAGTCAGGATCGAACCCGGGACTCTGGCGCCGTAAGGCAGCAACTCTACCGTGGCGCCACCGTGCCGCTTTATTCACTGATAACCAAACCACTCATAACCAATCGGAAAGTAAATAAACAACATCACTCAACTGAACAGTTCACTACAATCAAGCCACTTCCTGCCAACTAAAATCACCATCAACAAAATAAAATGTCTTCTCCTATTGCCTCTGGGTTTGCAGTGCCGCATGGAGAATAACCAGTAATTCACGGCGTATCCACGGAAACCATGGAAGGTTGGAGACCTTGTGATCCGAATGTGCTGTTTGTGGATAAGATATAAACTTTCAATGGACAAGAGAAAGTATTGAATTCCAAGCCAGCTCTCTCTGCCCAGTGTACTTTAATGACAGAGAGGCACCTCGGAGATATGGCTGGGAAAGGAGGTCATTTAACCACATGAATTCCTGAAACTATTCCCTGGCATGTCCAAGAAACAGTATCAATCAATATTATTTCATGAACGTTACGCAAACTCTCCAAAAGGATAGCAGGCAAAAATAGAATCACTCAATAAAAAAAAGATTTGGTTTCCTAATCTCAGGACTTCCCAAAGCCCAATTAAGAACTTGTTTAATTTAGTTTAGTTTACTTTAAAGGTACAGCGCAGAAACAGGCCCTTCGGCCTACCAAATCCACGCTGACCAGTGATCCTTGTACACTAACACTACCCTACACACACGCGGGACAATTTACAATTAAACCAGGCCAATTGGCCTACAAACCTATAAGTCTCTGGAGTGTAGGAGGAAACCGGAGATCCCGGAGAAAACCCACGCAGGTCACAGGGAGAATGTACAAACTCCATACTGACAAGCACCTGTAGTCAGGATCGAACCGGGGTCTCTGGCGTTGTAAGGCAGAAATTCCTCCGCTGCGCCACCTCAAGTCCACCGTGTCAGTGCAGTTGCCTCCGCTACATGGGATTTATAGCAATGAATTTTTGCACACCAGCTCCCACAGCTAGCAATATGATAGTGACCAGATCATATGCTTTTGCTATACTGATCAGCGGTCTGGGGCTCAGCGGTGTAATGGCTAGAGGTACATATCTACCTATCAGAGGAGACGCAGCTTCTGCTTCATGTCATAGTCTTTCCAACAGGCCCTTCGGCCCATCAGGCCATGTTGACAGTCAAGCAGTCATGCACAGTAATCTCACTTTGTTCCCCTCATATTCCACTCCCCCCTCAGATTCTACTCCTCACCCATACACTAGGGGCAACTCACAGTGCCGACAGGCCATTCAGCCCCTCTAGCCTATCCTGCTACATAACCCGATCATGGCTGCTCTGTATTTCAGCCTTGATTTCACGATCGCCCGGGGTTCTTGCCCAATGGAGAGGCTGTGAGCAACACTGCCAGAAGGAGGTGCCTCAAGTACAATTACACCATCACGGCACAGGCTTCATTCTTCACGGAGCGGAGGAACGGGGGCTCAAGGATTGACGGCAGAAGAGTTGGCACCAACCTGGTCAGTTCTTCTTGGAGCTGAGAGTGATCAGGAGGAAAGAACTTCACCACGAATCGCATCACTATGTGCCTGGGCCCTGAGGAGGAGATGTTAAATATTCAAACATTTAAAAAAGGAAAGGAAGAATAACATTGCCGTAGTGACTTTCTCATCTGTTTCCAAACAACCCAATGTGCAGTTAGTTGCTGGTTGAAACCGAAGATAGACACAAAAAGCCGGAGTAACTCAGCGGGTCAGGCAGCATCTCTTAAAATGCTGAGAGATGCATGAGAGATGCTGACTGGCCCGCTGAATCCTTTTCACTCCAGCTTTTTCGTTTCTAACTTCCAAACATCGCAAACCAGGCTTTAGTCAAACAAGCAGTTTGTGTGGCCATTGTGGGAATGTAGGGAACAGAGTGGCTAACTTGGAAACTTGGACTGCAGATGCTGGAATCTTGTGCAACTTAGCGGGTCAGGCAGCTTCTTTGGAGGGAAATGGACAGACGATGTTTTCGGTCAAGTCCTTTCTTCAGACTTGTTCACAGTGAGCTCCCTCTAACTCTCGTTCCCCCAATCCCCTATCGCCCCATCCTCCCATCATAGAAACATAGAAAATAGGTGCAGGTGTAGGCCATTCGGTCCTTCGAGCCTGCACCGCCATTCAATATGATCATGGCTGATCATCCAACTCAGTATCCTGTACCTGCCTTCTCTCCATACCCCCTGACCCCTTTAGCCACAAGGGCCACATCTAACTCCCTCTTAAATATAGCCAATAAACTGGCCTCAACTACCTTCTGTGGCAGAGAATTCCAGAGATTCACCACTCTCTGTGTGAAAAATGTTTTTCTCATCTTGGTCCTAAAAGATTTCCCCCTTATCCTTAAACTGTGACCCCTTGTTCTGAACTTCACTCACGCTCTCCTCCCACGGGATACCCTCCTCCACCTCCACTGCTCATCTCTCCCTCGGCTGCTCCCATCTGCCATCAACCCCTTATTCAATTCCCCTATTCATCTCCCTTTCCTATCAGATGCCTGAACCCTCAGCCTTTTGTTCTCCACTTATCACCTCCCAACCTCTGTCGCTATCTCCACCCTGATGCGTATCTGGCAATCAACACACATTTGCCAGGACGGCGACGCAGCGTGACGGTGGAGTTGCTGCCTTATACAGCGCCAGAGACCCGGGTCCAATCCTGACAATGGGCGCTGACTGTACGGAGCTTCTAAGTGTTCTCCGTGACGGTGTGGGTTTTCTCCGGGTGCTCCGGCTTCCTCCCACACTCCAAAGATGTACACGTTTGTGGGTTAAATGGGTCTGGTAAAAATTGTATATTGTCCCTAGTGTGTAGGATAGTGATCGTGTACGGGGATGGTCACTAGTCGGAGCGGACTCAGTGGGCCGAAGGGCCTGTTTCCGCACTGTATCTCTAAAATTCATTGTAAAGTAACCCCCTACTCAGTTATATCCACCTGTTTTTACTAGCTCCTGTTCCACCTCCAGCTCTTTCTACTGGTTATTTGCCCTCTGGTCATTCAATCTGGATGAATGGTCACAACCGTAAAATGTCGACTGTCCATTTCCCTCCTTAGATACTGCCTGTCCTGTTGTTCCGCCAACAGCTCTCCTTTCTTAGCTCCCACTGATGGCAGTGTATGTACGTGTGTATGTGCGCATGTGTAGTACGTATGTGTGTGTATGTGTTGAATGACTGTGTAGGTATATGTGCGTGGTGTGTACAAGTGTATGTGATGTCTCTATGAGTGTGTCTGTGTGTGTATGTAGGTGTGTGTGTGTGCGCATGACTGTGTACGTATATGTGTGTGGTTTGTATATGTATGTATGGTGTCCATATGTGTGCACATAAGTGTGCATGTGTGTGTGTGTGTGTGTATGTGTGTGGTGTGCACATGTATGTGTGGTATCTATATGTGTGCATATTGAATTGAATTGAATTGAATACCTTTATTGTCATTCAGACCTTACGGTCTGAACGAAATTTCGTGCCTGCAGTCATACATACAATCATACAATAATAAACAACAATAAACACAAATTAACATCCACCACAGTGTATCCTCCAAGCACCTCCTCACTGTGGTGGAGGCAAAAATCTTAGGGTTACTGTCTCTTCCCTCCTCTTCTCCCTCTGCGCTGAGGCGATTCCCCACCGGGCGATGGCACAACAGTCCCGCGGCTCACCGAACCCCGCAAACGGGCCGGTTCAAACACCGCGGCCCGGGATTGGTCGAAGCTGCCGCCCTCCAGTCCAGCACACGCAGCCGCTGGCCCAAGGCTGAACCCCGGACTCAGGTCACCGCCGCCAGAACGCCGTCCCAGCCACCGGAGCACCGTTCCAGCCCCGAGCCGGATCGCCCTCACGTGAGTACCGTTCTCCCTTGGGCTGGGCCACTCCGACGGGAGCGCCGTTCTCCCTTGGGCTGGGCCACTCCGACGGGAGCGCCGTTCTCCCTTGGGCTGGGCCACTCCGACGGGAGCGCCGTTCTCCCTCGGGCTGGGCCACTCCGACGGGCCACAGCCCCTCACGGGAGAGTCTCTCAGCCCCTCGCCAGGCCGCTCTCACGAGAGCGCAGTTCCAGCCCCGGGCTGGGCCACCCTCACGGGCGAGCTCAGGGCGAGTCCTGTCAGCTGCCTCCAGAGTCCCGAGGTCGCCAGCTCCGCCATTAGGCCTCAGCGTAGGCGGAGGCAGAGAAGGGGGGTACGACAAAAAGATCGTATTCCCTCGAAGGGAGAGACAGCAAGCCCCATTTCACCCCCCACCCCCACATAAACGCAACCTAAAAACCAAAAACGTAACTAGACAAAACGAAAAAAAACAACACAAAAAAGTAAAAGACAAACGGACTGCAGGCGAGCCGCAGCCGTTCCCAGCGCCGCCACTTCCGTGTGTGAGTATATACAGTGTGTGTGTGTGTGTGTGTGTGTGTGTGTGTGTGTGTGTGTGTGTGTGTGTGTGTGTGTGTGTGTGTGTGTGTGTGTGTGTGTGTGTGTGGTGTGTAAACGCGTGTGTGTGTTTCTTCTTTATGTGATGTTGGCTGAGGAATATATATTGATTAAGACACTACAACAAACTTCCCTGTTCTTCATTGAAATAGTAACCATTGGATCTTTTACAATCACCTGGCACCTTAGTTTAATGTTTCACTTGGACAAGGGCACTTGCATTAGTGCAGCATTCCCTCAATTATACAACAAAACATCAACTGAATCCAAAAGCCAGTGACTCAGGTGAGAACAGCCCAGCTGACAGTGCATCCAAACTAAGGCACATTTGCAATACTGCACACTCCCATACATGGTACACCACCTCAGCTCCTTGCTGGGAGATGCCACATGTTGTCGAGTTTAAAACTCTGCTCGCCAACAAAGTGTTTGATACATGGCACGGTGTGACTTGGGGCCTGTGGTATGATATTCCCAGGCAAAGGCAGATTGGGAAGCTTCCAACTGGCATGCCACTGCCTGTGTGACTCAAGTCCCGCTGAAGGCGTCCTCAATGGGAATTTATGGAAAGGATGATTATTAACATAATGTTGTCTATGCTGAAATGATTAACAGTGGTAGCTCACACATCATTACTGCATTGCAGAATCTCGTGTTAAAACAATGACTACACTTCACAAATGTTTTAAAGACTAAAGTGCCTTTGGTCATTCCGAACGTAGATTTAATGGGCACTTATTGGAACAGGATATGGGAATGGGAAAGAAATGGAAAAGCACGGTGGCACAGCAGGTAATGCTGCTGCCTCACAGCTAAAGAGAACCAGGCTCAATGCTAAACTCTGGTGCTGTCTGCGTGGAGCTTGCACGTCCAACCCTGTGACTGAGTGGCTTTCCCCTGGGTGTTCTGGCCTCCCAGCACATCCCAAGGACATGAGAGCTGGGAGGTTATTTGGCCGCGGAAAGCTAATGTGAATGTGAGTGGTTGAATCTAGTCGGAGTTGATGAGAATGTGAGAAAAATAAAAATTGAGATTAGTGTCGTAGGTGATTGATGGTCCTCATAAGCTCATAAGGGTCCATTCCATGTGTAATGACTTTAAAATTCAATGAGCAAAGAAATTCCTGAGCTGCCGTGAAAGGGAAGTGGGACCAACTGGAGGGTTCTTTCAAAGAGCCAGCACAGGCAAATGGGCTGAAGGGCCTCTGTCTGGTCTGTGCCATTCTGTGTCAGTTCAAGCTAGGACTATTCCTTGGGAGTCCAGAAGGCGAAGAGCTGATCTTACAGACGTGTGTAAAACCATGGGGTGAGTTGATAGGGTGAACATAAGGTATTTTATCCAGGGTTGGGGAAGCAAGAACGAGAGGACATTGGATTAAGATGAGAGGGGAAAGATTTAATAGGAACCTGAGGAACAGCTTTTTCATGCAGAAATTGGCGGGTATATGGAAAGGTCTGCCAGAGGAAGTAGTACAATAACAACATTTAAAAGACACTTGGATAAGCTACATGGATAGGAAAGGTTTAGAGGGATATGGACCAAATGGGACTAGCTTAGATGGGTGAAGGATCTGTTTCCATGCTGCAAGACTCTTTTGACTCAAAATCACCAGAGATGGCTTATCCAGGATTTTGGGCAGATCCTTGCACACATTCACAAATCTTGACTCTACACATGAAGAGAATCAAATGTCACACAGGAAACCACATTTTGATGAAGTGATTTTTAATGCCAGGCTTGAAAAATATTCATAAGCTAGACATTTCAGACAAAGAGGAAAAAGTGGATTAACACCCTGAAAACACCCTGCGTGTAATGTCCTTTAGCCCCCCAAGAACTTCTTTACTCAGAGAGTGGTAGCTGTGTGGAATGAGCTTCCAGTGGAAGTGGTGGAGGCAGGTTCGATTTTATCATTTAAAAATAAATTGGATAGGTATATGGACGGGAAAGGAATGGAGGGTTATGGTCTGAGTGCAGGTAGATGGGACTGAGGGAAAATAAGTGTTCGGCACGGACTTGAAGGGCCGAGATGGCCTGTTTCCATGCTGTAATTGTTATATGGTTATATGGTTATAAGAAAGGTCATCTTTTGGTAGAAGGGAAACTTTATTTCCACCTCAGCCCCATGACCGAGTGTAGATGGCTCGCAATTGAAAGACAAGTCCTGTTTCACAAAAGGGGCACGTAGGTAAAACAATACTCACTTCTGACTTGTTTCACAATTGGTTTCAGCAGGTCCAGCCACACCTGGAAGCACAAGAGCTTGCAATTATTATAATAAGTATGTATAGGGCAATACAACCAACAGATTTCCTTCCCCCCTCCCCTCCCCTCCCCTCAATCTTTCCATGGGGCATAGGAGTCATATGTAAACTCAGCGTTAACTGGTCACCTTTAACAGCCAGTGCCTTTATGTACACCAGGCTCTGTGGAGAAGGGACTGAGGTTAGGATGGGTTCCCGGAGACTAACGTAACAGTGATGGAGGAACAGCAACACATTTCCCATTCGGGATAATGTGGAACTCGGTGTCTATGCCGTGAGAATTCCTACTGCATTTGGCTGCTCAGTCGGCTTGTTATCTCACTGCCGCTGGTTGCCAGGAATCCCACTGATGCCTCAGCATCGGAAACTGGCACATCTCTGCTCGATGCACCACTGCTTCAAGGTCAACGACGAGTGATGTCAAGGACACAGATGAGAATGCAGATGCTGGAAATCTTGAACAAACCAAGAGGAAATAAGGGAGGGTCCTGACCCGAAACGTCACCCATCCTTTTTCTCCAGAGATGCTGTCTGTCCTGCTGAGTTACTCCAGCACTTTGTGTCTATCTTTGGTATTAATCTGTATCTGACGTTCCTTGTTTTCTACAAAGAGGAACTGAGTGGGTCAGTCAGCATCAGTGGAAGGAGACAAAGTGCTGCAGTAACTCAGCAGGTCAGACAGCATCTCTGGAGAACACGGATAGACGACGTTTCAGGTTGAGAACCTTCTTCAGACCCGAAATGGTGCCAATCGATGTTCTCCAGAGATGCTGCCCGACCCGCTGCGTCACCCCAGCACTTTGTGTCCTTTTGCGTATTATCCAGCATCTGCAGTTCCTTGTTTCTACATCTATGAAGGGAAATGGACAGACAAACAGGACCCTTCATTCAGATTGGAGTAGAGTGGAGAAGGCTGGTAGATGTGAGGGGAAGGGGTGGAGTAGGAACTGCAAGTGGATTGAGTAGATTCAGTTGAGGAGGGGTAATTGGAAATGAGTGGAGACACTAACCAAGGCTGGAGGGGAGGAGGATGGGTGGAGATGAGTGATGTTAATTCACACCAAATTCTGGATAAGTGGATGAAGATAGAAGATGATGCCACTAAATTAAGCTATTAAAGACAACAATTTACATGTTGAACTTAATTGGTAAAATGGAATGGGATTTCCCCCTGGACGTTGTATTCAGTTGTAAATGTTAGTCTTAAACAAGATCTATTTAGCATTGTTCAATGGAGACATGAAAGGTGGAGCATTCTATGGAAAAACGTTCACGTACCATAACCTTGTGATGGTCCATAAACTCCAGGGCAAAGTAGTCACTTTCAATAAGGTTAAGGTTGTGACAAATCAAATCCAGCAAATGCTTCCCAGAGGCTTTTAGCTGTAATGAATAAGAAATAAATTGTCAAGTAGCCTGTGTGTTATTATTCTGCGTTTCATGATTTATTCATCAGTGAGTTTTAACAAGTCCACTGAAATTTGCGCAGCAGGGATGATACTTATTCCTTTCCCAACGTCACTGGAATCAATTCTCTGGATGTTATCACATTTTACATCCACCTAGGAGAACCGGACGGAGCACCGCCTTAAACGGTCTACTTCAAACGACGGAGCCTCTGATACTCGCTGGATGAAGTGAATGTGGAGAGGATGTTTCCACTAGTGGGAGAGTCCAGGACGAGAGGCCACAGCCTCAGTTCAGTTTATTGTCACATGTACCGAGGTACAGTGAAAAGCTTTTGTTGTGTGCTAACCAGTCAGTGGAAAGGCAATGCATGATTACAATTGATCCATTCACAGAGTACAGATACATGATAAGGGAATAACGTTTAGTGCAAGGTACAGCCAATAAAGTCCGATCAAAGACAATCCAAGGGTTACCAAAGAGGTAGATAGTAGTTCAGGACTGCTCTCTAGTTGTGGTAGGGTGGTTCAGTTGCCTGATAACAGCTGGGAAGAAACTGTCCCTGAATCTGAAGCTGTGTGATTTCACACTTCTATACCTTTTGCCCGATGGGAGCGGGGAGAAGAGGGAGTGCCAGGATAGCCTCAGAATAAAAGGACGTACCTGTAGGAAGGAAATGAGATGGGATTTATTTAGTCAGAGGGTGTTGGCCATGGAGCTACGGAGGCCAATTTTTAAGGCGGAGATTGACAGATTTTTGATTTGTAAGGGTGTGTAGGGTGATGGGACGAAGGCAGAAGAATGGGGTTGAGATGGAAAGAAAGCTCAGCCATAATGTGCCGAATGGCCTTATTCTGCTCCTTGAGCCTCTGAACTCTCTCTGCACCGGGCGGAAACAGTCGCCGAGATTGTGGAACTCGAGCGCATAGGTTTTTAAACTTGTGACAGCCCGGCCCACCCGAGTCACAGTTGATACAGCAGAGAGTTCATTTCCTCTCTCGTGGATTCTGCAGCGTCAGATTCACGGGAATCCAATTATAAGTGCGATACGGTGCTGGGAAAGCAACCCCATGGGAACAGAACCGTATCTAATTAAACAGAGTGGATGCCAATGACAAGATAACTTCATTAGCGCGGGAGCTGAAGAGGAGTTAAATTGTCTGCAAGGTTATTTACACACTCGACAACACAGAGGCATTAACCTAATATTTTAAAACTGTCTGATGTCCAGAACTGTTTGTCGGTAAATATTTGGAAGAAAGGATTATACACTGATTATTTACTGAGTGGGGGTCAAGCTTTGTGTGAAGGGTTGGCATGAATTCAACCCACTGAAATTGGTCTTTGTCACATCCCAATATCAGGATACAAGACCACCTTCAGACTCTCTACCCTGCAAGAAAATTGCGAGGTCCACTACATGTCAACAGCCAAAGCTAAGCTGCACAGATCGGGTTAATAGAGTCATACAGCGTGGAAACAGGCCCTTCGGCCCAACTTGCCCACACCGACCAACATGCCCCATCTACACTTTAGTCACATTCGCCTGTGCTTGGCCCTAATCCCTCTAAACCTGTCCTTTCCATGAATCTGTCTAATTGCTTCTTAAACATTGCAATAGTCCCTGCCTCAACTACCTCATCCAACAGCTCGTTCAATACATCCATGACCATTTGTGTGAAAAAGTTACCTCTCAGATTCCTATAAAATCGTTCACATTAAACCAATGCCCTCTGGCTTATGAATCCTCTGCTCTGGGCAAGGGAGTCTGTGTGTCCACCTGATCTATTCCTCTCATGATTGTATACACCTCTATAAGATCACCACTTGGCCTCCTGCGCTCCAGGGAATAGAGTCCTAGTCTGCTCACCCTCCCCCTATAGCCAAGAACCTTGAGTCCTGGCAACATCCGTGTTAACCTTCTCTGTACCCTTTCCTACTTAGCAACATCTTTCCTATTACATGGTGCCCAGAACTGAACACAATACTTCAAATGCACCCTCACCATCGTTGTGTGTAACTACAACATGACATCAATACTCTAATCTAAAGTACTCTCTGGTCCTAGGCCCACTAGACCAATCCTAGTCTCTTCCTAATCCACAAATTAACTCACATCCAATTAATGGCCATACCCTCAGCTGCCAAGGCTCCGAGCTTTGAGATACTCTCCCAAGGTCCCTCGGCCCCTCTTGCCTTCTTTAAAACCAATTTAATTGACCAAGTTTTCAGTTCTGACATCACATCACACGACACAGAGTCCAATCTTAATCTGGAATATTTCTGAGAGGGTTTAGTGTTAAAGCTACACTTGCTCAGCTACATCAACTGTAGTGAGGAACAAAGATAGAAAGACATATGGGGGCCAGTGAGAATCACAGAGCGATGGCTGTAGAGGCCAGAGACGGTTACAGGGAAAGGGAGGGGTGTCGGGCTTGAGGGAGTTACAGTGATAGCGAAGGGTGTTGGGAATGGAAGGATTACAGAGATAGGGAAGGGTGCAGAGTTCGAAGGGGGGATAACGGAGATTAGAAGCGGTGTACAAGCTGGAAGGGGTTACAGATACAGGGAGGTTTGTAGAGACTGGGGTGGTTACAGAAGAAGAGAGGTGTGTCAGGGTGGAGATAAAGATGGCGTAGAGGCTGGAGATAGGAAGGGTAGGGAATGAAGGGATTGATATAGAGGCAGAGACAATAGACAATAGGTGCAGGAATAGGCCATTCGGCCCTTCGAGCCAGCACCGCCATTCAATGTGATCATGGCTGATCATCCCCAATCTGTACCCCGTTCCTGCCTTTTCCCCATATCCTCTGACTCCACTATCTTTAAGAGTCCTATCTAGCTCTCTCTTGAAAGTATCCAGAGAACCGGCCTTCACTGCCCTCTGAGGCAGAGAATTCCACAGACTCACAAGTCTCTGTGTGAATAAGTGTTTCCTCGTCTCCGTTATAAATGGCTCACCCCTTATTCTTAAACTGTGGCCCCTGGTTCTGGACTCCCCCAACATCGGGGACATGTTTCCTGCCTCTAGCATGAACAAACCCGTAATAATTTTATGTTTCAATAAGATTCCCTCTCATCCTTCTAAACTCCAGAGCATACAAGCCCGGCCGAAGAAGGAACAAGGTCAGAGAGGAACATACTGTATGACCTTTTTTCAACTGGGAGAAAATGTGGGAGTCAGTAAGCTCAGCTGGGCGGCTGGGTGATATGCAAGTTGGATCTGGTGTGAGTTAGGACACGGCGGCAGGGATTTGGACGAGACTGACAGGGGAGAGCGCTGGGATACTAAAGTCCTGTCTGGGGCCTTACTGATCCTTGCTCTGGTCCTCAGGGGAGAGAGCAGCAAAGACTCAAATCATGACTGTGAATGTTTTCATGACCTCAGGGCTGTGGAATGTGCCCTGTAATTTTTTGAGGGCACAGTACCCAACACAAGTTGCTGCAAAGAACCAGCTTCCCAGTGGTAAACAGGCACAATCTCACAGAAATCAAAAACATACCCTCAATGTGATGGTCAGACACTGCCTTATGCACCAAGCTGACACAGACTCAAACAGCTGGAGTACCTAAGTGGGTCAGACAGCATCTCTGGAGAAAAGGAATAGGTGACATTTCGGGCTGAGCCCCTTCTTCAGACTGCGAGTCAGGGAAAAGGGAAATGAGAGATATAGACGGTGATAGAGAGAGATAGAACAAATGAATGTATATGTAAATATTGTTGTTTTATTGTTATTATGTGTGAAATGTTTTAAGTTTCATGTGCGATGCTCCGGTATTCCCTGGGAAACTTCTTCTCATTTTGCACTGTGCAACTGTTGCTTTGCAAGATGACAATAAAGGTTGATTTGATTTGATTTGATTTGATTTGAAAAAGTACCGGTGATCAAGGAAACATGGAGCCCACTAGGGTCCATTGTTGGCTGGGGCTAGGTGAAAACACGTTACCGAGATAAGTGTCTCGACCCGAAACGTCACCTATTCCTTTTCTCCAGAGATGCTGCCTGACCCGCTGAATTACTCCAGCGTTTTGTGTCAATCTTCTATTTAAACCAACATCTGCGGTTCCTTCCTACACACACCATCCTCTCCAAACCAGGTTGGAGAGAACTGTGGTCATTCTATTCCAGCTGAGAAGAGGCTACTCTCAGATGTCAGAACCAGGAAGGTTGACTTTCAAACTGTTTCCAATCTGAAAAAAGGGCTCAACCTGAAACGTCAACTCTAGTTTCTTTCAGCTCAGATGCCACCTGACCCGACGAATCACTATTTTATTATTATTTTTTGTATTTACAATATCTGTGTTTTCTTTTCCTTTTCAAGCTGAGAGCTGCCAGCCTGTGAATCATTATTAGTTAACATTTGTGACAACCATACAAGGGTTTGATTTAAAAATGAAGACCGGAAACAACTCAAATGTAATTCGGTTACAATAATTCCCCTCCTCCTGCGATCCCGGTCTCAGCTGTCCGCTCCTGCCTGCTCATGAAAAGTCTCCCGCACCCACACTCCTTTTCCAAATGCGTTCATGGATCCTCCCCCCACCTCAAGCCAGCCTTTATCATTCAATTCTGGAGAGGTGCAGGCACCATCATCAACAAATCAAAATCAAACAGCAGCTGGCTAAGTTGTGCACGGATGATGCAATTTCCCGAAATATTAACTCTTTATAGTCATGGTGTCATACAGCATTGTAAAAGGCATTTCAGCCCAACTTGTCCATGCCAACCAAGGCTAGTCCCATTTACCTGTAGTTAGCCCGTTTCCCGCTATAACTTTCCTTTCCATATGCATGCCTAAATGTCTTTTGAATGTTGTAAATGGACCCACCTCTACCACCTTCTTTGGCAGCTCATACAAATACACGCCACGCTTTGTGTGAAACAGTTGTCCCCTCAATGGGAGAGACCTTTCCAAGAGCCCGAACAAACAGAATGGCCCAAATGGTGCCCTTACTATGGCAAAGGGCCATAATTTTTTTATAACTTTACCTGCGTTCCCCTTTCTGTCACTAGGTGTTCTGGTAGTCACTGTGTTTAATATTACATAAATCTGGTCAACATTGTGCCATGGAGCAGGAGCTGGAGTCTGCTGCGGGGGGGGATATGAGACAGGAGCATGACTCGACAGAGACTATGTATCTCCACTCAGAGGACAGCTCAAACTGCTTTATAGATCTTACAACTTCATGTACAAAATCATGAGAGGAATAGATCGGATAGACGCACAGAGTCTCTTGCCAGAGTAGGGGAATCGAGGACCAGAGGACATAAGTTCAAGGTGAAGGGAAAAAGATTCAATAGGAATCCAAGGGGTAACTTTTTCACACAAAGGGTGGTGGGTGTATGGAACAAGCTGCCAGAGGGGATAGTCGCGGTTGGGACTATTCCATCATTAAGAAACAGTTAGACAGGTACATGGTTAGAACAGGTTTGAAGGGATATGGACCAAGCTCAGGCAAGTGGGACTCCTGTAGCTGGGACATTGTTGGCCGGTATGGGGAAGTTGGGCCGAAGGGCCTGTTTCCACACTGTATCACTCTATGACTATGACTCTAACGTATAAAATCAATAAAAACATTCAGCCAACTGTAAGATCAGCATCAATTCTATCACTTGCTTGTCAGAAGAAGGGTCTTGACCCGAAACGTCACCCAGTCCTTCTCTCCATAGATGCTGCCTGTCCGCCTGAGTTACTCCAGCTTTTTGTGTCTATCACTTGCATCTCCTACACTGCTACACATACAACGGGCAGCTCAAGAGCGTGATGTGTTATCCGCTACTTGCCTGGATGGGGATGAGTGCAGCTCTGCCATTGGAGAGGTCTGACAACGTCCAGGACAAACAGCCAGTTGGTCCCCACACCCTAAACACCCACTCTCTCTCCCAGTGGCTGCAGTGTGCGCCATTTACAAAATGCATTGCAGCCACTCACTCGAGCCACTCTGACAGCACCTCCCAAATGCCGTGGGTGAAATGCCATCATCTGCCGGTTCCCCTACAACATGCATACTATCACGACAAATCCACTATTCATCTGAACAGATTGTCAACCAAGGTCCCTGTCATTCTCACTCTCTTGGCCTTTAACTCTGCCAGTACTCCAGTCTCTTCTTGCTTATGTCTTTCCACTCGAGTTACTTCTTAATGAGTTGGACAATACACCCTGACTTGGAAATACATCATAGAAACATAGAAAATAGGTGCAGGAGTAGGTCATTCGGCCCTTCAAGCCAGCACCGCCATTCAATATGTTCATGGCTGATCATTCAAAATCAGTACCCCGTTCCTGCTTTCTCCCCATATCACTTGCCTCCGTTAGCCCTAAGACCTATATCTAATTCTCTCTCTATAACATCCAGTGAATTGGCCTCCACTGCCTTCTGTGGCAGAGAATTCCACAGATTCCCAACTCTCTGGGTGAAAAGGTTTTTCCTCACCTCAGTCCTAAATGGCCTACCCCTTATTTTTACACTGTGACCCCTGGTTCTGGACTCCGCCAACATCGGAATTTTTTTTCCTGTATCTAGTCTGGCCAATTCGTTAAGAATTTTATATGTTTCTATTAGATCCCGTCTCATCTAAATTACAGTGAATATAAGCCCAGTCAATCCATTCTTTCATCATTTGTCAGTCCCGCCATCCTGGGAATTAACCTGGTGAAACTACGCTGTACTCCCTCAATAGCAAGAATGTCCTTCCTCAAATTAGGGGAACAAAACTGCACACAATACTCCAGGTGTAGTCTCACCGGGGCCCTGTACAACTGCAGTAGGACCTCCTTGCTCCTACACTCAAATCCTCTTACCATGAAGGCCAACATGCCATTTGGTTTCTTCACTGCCTGCTGTACCTGCATGCTTACTTGTGACTGATGTACAAGGACACCCAGGTCTCGTTGCATCACCCCTTTCCCTAAACTGACACCATTCATCTGATAATCTGCCTCCTTGTTCTTGCCACCAAAGTGGAAAACCTCACATTTATCCACATTATTTTGCATCTGCCCAGTCACCCAACCTATCCAGAGGTACAGCGTGGAAATAGGCCCTCCGGCCAACCGAGTCCAAACCGACCAACGATCGCCTGTATACTAGTTCTATGTACATCACACTCGGGACAATTTACAGGACCCACATAACCTACAGGTCTTTGGAGTAGGGGAGGAAGCGGAGCACCCGGAGAAAACTCACGCAGTGTCAGGGAGAACGTACAAACTCCAAACACACAGCGCCCACAGTGGGGATCCAACCCGGGTCTCTGGTGCTGTAAGGTAGCAACTCTACCGCTGTGCACTGTACCCTGTTCCTCCCCATCTGTCATGCTAATGCAAGTAAAAATTTGATTCATTTAGTTTAGTTTAGCTTAGAGACACAGTGCGGTAACAGGCCCTGCAGTCCACTGAGTCCGTGCTGACCAGCGATCCCCACACATTAACACTAACCGACATATACTAGGGACAATTTACACCTACACCAAGCCAATTAACCTACATACCTGCATGTCTTTGGAGTGTGGGAGGAAACTGACGGTCTCTGAGAAAACCCACGGGGTCACGGGGAGAACGTACAAAGTCCATACAGACAGCACCCATAGTCGGGATCGAACCCGGGCCACCAGCGCTGCAAGGCAGCAATTCTACCGCTGCGCCACTGTGCCACCCTTTGAACATTGTTCTGTTTCGGGGCATATGACAATAAAACAACACTTGACTGAAAAAAATGGACCAGAACGAGCATGATGGTACAAATGGCCTCCCTACTGTAAAGCTGTGCCGTGGCTTTGTTTTATACCTTCACCTGATCTTCTACTTTCTGTGGTTCAAATCTAACGAATGCAAGTTCAAGTAATTAAATAGATCTGTAATTTAACAAAAAAGCTGGCCAAGATGGCCATTCGCGCGCGGGTCCAGGCAGCAGATGGTCACACCAGAGTCGTCTGTCTGCCCCTCTTCCGGGCCTACGTCCGTGCTCGCGTGTCCCTGGAGAGGGAACACGTCATGTCCACAGGGACTCTGGAGGCCTTCCGTGAAAGCTGGTCGCCGCGGGGGGTCGAGAGCATTGTAGATAAAGATTGCACCATTGTATTATAATGACTGCTTGATGCATTGTGACCATTGAACGTTTATGTACTCTTGGTACACTGTAATATGCAATTGTTGAATAATGTCCTGGAAAAAAAGAGAGAGAGGAAGAGGGTGAGAGAGGGGAGAGGGAGAGAGAGAAACAGTAATAGACTGCAGTAATAGACAGAAACAGAGAGAGAGCGAGAGTGAAACAGAGGGGGATGTGGATAGTCGGAGAGAAAATCAAAGATAGAATGACAGGGGCGGACTGCCAAGATTAATTAACTCTACAGACCCCACAAAACCTCTGGTTTCCTCCCATACTCCAAAGATGTACAGGTTTGTAGGTTAAGTGGCTTCCATAAAATTGTAAATTGTTCCTAGTGTGTAGGATATTGTTAGTGTACGGGGTGATCGCTGACCAGCGTCGACTCGGTGGGCCAAAGGGCCTGTTTCCGCGCTGTATCTCTCAGGTCTACAGAAAGCACCGCCCATGTCCCCCTTCAAACACCATCTGACAGATGTCTTATGCCACCCCTCAAGATTCTCCTTCCTAGAGAGCCCCAGCTGCTGCTCCTGTTCTCCTGATCAATCCCAGTCTGTGTCTCGGAACCAACATTCCTCACTGAAGGAATGTAAGACTTGCTGACAGTTGCTGGGAGACCAGACCACTCACTCCAAAAAAAACACTTCAAATTTGGTATGTTTTCTCGACAAAGATTTCAATTTAAATGAGTCAGACTACTGGGGGAATTTGACCTATTGGTATTCATTGAGTATGAGCTTCAATAACAAGATTCATCTATGACTGTCTGCAGACTAATTGGCCCTGTGCAGGATGACAAACACCAGCTTCTAACCTGGCAGAGCCTCAACTTTCAAGTTCCCACCTCCATTCAACTCTTCTGTGGATTTGCCCCTCTTGGCCTGTGTAACCTTGTAACATGTTTTTGGTCTCTTCCTCGGGGGGATGCGACGTCTCTTGTTGTATCCCCCGTCTCCGTCTCCGCCTGCGCCGAGGCCTAATTGTGCTGGCGGCCTCGGAGCTGGGGCAGCGGCAGCGGCGACCCGACCTCGGAGCTGGGGCTGTGTTCCGGCAGCGGCGACCCGACCTCGGAGCTGACAGCGTTCCAGCGGCAGCGGTGACCCGGCCTCGGAGGATCGGCCGCGGGCCCGGTGGACTCGGCCGCGGGCCCAGTGGACGACATCGTCGGGAGCTTGCAGGTCACAGGTTGGTGACCTGTGCTCCGGAGCTCCCGCGACAACAGCTGCGTCCTCTGGACTGGAGGGCGGCAGCTTCAGCGGCTTCGACCACCCCGGGCCGCGGAGTTGAACCGGCCCGTTCGCGGAGCTGGGATTCAGCCGCGGGACTGACATTACTTACCATCACCTGGCGGGGTCACAACATCAGAAGCCTGGATCACCTCGGCGCAGAGGGAGAATAAGAAGGGAAGAGACAAAGACTTAAGACTTTTGCCTTCCATCACAGTGAGGAGGTGCCTGGTGAACTCACTGTGGTGGATGTTAATTTGTGTTTATTGTGTGTTTTTGTCATTTTTACTATATGTAGGACTGCAAGGCAACGAAATTTCGTTCAGACCGCAAGGTCTGAATGACAATAAAGGCTACTTTGACTTTGACTTTGACTTCCCCAGCACCAGGATTGGGTGCTGGATGAGGTTTGGTGAGACAAAGAGCCTATTTCAGGGCTGTATGTCTTGGGAGTCAAATTTTGTCCACCACCCTCAGATCTCTGAACTACTCCAGTTCCGTGCCTCTTGATCATTCTGATTTTAATTGCTCCACCACTTTGGTGGCAAGAAGAAGGCAGATTATTATCTGAATGGTGTCAGATTAGGAAAAGGGGAGGTGCAACAAGACCTAGGTGTCCTTGTCACTGAAAGGTACAGAAGGCAGTGAAGAAAGCTTATGGCATGTTGGCCTTCATAGCGAGAGGATTTGAGTACAGGCACAAGGAAGTCTTATTGCAGTTGTACAGGGTGTTTAAGAAGGAACTGCAGATGCAGGAAAATCGAAGGTACACAAAAATGCTGGAGAAACTCAGCGGGTGCAGCAGCATCTATGGAGCGAAGGAAATAGGCAACGTTTCGGGCCGAAAGTTTCGGCCCGAAACGTTGCCTATTTCCTTCGCTCCATAGATGCTGCTGCACCCGCTGAGTTTCTCCAGCATTTTAATGTACCTGCAGTTGTACAGGGCCCTAGTGAGACCGCATCTGGAGTATTGTGTGCAGTTTTGGTCTCCTAATTTGAGGCAGGACATTCTTGCTATTGAGCAAGTGCAGCCTAGGTTCATCAGGTTAATTCCCGGGATGGCGGGACTGACATATGATGAAAGAATGGACCGACTAGGCTTATATTCACTGGAATTTAGGATGAGAGGGGATCTAATATAAACATATAAAATTCTTAAGGGATTGGACAAGCTAGATGCAGGAAAAATGTTCCCCATGTTGGGTGTGTCTGGAACCAGGGGTACAATTCAAGAATAAGGGGTCGGCCGTTTCGGACTGAGATGAGGAAAACATTTTCAGCCAGAGTGTTGTGAATCGAATTTGCTGCCACAGAAGGCAGCGGAGGCCAATTCACTGGATGTATTCAAGAGAGTTAGATATAGCTTAGGGCTAACGGGGAGAATATGGTGAGAAAGCAGGAACAGGGTATTGATTCAGGATGATCAGCTATGATCACATTGAATGGCTGTGCTGGCTTGAAAGGCCGAATGGCCTACTCCTGCACCTATTTTCTATGTTTCCATGGTGTCTGCGCTTTCCGCCAGGCTCCAGAATTTCCTCTCTGTACCTCTCCGCATCTCTACCTGACCATGAAAATACGTCTCCCACTGAATGTCTGCCTTCCGGTCTTAAAATCAGCCTCAAAGTCTCCAGAAACCTGTGTCAGGGTTGCTAACACATTGAGAAATCAGATCAAGGCCTTGAAGAGAGGTCCCAACCTGAAACATCACCAATCAGTCTGAAGAAGGGTCCCAATCCAAAACACCACCTATTCATGTTCTCCAGGGAAGCTGCCTGATCCGCTGAGTTACTCCAGCACTTTGTGTCTTTTTTTGTAAACCAGCATCTGCAGTTCCATGTTTCTACGAGAGAACAGATCTCCTGTTCTTCCAGTCAAACCTGGAAGAAAACTCAGCAAGATGATGGATAACTGGGGGCAGGAAATGGTCTCACTACAGACAGTGGGGAGTGTGCTACTATCTTGGGACACCATATGAATGAGTAGTAGGAATCTCAGAGCAGAGTGTTTGGAATGTAATTGAACCTGGCAAGCCACTTGTCAGTGGCAGCTAAGTTATCTTGCCTTACGAATGAAAGAATCTAACATTCTCAATAAAGATTTGTTAATGGATAACCGGTTCTTGAATGATCCATTCAATGGCATGTTATTGATTGCTGACTCGATAGCCTTCATTGCTATACTGCCTTGCAAACATCCGCACATGTACTGGGTGATGTGGCAACTCTCGCGGCAAGCCTGGGGTCAGCAGGATCCCACAAAAAGGTCCATCTGAACTGCAAGACAATAGACAATAGACAATAGGTGCAGGAGTAGGCCATTCGGCCCTTCGAGCCATTCAATGTGATCATGGCTGATCATCCCCAATCAGTTCCCAGTTCCTGCCTTCTCCCCATATCCCCTGACTCCGCTATTTTTAAGCCCTATCTAACTCTCTTTTGAAAGCATCCAGAGAACCTGCCTCCACTGCCCTCTGAGGCAGACAATTCCACAGACCATATCATTCATGCCTCACACAACCCACGGCCTTCGATGCATTAGCCTGTCACAAGGAGGCAGCTACCAGCTGGAGAATGTTTACTTCTAGTTATACAGCATGAAACAGGCTCTGAGGCCGAATGTCCATGCCAACCAAGATATCACATCTACACCAGTACCACCACATGGGTAATATCCAGTGGCCACCACTATTTCAAATATAGAAAGACTTTACTTACACCCTCCTTTGGGAAAGTGAATTCCAAATGCTCACAAGAAGGTAGAGACAGGATCAGTCAAAGTCAGCTTGGATTTATGAAGGGGAAATAATAGAAACATAGAAAATAGGTGCAGGAGTTGGCCATTCGGCCCTTTGAGCCTGCACCGCCATTCAATATGATCATGGCTGATCATCCAACTCAGTATCCCGTACCTGCCTTCTCTCCATACCCCCTGATCCCCCTAGCCACAAGGGCCACATCTAACTCCCTCTTAAATATAGCCAATGAACTGGCCTCAACTACCCTCTGTGGCAGAGAATTCCAGAGATGCTTGACTAATCTTCCGGAATTTTATGAGGATGTTACAAGTAGAATGGATAAGGGAGAGCCAGTGGATGTGGTGTATCTGGACTTTCAAAAAGCCTTTGACAAGGTCCCACAAAAGAGATTAGTGTGTAAAATTAAAGCACATGGTATTGGGGTAGGGTATTGGCATGAATAGAGAACTGGTTGGCAGACAGGAAGCAAAGAGCAGGAATTAACATGTCCTTTTCAGAATGGCAGACAGTGTCTAGTGGGGTGCTGCAAGGCTCGGTGCTGGGACCCCAGTTAATTACAATATATATTAACGATTCAGATGAGGGTGTTAAATGTGACATCTCCAAGTTTTCTGTGGCAGAGAATTCCAGAGATTCACCACTCTCTGCGTGAAAAAAGTTTTTCTCATCTCGGTCCTAAAAGATTTCCCCCTTATCCTTAAACTGTGACCCCTTGTTCTGGACTTCCCCAACATCGGGAACAATCTTCCTGCATCTAGCCTGTCCAACCCCTTAAGAATTTTGTAAGTTTCTATAAGATCCCCCCTCAATCTTCTAAATTTTAGCGAGTACAAGCCGAGTCTATCCAGTCTTTCTTCAATCCCAGGAATCAGTCTGGTGAACCTTCTCTGTACTCCCTCTATGGCAAGAATGTCTTTCTGTGAATCTGTGGAATTCTCTGCCACAGAAGGCAGTGGAGGCCAATTCACTGGATGTTTTCAGGAGAGAGTTAGATTTAGCTCTTCGGGCTAAAGGAATCAAGGGATATGGGCAAAAAGCAGGAACGGAGTACTGATTTTAGAAGATCAGCCATGATCATATTGAATGCCGGTGCTGGGGCTCGAAGGGCCGAATGGCCTCCTCCTGCACCTATTTTTCTATGTTTCTATGTTACAGAGACAAAATTTGCCTCATCTATTACACAGGTGTCCTCTTTATTTTTTAACATTCTCCCTGCATCAAGATTTTCCAGGAAAAGGATACATTCTGCTCACATCCATTCTGTCAACACTTTTTGTGCTTCTTATTAGCCAGCTAATAAGACTGGTACGCAAGTCAATTTGATCCAAGATATGAGGAACTTCCAAAAACTTACATATCAACCTAGTCGCCTCATTACAGAAGGATGTGGGGGACTTGGAGTGGGTGCAGAAGATGTTTACCAGATTGCTGCCTGGATTAGAGGGGATTAGCTGCAAGCAGAGGTTGGACAAACTTTGTTTATTTTCTCTGTGGCATCGGAGGTTGAAGGGAAACCCGATAGAAGCTTATTAAATTATCAGAGATGGTATCACCATGGTGGAAATATCAAAGACCAGAGGGCACAGCTATAAGGCGAGAGAGGGAAAGTTTAAAGGAGATATGCAGGATGTTTTTTTTACACAGTGGTGGGTGCCTGGAACTCGTTGCCAGGGGTGGTGGTGGAAGCAGATACAACCACCGAAAGGCAGCGATATGGATATACAGGGAATGGAGGGATATGGATCATGTGCAGGCACAGGGGTTTTCCTTGGTACCATGTTCGGCACAGACATTGCGGGCCGAAGGGTCTGTTCAAGTGCTCTATATTCTATGTTAATCTAAGGAGCTTCAAATTAATATCTGGCCCATGAGACTGAGCCTCCACCAGTGCTGCACTCCTATAATACTACACAGGGAGTGATGGCTTACGTTGTGCACTCAAGCCTCTGGAGTCAAACACGTACCAACTCCGAGATGGGTCTCATATCCCTCAAGTCTTTGGTGACACCTTTAAATTACCAAGTTCATATAAAATTCCCTCGTCATTTATGATAGTCATAGTCACACAGCGTGGAAACAGGCCCTTCAGCCTAACTTGCCCACACCAACATGTCCCATCTACACTCATCTCACCTACCTGCATTTGGCCCATATCCTACTAAAGCTGTCCTATCCATGTACCTGTCTAATTGTTTCTTAAATTTGCGATAGTTCCTGCCTCAACTACCCCCCCAGGCAGCTTGTTTCACACAGCCACCACCCTTTGTGTGAAAACGTTACCCCTCAGATTCCTAATATATCTTTAGGTAGACAAAAATGCTGGAGAAACTCAGAGGGTGAGGCAGCATCTATGGAGCGAAGGAAATAGGCAACGTTTCGGGTCCAAACCCTTAAGAAGAAGGGTCTCGACCCGAAACGTTACCTATTTCCTTCGCTCCATAGATACTGCCACACCCGCTGAGTTTCTCCAGCATTTTTGTCTATCTTCGATTTTCCCGCATCTGCAGTTCCTTCTTAAACCTAATAAATCTTTCCTCTCCCTATGTCCTCTGGTACTCGATTCCCCTACTATTCCTCTCATGACTTGATAGATATCGTTAGGTTTTTGGCAAGAATTTTACCAGCTCACCTGCAGCAGGAGATAACTTTTCAATTTTCAGTCCT
This sequence comes from Amblyraja radiata, assembly GCF_010909765.2. Taxonomy (NCBI): domain Eukaryota; kingdom Metazoa; phylum Chordata; class Chondrichthyes; order Rajiformes; family Rajidae; genus Amblyraja; species Amblyraja radiata. Next base: position 83,968,018 of record NC_045961.1, on the reverse strand, counting down.
GATAGTCTTTGCCTGTTGCCATGGCAAAAGCTCCCGTGTATCCTGTCAAAAATATCTTTGTGTGGTATCAGAAAAATGTGATCTCTGCAACAATTTTCACAATGATGAAGTTTCCATGCATTCAAGGTTCACCTTGTGACATGGCGCTGCAGCAGGTAGTGTTGCTGTCGCACAGCTCCAGCAACCCAGGTTCAACCTTTCTTCTGTTGCTGTCTCTGTGGAGTTTGCACGTTTCCCTGTGACCACGTGGATTTCCTTAGTTTAGATTAGTTTAGAGATACAGCACGGAAACAGGCCCTTCAGCCCACCAAGACTGTGCCGACCAGCGATCCCCGTAGACTAGCACTATCCAACACACCAGGGACATTTTACAATTATCAATGCCAATTAACCTACAGACCTGTACTTCTTTGGAATGTGGGAAGAAACCGGAGCACCCGGGGGAAAGCCCAGGGAGAACGTTCAAACTCCATACAGGCAGCACCCATAGTCAGGATCGAACCTGGGTCTCTGGCGCAGTGAGGAAACAACTCTACCACTGTGCTACCATGCCTCCCAATCCTCTGGGGTACTGGTTTCCTTTGCAAAGACGTGCGTGCTGGGAGGTTAAAGGCGGAGGTGAGTGACGAAGGAATGAAAGAAGATTTGTTGATCTTGTGAGAAGAGAAGAGCTTCCAGTGCTGAAGGGAACGAGCAAGAGTGGGAATGGAAGTGATCTGTGGACAGCTGTCATGGTGCAAACTCCCTCCTTCTATGTGGTAATGAGCATGCATGTTAACAGCATCTACTGTGAGATTCCTGAGCCAGAGTATTTCCTGCTACCATCTCTTAACAAGCAAGACTTCCTTATTCACAACATTCATCGACCTTGTGTGTGAACAAGCGGATGCTTGAACAACAGTGTGTTGTAGGCAGAATCTCACATCTTTCTTTCATATATGAGAAAGAAAGAAGCTGACTGAGTATGCCAGCACCCACCCCCACTCGTATTTCTCCATTACCTGTTCTCTCCCACATTCCCATATAGTCTGAAGATAGACACAAAAAGCAGGAGTAACTCAGCGGGACAGGCAGCATCTCTGGAGAGAAGGAATGAGTGACGTTAAGGGGTCTGTTGAATGATTTCGATCTGAAACATTGAGATCAAAGCAGAGCCAGTTCCTCGGCTGAATGTCTTTACTTGAACTGAAGGTCATGATCAGCGACAGAATGTGGTTCCAGGTGAATTACAGGTGGATTCTCTCATCAATACATGACATTTTTAAGTGAATAAATAATTTAAAGGGAAACATAGAAACATAGAAATTAGGTGCAGGAGTAGGCCATTCGGCCCTTCGAGCCTGCACCGCCATTCAATATGATCATGGCTGATCATCCAACTCAGTATCCTGTACCTGCCTTCTCTCCATACCCTCTGATCCCCTTAGCCACAAGGGCCACATCTAACTCCCTCTTAAATATAGCCAATGAACTGGCCTCGACTACCCTCTGTGGCAGAGAGTTCCAGAGATTCACCACTCTCTGTGTGAAAAAAGTTCTTCTCATCTCGGTTTTAAAGGATTTCCCCCTTATCCTTAAGCTGTGACCCCTTTTCCTGGACTTCCCCAACATCGGGAGCAATCTTCCTGCATCTAGCCTGTCCAACCCCTTAAGAATTTTGTAAGTTTCTATAAGATCCCCTCTCAATCTCCTAAATTCTAGAGAGTATAAACCAAGTCTATCCAGTCTTTCTTCATAAGTCCTGACATCCCAGGAATCAGTCTGGTGAACCTTCTCTGCACTCCCTCTATGGCAATAATGTCCTTCCTCAGATTTGGAGACCAAACCTGTACGCAATACTCCAGGTGTGGTCTCACCAAGACCCTGTACAACTGCAGTAGAACCTCCCTGCTCCTATACTCAAATCCTTTTGCTATGAAAGCTAACATACCATTCGCTTTCTTCACTGCCTGCTGCACCTGCATGCCCACTTTCAATGACTGGTGTACCATGACACCCAGGTCTCGCTGCATCTCCCCTTTTCCTAGTCGGCCACCATTTAGATAATAGTCTGCTTTCCTGTTTTTGCCACCAAAATGGATAACCTCACATTTATCCACATTATACTGCATCTGCCAAACATTTGCCCACTCACCCAGCCTATCCAAGTCACCTTGCAGTCTCCTAGCATCCTCCTCACAGCTAACACTGCCCCCCAGCTTAGTGTCATCCGCAAACTTGGAGATATTGCCTTCAATTCCCTCATCCAGATCATTAATATATATTGTAAATAGCTGGGGTCCCAGCACTGAGCCTTGCGGTACCCCACTAGTCACTGCCTGCCATTGTGAAAAGGAAGATAGATACAAGATGCTGGAGTAACTCAGCGGGACAGGGAGCATCTCTGGAGAGAAGGAATGGGTGACGTTTCAGCTCGAGACCCTTCTTCAGACTGAAGACAGGGGAGTGGGAGGCACATAGATAAGAAAGTGTATAGGTAAGGATGTGTAAGGTGTGAAAACAGGACAAAGGGAATAGTGATCAAGGCAAATGTAGAATAGATCATTGTAAGTTGGGAGAAGGTAACAACAAAGCAAACAGAGATAAAATGTAGTCGGAGACAGTCAGACTGGTCGGAGAACTAGGAAGGGGAGGGATGGAGAGAGAGGGAAAGGAAGAGTTACTTGAAGTTAGAGAAGTCAATGTTCATACCGGTGGGGTGTAAGCTGACCAAGCGGAATATGAGGTGCTGTTCCTCCAATTTGCGCTGCACCTCACTCTGACAATGGAGGAGGCCCAGGACAGAAAGGTCAGTGTGGGAATGGGAGGGGGAGTTAAAAGTGTTTCGCTACCGGGAGATCAGATAGGTTTAGGCGGACTGAGCGGAGGTGTTCAGCAAAACTGTTTCAGTGCAAAGGAAGAACAGGAAGCTGGTAAAATAACCATCACTTTAGTCAGGATGAATATTCTGAAGCGCTAGTTCCGTTGGCGGAGTCAGTGACTTCTGGACCTGTTCTGCGTTATTCACACATCGTTATCATTCACCAGGCAGGAAGCAACAGCTCGTCCGCCCTGCAATGGGAACCCTGCGTCGTCGCTACACAGTTGTCCCTGGGGCACCATCGCATTAAAAGGTGCAGGATCTTAGTTCGGAGCAGATGGCCTTCTGTGCCGCTGAAACAGGCCACTTAATCAGGTCTGCTAATGGCACTTTCTGCTCCCAGAATTACAATGGGATTCCGTCTCCTGGCTCTTTTAAGTGAAGTGATACGGAATGAACCCAACCCGTGAATGGGGAAAAAAGGCTTTACTCACTCACCTGTCCTCGCCGATTCCTTGGAACTGGCTGGATTATGCCCCTGTCCCACTTAGGAAACCTGAACGGAAACCATCTGGAGACTGTGGACCCGGAGGTTGCAGGTGGTTGCCGGAGGTTGCAGGTAGTGGAAGCAGGTAGGGAGACTGACAAAGACCTCCAGGAACCGCACGGAAACCTTGGGTGGGGCGCAAAGTCTCCAGAGGTTTCCTAAGTGGGACAGGGGCATTACTGAACCTAGATGCCAGTGCATGTGTCCCCTGGGAAGGTAGTTTCACCCTCCACCGGGAATTACCAATCACCAACTTCAAGAGAATTACAAAATGGAGGGCAAATAGGCCATTTGGCCTCCCTGACACCATCTATACCTCACGCTGGTTTGCACGCAACAAAAGCTTTTCACTGTTCCTCGGTACACGTGACATTAAACTAAAGTGAAACTCTCTGTTCGAGACTAGATTTCTACTCCAGCCCTGTCTGACCTTCGCTTGCCAGCATCATCCACTCTTTCTCTCCCCACAACCCCACCAACAATGGTGGAGGCAGATTTAATCGTGTTTTACAAAGGAGAAATGGATGAGGTTTTGAAGGTTTAGCGGGAGGAACTAGTGAGTGGGACTGTCATGACTGACGCAATGGATAGCCAGCACCAACCGGTAGGGCTGAATGGCCTCCTGCCTGTACTGCAAATGATTCTATACACTATGATCATGTGCCAGCGAGTTCGGCTTTCTTATCACTCACTGAACAAGGCGGCGGCGCGACTCTTGTCAGCAGTGGCCTCTGCAGTCCGTCTGTGTTTTTTTATTTTTTGTCTCGTTTTTATGTAGTTTTTGTTATTTTTTTTGTTGGGGTATGTGTGTGGGGGGGTGGGGGGGAGGGGGTAACTTTAAAAATCTTTCCCTGCACGGGAGACCCGACCTTTTCTTTGTCGGGTCTCCGTTGTCGTTGGGGCTGCAACGTGGAGCGGCCTCCAACAGGAATGACCTGGGGCTCCAGTTGTGGAGCTGCCGACTACTCACCGTCGCGGAGCTGGCCGAGTCCGGAGCAGGTGGAGCGGTGGTGGAGCGCTGTAGCCATCCGACCCCCGGAGATTCGGAGGCTGCAACTGCGGGTCTGGCGGACGGCGGCACCGGGAGCCCGCGGGTCCCTGCTGGGAGACCGCTTTTCGGGGCTTCCGCAACGGCGACTTCTCCCGCCCGAGTTGCGGGGTTGAAGAGCACCTGGAGCGGGGCCTTACAGCACCGCCCCGCGCGGCTTGGAATGGCCGCGGGACTCTGCGAGCGCACGCCGGGGGCTCTAACAACAAGACCCGGTGCGCAACCTTGCATCACCCGGCGTGGCTTTAATGGCCGCGGGACAATCGCCATCGCCAGCCGGGGGCTTTGACTTTGACTCTGACATCGGGGGGGGGGGGGGGGGGGGGGGGGGGGGAGTGCAGTGGAGAGGTACGTTTTTTTTGCCTTCCATCACAGTGATGTGATGGATGTTTGTGTAAACTGTGTTGTGTCTCGGGTCTTTTTGTTTGTAATGTATGGCTGCAGAAACGTCATTTCGTTTGGACCTCAAGGGGTCCAAATGACAAATAAATTGTATTGTATTGTATTGTAAGTGATTTCTCCTGAATTTTCTTTCTTTTCCATGGGGGAGAGCTGACGTGCATGGTGTTTACAGAATTAGTCAGTCAATGCAGAAACAGGCCCTTCGGCCCATTGAGTCTGCACTGACCACCAACCACCCATTTGCACTAATCCCATTTTACTCTCCCATCAGCCATCCCCGGATATTTATATAGTTATATATTCATATATAAATATACACCGTTTTGTTTTCTCGTTTATAACATTGTTTACAGAGTACTATGTTTACATATTCTGTTGTGCTTCTGCAAGTAAGGATTTCATTGTTCTAACTGGGACATGAGAGAACAAAACACTCTTGACTCTTGACTTACTCCGCTAATGTGTGGGATAGAGCTAGTGTAGGGGTGATTGGTGGTCCGCATGGACTCGGTGGGCCGAAGGGCCTGGTTCCACGCTGTATCTTTAAATTAAACTAAAAACATTAAAACCAGAGGAAATCTAAAGAAGGGTCTCTACCCGAAACGTCACCCAATTTCTTCTATCCAGAGTTGCTGGCTGCTCCATGGAGTTCCCCCGCACAATTAAAGCATGGAATAGTCTTCTCCCTACCACAGTTACCCAACCAGACGCAGCTAAATTTAAGGTAGCTCTTTTTTCCCTAAGAACCCTTTTTTTTGCTTAAGTCCAAGTCAAGAGTCAAGAGAGTTATATTGTCATGTGTCCCAGATAGGACAATGAAATTCTTGCTTGCTGCAGCACAACAGAATATGTACACATAATACAGAACAGGAGATAAAAGCTCAGTGTGTTTATATACCATAGACCATATATATACACAATAAATAAACAGATAAAATGCAATTGGCTGTTATTGTCCACCACCTCCAGTTTAAATTCCATTTAGAATATTTTTGGAGGACCAGGAAACCAGAAGCAAGAGTTACTCCAGGGAGTTACTCCAGCTCCAGGGTCAGGGAGTGATTCTGCGTGGGTTTTCAGCGGTCGCGGTGAGGCGGCAGGTGTCTTGCCTTGGCCGAAGGCCCCGTAGATTTCGAGGCCCTAGGCTTCAGCCTATGAAGCCTTGTGGTAAATCCTGCTCTGCGAGGCCCCCTAGATCTCGAGGCCCTAAGCTTGAGCCTATGAAGCCTATACGTAAATCCGGCCGTGAGGCACACATATACACAAGAGATGATTCAGTGACTCTTGCCTTAAGTCTGATATTGGGAAACACAGGCCAATGTTCCTGAAAATATACCAGTGATTAACAATGTAGGCCTAAACCAGTCGGCAAGTACCTGCAAGTTGCAAATTTCTGGCTGATGCGCGATGCCTGACAGTGATGCCAGCTTCGCCTCCAGCATCTCCTGCGAGTTTGAGGAAAATGCAGCATCAGGGAATTAATTACCAGCTAAAGAAAGACAAGGCTGGCACTCAACAGCCCGAAGGACCCTTTTAATGGGAGATTTATACTCCTGCATTGGCACCATAGTCATTTTAAATATGGCAGTGATTAGCATTTTGGATTTCGTCCAAAAAGCCGTATTAAATATAAAAATGACAATTTACTTTCTGCTCAAATCATCTCAGGGGGCTGCAAAGTTTTCAATTTGCGAGACTATGCTTCTAAATCACCGATAGAATAGAAGAAACTGGAGCAGGAAAGAAGTAATTCAGCGACTGGAGCCTGATTCTTTCCCGCACTATCCCGGCATGCTTTAATTTCTTTTGATATACACAAAGCTGCCGATCTTTGTTTTGCATGAACTCTGGCTCTGCCTTCACAGTCCCTCCAGGGCAGAGAATTCCGAGAGGTGTTTCTCCTCATCACTGTGCCAAACACCTTCATTCCAAGGCCCAGACATAAACTCCTCCCTGCACCCAGCCTGTCAAACCAGGTAAGAAAAGTGCCTGGGTTTTCAACAGAATTCCAAAATGAACCTTGTTTTTCGGAGATTAAAATGTCAATTTTCAATTTATTTTCCAGCTTTGCCTTTTCTTTCTCGCAATCCAACCCCAACCTCTCATCATTTCTCTTCAGCGAGGGTATGGAACGGCACGATGGCAACGCTTGCAGGACAAAGAGACCCAGGTTCAATCCTGACCGAGGGTGCTGAATGTGTTGAGTTTTAATATTCTCCCAGAAACTGCATGGAATTTCTCCGGTTCCCTCCCAGATCCCAAAGACAACTAACCAGCTGGTGCAATTTGCCCTCAGTGAGTAGATGAGTGGTGGTATGTGTGTGGGGGGGGGATGCAGCAGCAATGTTTGACATGGACTCGGTGGGCCGAAGGGCCTTTGTACCTGCTCTATGCCTCTGCATTTGATACTTGATAAGTCGTCTCAGAATCAGAACAAAGGGTCTAATGATTAATGTTATCTGGAGCTTAATGGTTAGCACAGCCAGTGGGCTCAAGGGCTTGTTTCCAATTCTATCCCTCTGCCTCCCCCACAGTAAGAGCTCAGAAAGACACAGGAAAAAGTGCCGGTGGACTAACCACATAATGCCCCTCTTCTGCAAGACCTGGACCAGTGACCAACACACAACGTAAGTGACCATTGATGTTCACTGTACTTAGCATCAGGTACAGTAGTAACAGAGTCTGCGACACTGCGCTTATCCTTTACACTCTATGTAATTCACACCGCACCTAATGCATCCACACCAGTCAAAGGCTGACCGGATGAAATGCTAAACCTGATCTGAACCCACAGAGCACTGTGCGGCACAGTGGCGCAGCTGGTAGAGCTGCTACCTCACAGTGCCAGAGAACAGGGTTCGATCCTGACCTTGGGTGCTGTCTATGCGGAGTTTGTAAATGCTTTTGGATGCTCTGGTTTCCTACCACATCCCAAAGACATGCTGGTTTGTAAGTTAATTGTAAAATCGCCTTTGCTGTGCAGGAAATTGATGAGAAAGTGGAATATAGAACTATGATAAATGGGTGATCTGTGGTCGGTGTGGACTTAGTTGGGCTGAAGGGACTTTTCCATGCTGCATCTCTAAACTGAGCTAAATAAAACATAAACATAAACTCAAACCATTCCACATCCCCCCCAACGCTAATCTCATGGGACTGAAAAGACAAAGATCTTCATGGTTATAGTTGGCATGTGACAGTGCCAAGTTCACATCCACTAATCCTGTGGCCTCTTGCTGGCAAGTCAGAGCATTACATTGTGTAAGCAAAGGGTTCTTGGATTACACAGCTTGAAGTTTCATTCAGAGGAAACTTTAAAGCAGGAAGGAGGAGAGCAGCAGAAAATCATTACCCTGAAACACAATGAGGAATTCACAAGCATTCAGAGGACTGTGGGGATGTGACACTTAAATGCCTGGTAAAAGTGCAAACTGTTGGCTTGCAAATCAATCCCTCTATATTATTATTATTATTATTATTAATGATCTTTTCACATAACTGTAAATTAAAAATAGGGGATGAGAGACAAAGAGAGAAATTTACAATGATCCCAAGTTTAGTCTGAAGACGGGCCTCGACCCGAAACGTCACCCATTCCTTCTCTCCAGAGATGCAATCAACATATGAGAAGATATGTTCTGGATAATAACTGGGGAATGAGACGGCTTTGAGTGCCAGCATAGACTCAATGGGCTGAACATAGAACAATCGATCCATTTACAGTGTAAAGATACATGATAAGTATATTATATAGTGTATAAGTACAGTGTTTAGATACATGATCTTTCACAAGTCCATTAACTCCACTCCTGTTGACCAACCATCCAGCTATTCTCGGGGCAATTTATAACCAGTTAACCAAATACCCAGCACACCTTTGGAATGCACAAGGAAACCGGAGCCCTTGGGGGAATCCGAACGGTCACACTGACAGCACTAGAACTCAGGATCAAACCCAGGTTGCAAGAACTATGACATAGTAGCTCCGATTATGCGCCACCGTGCAGCCTAAAACAGAGTTACCATTCCAGGCCCGAGCCCCTCCATTAGAATGATCCCACAAATGGTCTCAGAGCTGAAATATTAACTGTTTCTCTCACCACAGATGCCGCTTGACCTGCTGACTATTTCCAGCATTTTCCACTGTGTTTCAACCTGTCACCCCCCCTCCCCCCCCCCCCCCACCCCTCCTGCTATTCAAGAATCAGCCTACGCCTGCCTCAAATTCACTGTCCTTTGAGGAAGAGAGTTCCAAATGCTCTCAACCCCCAGAGAAAAACGTTCACACTTTAGATTTTGGAGAGGCGGTTTACCACCATGATCCCACAGATGGCACAACGGTAGAGTTGCTGCCTTACAGCGAATGCAGCGCCGTAGTACCCAGGTACGATCCCGACTACGGGTGCTGTCTGTGCGGAGTTTGTACGTTCTCCCCCGCGATCTGCGTGGGTTTTCTCCGAGATCTTCGGTTTCCTCCCACACTCCAAAGACGTACACAGGTTTGTAGGTTAATTGGATTGGTAAATTTAAAAATTGTCCCTAGTGTATGTAGGATAGTGTTAATGTGCAGGGATCGCCGGTCGGCTCGGACCCGGTGGGCCGAAGGGCCTGTTTCTGCACTGTATCTCTAAAACTAAAAACAAAATGTGTAGGAAGGAACTGGTTTAAACCGAAGATAGACACAAAAAGCTGGAGTAACTCAGCGGGACAGGCAACATCTGCCGAGTTACTCCAGCTTTTAGCGTCTATCTTCGGTGATCCCAGAGATGAGGAACTTTAGTTCTGTGGATAGCTGGGGCTGTCCTCCTTGGAACAGAGGAGGTTGCGAGGAGATCTGACACAGGTGTTTTTAACATTAGGAAGGAAACAGAGTGGATAGTGGCCAACAGCTCTCATTGGCAGAGGGGTTAATAAGGCCATTGCAAAAAGTCCGTAAGAATTACAAGGAGAATATCAAAGTGGTACGTTTGAAACACTCAACAAACATAAGAGGAGATTGAAGATAGACACAAAATGCTGGAGTAAGTCAGCAGATCAGGCAGCATCTCTGGAGAAAAGGAATAGGTGACGTTTGGATACAAACAGTGAAACTAAACAGGATAACAGTTCACTGTTTGTATCCACTCGGTATCACCTTCTCCACAGCCATCAAGGGACCATTGTGGGCTCCACCTCTCCTTGATTATCTGGCTGGCATCCATTTGTTCTTTTCATACCTTTCATTCTTTGTACCTATTCATATCTCTAGTTTCCTTCTCCCCTCTCAGTCTGAAGAAGGAACTCAACCCGAAATGTTACTAACAGTCTGACCTGGTCAAATAACATCACATCAATAGTTAAGAGAGCGCAGCAGCAGTTTGGGGACGGTAAAGCCTCCGACTGGAGGTCCGTGCAGAGAGTGGTGAGAACGGCTGAAAAAATCATCGGGACTTCTCTCCCTTCAATCGGGGACATTGCGAGCAAACGTTGCTTGTCTAAAGCCAGCAGTATTATAAAGGACCCCACACATCTCCATCGTGGACTGTTCACTCTGCTGCCCTCGGGCAAAAGATATCGTAGCATAAGGAGCAGAACGTCACGGTTTTGCAACAGCTTCTTCCCACGAGCCATCAGACTCTTGAATGCCGTGTAAATGGGCTGCCACCATTATCTATTTTATCTTTTTATCCTTCTATTTTTGTGTTGCACAGGGAGCCAAATGCAACGGAATTTTGTTTAGAATTGCATTTATTGATGTATTTCTGAATGAGAATAAAGTTTTGATTGATTGATTGATTGATTGATTGATTGATTGATTGATTGAGATGCTTCATGACCTGATGAGTTACTCCAGCATTTTGTGTCAATCTTTGGTGTAAACCAGCATCTACAGTTCCTTCCTACACATAAGAGGAGGCTGGTTCAATGGTGGTGTTGAAAAGGGAGCTGGAGAAGTATCTGATAGGAAAGTGTTTACAAGGATGTAGGGAGAGGCTGAGGGAGTGGGATTAGCTGCATCATTTTCATGAAGGACTAGTACGGACTCAGCGGGTCAAATGGCCTCCTCTTGTACCATGAACACTCATTGACTCTGTCATCTCCAGATGTTGTTTGGCAGAGATACAAGAGCTTCCTAAATGTTTTTTCTCACAAGAATGAAACAAAGCTATTTATTGTACCTATTCAGAGGCGGGCTCCAGAAATAGAATCGGTTATTCTTAAGTGATCAGGCAGACAAAGTAAACACGGAAGTGACCTGCAGCTCAGCAGTTCACCAGGCTTTGGAGATCTTGACTGACAGCTCTGAATGTGGGCAGATCCGACACGACACAACTCGGCGAGCAGGAACCACTCCAAGAACAAAAGGTTGGGGCAAACAAACAAGAACTAGAGAGTTAGGAGAGTAAAGGACAGAAACATTAGCCAACTGAGGGACTCAGAAAACAAGGAGAGTAAAGCGAGGCCTCACGAAACCAAAGAGGGCAGCCCAATATTGTTCCAAGTCGCTGGGGAACAGATGCAACGGGGAACACTGACTACCTTGTGCTCCTCCTGCAGGGTCGAGGACACAAGGGCATGTACCACTTGGAATCAAGGGAGGGCTTAGTTCTTTTGGCCACAGACAGGCAGGCAGAGTGTTGACAACATAACACTGCAGTACAGGCTTACAGCCAAGGACAAAGATATTAAACGGTTAAGTTGCCCATCTCTTTATTCAAGTGCAATCGGTGTGGCAATAAGTGGCACTGTTGGTGGCCAATCGGATGAGAATGCTCTTGAATAACTTGATAATTTTCCGTATCCCACTTGGCTCATTAGATTAATATCTTTTCAAAACTTGGAACTCTTGGCCTGCAGCGATAAAGTGGAGACACAAGCAGTCAATCTGTGCTTTCAAAGTGAAACTGGATCTGCGCTTCAAGGGGAATAAATTGCAAAACCGTGAGAGAAAAGGATCTGACAGGATTCCTCTCCGAGGAGTTGGCACACAGGCCACGTGATCCCCTCCTGCGTTGCAATGATTCTAGGATCCCAGGAGGCGAAATGTTGTTCTAAGTTTCCCTGGGACAGCAATGACAGTCAATGGTAAAATATCTCGGAAAACACTGCAAGGAATCCTACCTCACCAAAAACAGTGGGTCATTAAGTGACAACGCTTCAGGTTTTATCCAATACAGACCGTCTCTGGGTAATGACCCGGTTTTTACAGACGTCCAGAAGTTGATTTATGTAGGATGGAACTGCAGACGATGGTTTAAACCGAAAATAGACACAAAATGCTGGAGAAACTCAGCAGGACAGGAGTCTGAAGAAGGGTCTCGACCCAAAACGTCACCCATTCCTTCTCTCCAGAGATGCTGCCTGTCCCGCTGAGTTACTACAGCATTTTGTGTCTATCATGAGAAATTGATTTAGTTCAGCTAATTGTCACGTTTACCAAAGTACAGTGAACATCTTTTGTTGCGTGCTAACCAGTCAGTGGAAAGATAATACATGATTACAATCGAGCCATTCACAGTGATAAGGTGAATAATGTGAATAATGTGATTTAGGCCATAAGTTGGAAAATAAACGAAATCACTTAATATGGTAACAAAGCCTCCACATGATTGTAATAAGTGGCTTTTAAAGCACACGTCAGATAAGAACACTTACAGAAAGTGGAAAGAGAGAGGTAACCTACCCCTTTGACCATCTGATGAGTCAAACATTTCCACTATGCAGACTTAACTTTAGAGGAACAGCGGCCCACCGAGTCTGCACTGACCAGCGATCACCCCATACTCTAGCACTATCCTACACACGAGGGACAACTTACAATTTAGCAAAGCCAATTAACCTACAAACCTGCACTTCTTTGGAGTTGCTGTGGAAACCAGAGCACCCAGAGAAAACCCACGCAGATTTTCTCATCAGTTGCTGAGCCAAATTCTATTGCCCATGGTGGTGAACCACTGCAGTCCTTCTGCTGGAACTGCTCCCACAGTGCTGTTGGGAGGGGGGGGGGATTCAGGATTCAGATCCAGCAAGTAATTTGGCCATTCATAGTAACGATACATCAGACTTTGAAGTTAATAATATTGCAGCGGTCCGCTCGAATGTAGGTGTGTTCATAAGTCAGGCGTTCCTAACCCGAAGACAGCCTGTAATGTTCCTCTGAAAATGCATCTTTCAACATGCTTCATCTCTACCCACTTCCAATTCTATATACGGTTATTAACCCAAAACATTAACTCTGCTGCACTCTTCGCAAATGCTGCCTGGCCTGCTGAACACTTCCAGCACTTTCTGGTTAAGATTTTGAGCTGTCATAGAGTCATACGGCACGAAAAAAGGCCCTTCAGCCCAGCTTGCCCATGCCGACCATCTATACTAGTCCCACCTGCCTGTGTTGGCCCATATATCCCTCTAAACCTTTCCTATCCACATACCTGTTCAAATAGCTATTAAATGTCGTTATAGTTTCTGCCCCAACTACCTCCTCCGGCAGCTCATTCCATATACCCACCACCTTCTGTGTGGAAAAAGTTGCTCCTCAGATTCCTGTTAAGTCTTTTCATGTCTGTTTTTTGCTAATGTTTTCCTGAAATAGCTTGTAATGCTTTATATTCCTGGATCTAGCGTTTGAGGCACACCCACCAGGTGGTTTTGTGAAGCGCCCTCAGATTCTTAGCCACTTTTCTAGTGCTATATATGATCACGACAGTTGTTGTTCAGTATGATACAGCACAGATGCCTAGAGACAGTGTACTTACTGATAGCAGTCTTTAGTAACTGCATTTACAGAATATAGAAAATAAAGATGCTTCTTGCTCAAAATCTTTGTTTTACTCAGTAATGAGATAATTTGTGTAAGGGAATATCAAAGACTATGTTGCACCAGACTGCAGATAAAGAGTTACGTCACAGAATTCTGGCACCAACTCTCAAAATAAAGGCTGCCTTTGGTCTTCAATAAGAGTAGAAGTCTTTTATGTCAGATCATGTTAATTCCCTGGTCTGATGAGTTAAAGTACAAAAAACAAACTGTACCAAGGAAATGTTCAGCCACATTCTAATCGTCCAGGTCTGTAAATAAGGAACAAAAGACTAACTGCTGGAGGGACTGCTGGAGTCTGAAGAAAGGCCTCGACCTGAAACATCACCAATCCATATTCTCCAGAGATACTGCCTGACCTGCTGTGTTACTCCAGCACTTTGTATCCTGCTGGACAAACTCAACAGTGGCACGGTGGCACAGCGGTAGAGTTGCTCCCTAACAGTGCCAGTGACCCGAGTTCGATCCCGACTGTGGGTTTGTAGAGTAATTGGCTACGGTAAAGATTGTAAACTATCCCTTGTGTGTAGGATTGTGCTAGTGTACAGGGTTCGCTGGTCGGCGCAGACTCGGTGGGCTGAAGACCCGTTTCCGCGCTATAACTATAAATTAAACTAAAACTAAACTAAACAGGTCAAACATAGGGTTGCCAACTGTCCCGTATTAGCGGGGACATTCCGTATATTGGGCTAAATTGGCTTGTCCCATACGGGACCCCCCTTGTCCCGTATTTGACTGCTACCACTTGGGTCGAGGGGACTGTCGGGTCGGAGCTTCGCTTCTGGCCTCGCCTCACCCGTCCCGACGTAGTGCAGCCCATGGAGTGCAGCAGCAGTCGGTCTGCAGCCCGGCCAGCTGCCCGACCTTCGCTTACCGCCGATACCACCATCCCTACTTCTCATGGCCGATCATCGGTTCATGAGTTGGATGTGGTGCCGGACTATGCGCGCGACCCGGGCCAAAACTCCTCAGCTGGCCCGCCGGCTGGGCTTTGTGTGCAGTCCGGCAACCGGGCCAACTAATCATTCGCCCTGCCACGGCCGAGTCGGTCAACGAATTGCTGTTGGGAATTTGTCCCTTATTTTGACCTTTCGTCCCTTATTTGAGAGTGAGAAAGTTGGCAACCTTAGTTAAACAGCATCTGTGGAGGGAAATGAACCAGACGAAATTCGGGGTCAGGTCGTTTCTTCAGACTTTAAGGCCTTTCTTGTATCTGAAGAAAGGTCCCCGACCCAAAGCGCTGTCTGCCCATTTCCACCCCCACAATGCTGCCTGACCCACAGTTCCTACAACAGTCTGTTTTTTATTCCCCTCAAGACTCCAGCATCTGCAGTCTCTCCTGTCCTCTGCGCCTATGGGCGTGGCACGATTTAAAAAAAATTCGTATACAAAATGTTCTTTTTGGAGATGTATCCAGTAGTTTGGGTGCTTTCCTGAATCAAGTACTGATATTGATGAAAAAGTAGAAGTAAAATAAGTGTCAATTTGGGTCTCCGTCACCGGCCCAAGCGGCAACTGTCCGTAGATTGTTCTTCTGCAAAACATCCTATTAAGAAACAACCGGTTTGCAAGCAACATTTTCGACGCTTACAACCCACAGGCTGCCAGCCTGCTGCAAGGGGCTCAAATTGGATCTTGTGACTGCAGCTTTCTGCCAAAATTGCTCTCCTTTTATTAGAAGAAGTTGTTCTGCTTTTTGCTTCCGCTGCTTTTCTAGGACGAGTCCGCTTTCTGAATGAAGTGACAATGGACAATCTCCACGTCAAGCTTTGTGCAGGAAGGAACTGCAGAAGCTGGCTTACGCCAAAGATAAGACACAAAAATGCTGGAGTAACTCAGTGGGTCAGACAGCACCTCTGGAGAAAAGGAGTAGGTGGCATTTTGGTTCGAGGCCCTCCTCCAGAGATGCTGTCTGACCCACTGAGTTATGTGTGTCTATCTCCACGACAAACGTGTTAGCTGAGATATAGTGTACTTCCTGACAGTATTCATGGAACCTTACTCCAACTCTTCATTTAAATTGATTTATTATCTTTGAGAACCTGAATGGCACATTATTAATTCAACAGAACAATCTTATTAAATGAAGAAAAGGAAAGGCTAGAGTGGATAAATGCTTAAATGTTCAGGATGTCGTGAGTGTTTCAAATAGCGACAGCGCTGCTTAAGACTGCAAGATATTGCAGAGTTGTGGATTTGCCCAGTCTATCACATAAACCAGCCTCCAGCCAGCTCCTCCTCCCCCCCCCCCCACCCTCCCCCTATCCCCCCCCCCCCCCCAACAACTCTCTCAACACCTCACACTGCCTTGACAAAGCAGCCAACAAAATCAAGGACTATTTTCAGCCAGGTCATTCCCTCTTTTCCATTCTCCTGTTAAGCAGAAGACACAAAAGGTTGAAAGCTTTTTACCAGACGCATGAAATGCAGGAACAGCTTCTTCCCACTGTTGATTGTATTGGCTGAAAGAAACAGTGAATTAACCTACAGTCCCGTCCGTCATTGCGATGTGGTATGAAAGCGGAGCACCCAGAGGACAACTCGCGTGGTCACAGGGAGAACATGCAAACTCTACAGAGACAGCATCCAACCTGGGTCTCTGGAGCTGCGAGACAGCAGCTCTACCGTCACCGCCAATGCGCCAACTCAAATTATTGCTGTGAATATTAAATCATGCTCTGCTTGTCAAACTACATCAGCTCAATTCTGACTAAGGGTGGTTGGCCCGAAGCATTGGCTGTTTCTCTCTCCACAGATGCTGCTTGACCCGCTAAGTGTTTCCTGCATTTTCTGTTTTCATTTCGGGTTTCTAACATTTGCAGATAAGAGCTTTATTTACATCAATTCTTGGCAGGTTATCTAAAGCGCCTAGCCTCCAAAGCACTCCATCGTCACACGCCTTACCTCTTTCATTCTCTGTAAGCCCCTCTGGCCCCATAATCTCCTGACCGGTACTTCTTGACCCTCCCCACATTTCATCACTCTACTAACATCAGACCTAGCAAAGGCTTCTGTAACACAACAGAGGTAGCAGGACATCTGACTGGCTCCACAGAAACCAGGTTCAACAATCCATCTGCTCAACCCACTGATACGAGTAGTAGCTCTACTCAATAACCAAAAATATGTAGCCTCTTTTTGCTCTGGTGTCTTATTTATTCACATGTTTAATCGATAATGTTGTATTATTAATGTTTTATGTGTCATTCTTAACTGTCACTGTATGTCATGTTGTCACTTGCGGGCGGAGCGCCAAGGCAAATTCCTTGTATGTGAATACTTGGCCAATAAACTTATTCATTCATTCATACAGAGCCTTGTAGGAGGTACCAAACGAAAGAAGATGCCTGAGAGAAAGAGCAGGAGGGAGGGAGGGAGGGGAGTCAACAAGCAATATGTAAACTTTGCTTAGATTTGGAGGGGAGTTTGCAACTTGAGAGATTGAAACCACAGTGCCTGTAATGTTCGCTCCAGCTGACAGGGAGGGGTTGGAGGTGGTGAAGATGTGATCACCCATTGCTTGGTGACCAGACTCTTTGTTCATACGGTCATAAATGATAGGAACATAATTAGGCCATTTGGCCCATCAAATCTACTTCACCATTCAATCATGGCTGATCTATCTTTCCCTCTCCACCCCATAACCCTTGACACCCGTACTAATCAAAGCAATAATGTAATAGTACCAGGGTAGGGCTTGATAAATTGACAGACAAATTCTGGAGATCTGCATCACTTCACACCTTGAACTCGGCTGTTGAACACATCAGCCAGCCTGGTTATTGTTGGAGGACAATGTAATCTGGTGTTGAGAGCTACCGCTCCTGATCACGTGGCACTGCTTCTTCATATAGGGGCGATAAATCAATAGGCAAAATAATTAAAACCATTGGATGAGAAAAATTGGAATTTACTTTGTTATAAACATTTCCTTTCGGACAAGACTATTCTTGCACAAGGTGAAAGAGAACAACAAAACTGAGTGCAACAAATTACCACATATTTGTATGCTGGAAGTGTACGTTCTCCCTGTGACCGCGTGGGTTTTCTCCGGGTGCTCTGGTTTCCTCCCTCATTCCAAGGAGGCGCAGTTAGTAACGCGGTCACGGGAGAATGTACAAACTCCATACAGACAGCACCCATAGTCAGGAATCTAACCTGGGTCTCTGGTGCTGTACGGCAACAACTCTACCGCTGCGCCACCATTTCGCCCCATTAGTTTGGCCATGAATGGGAGAGTGTCGACCATTATTACTGTACTTAGAATCATTTAACCTACAGCACATTGTGCAGAAGTCTGAAGAAGTGGCCTGACCCGAAATGTCATCTGTCCATTCCCCTCCACCATTGCTGCCTGACCCGCTGAGTTCCTCCAGCAGTTTGTTTTATGTTCAAAATTCTAGCAATGGCAGTCTCTTGTGTCTCCAGTGCAGGAAATCGTTCAACCCGCTTTCCTTTCCCCAGGGCCCTCCACTTGCTTCCACTCCCTTCGATTATCCCTGAAGCATGGTAATTCTCTTTCCCTTCTGCAGCATATATAAAAATTGTTTGATAAAGTCCCTACTGAATTTGCTTCTAAAGCCTTTTGAGGCAGCATCATAATATGTTGAGCGAAAGACAACTCTCCCACGAAAGACACCTTGCGGCATAGATGGGATGAATGCACACTATCTTTATCCCAGCGTTGGGGAATCAAGAACCAGAGGACATAGGTTTAAGGTGAGAGGGGAAGGATTTAATAGGAACCTGAGGGGAGAATCTTTTCACACAGCTGGTGATAAGTAGAGGATTTCCAAAGTCTACAGAGTGATTTAGGCCATTTGGAAGAATGGGCTGAAAGATGGCAGATGGAGTTTAATGCTGATAAATGTGAGGTGCTACACCTTGGCATGACAAATCAAAATAGGACGTACATGGTAAATGGCAGGGAATTGAAGAATGCAGTTGAACAGAGGGATCTGGGAATAACCGTGCATAGTTCCTTGAAGGTGGAATCTCATATAGATAGGGTGGTAAAGAAAGCTTTTGGTATGCTAGCCTTTATAAATCAGAGCATTGAGTATAGAAGCTGGGATGTAATGTTAAAATTGTACAAGGCATTGGTGAGACCAAATCTGGAGTATGGTGTACAATTTTGGTCGCCCAATTATAGGAAGGATGTCAACAAAATAGAGAGAGTACAGAGGAGATTTACTAGAATGTTGCCTGGGTTTCAACAATTAAGTTACAGAGAAAGATTGAATAAGTTAGGTCTTTATTCTCTGGAGCGCAGAAGGTTAAGGGGGGACTTGATAGAGGTCTTTAAAATGATGAGAGGGATAGACAGAGTTGATGTGGACAAGCCTTTCCCTTTGAGAATAGGGAAGATTCAAACAAGAGGACATGACTTCAGAATTAAGGGACAGAAGTTTAGGGGTAACATGAGGGGAACTTCTTTACTCAGAGAGTGGTAGCGGTGTGGAATGAGCTTCCAGTGGAAGTGGTGGAGGCAGGTTCGTTGGTATCATTTAAAAATAAATTGGATAGGCATATGGATGAGAAGGGAATGGAGGGTTATGGATGAGTGCAGGCAGGTGGGACTAAGGGAAAATAATTGTTCGGCACGGACTTGTAGGGCCGAGATGGCCTGTTTCCGTGCTGTAATTGTTATATTTGTTAAGTATATAGAGCAAGCAGGGGGAGGGGAGGAGACTCAGACACCTGGCATAATTCCAGGAGCCTGACTCTGGTTAACCCTTTCAGCGAACAGCTCACTATTAACAAAGCTAAAACCGATTATAAATAGTTAATAGATAAAGAGTGAGGAATATAGGTAATTGAATATATGATTAGATTTGATGTCGGAATGAAACATATATATATAATGTAACTGGGTGAAATAGAACTAATTTGGAAATGGTATCGACCCCCTAGGTTTAGGGTAATAAAGGCAGCGGGGCTAACTTCATAACATCTACACCGGAAGCGGTATGTCGAATCCCACAGACGAGTGGGACACTCACTACAGTGTCGAATACTCAGACACTGTAAATTTACTTGTTCTATTTATTTTTTTTATCACAATAGGTCACATCTATGTGGTTTTTTTTCAAGGAAAATCGCGGAAGGGAGCTACCAAAGAAGTCTATAATATAAACGCCCCCCAAATAACCAGAGTCCTGAGGTATGGACTCACCGCAATAAATAAGGTCATTAAAATTGGTAAAAATGCATGACGACAATCAAAAGAAAATGGGAGGAATCACACTATGTAGTTGGAATATAAGGGGTATTAATGAACCTATTAAAAGGGGTAAGATACTAGCTCAGTTGAAATCATACAACACGGACATTTCGTTTTCTACAAGAAACGCATCTTAAACACCAAGATCAGACGAGACTGAGGGCGAACTGGATAGGCCAAACATTTCACTCTTCATTCACATCCAAATCTAGAGGCACTGCAATCATTATTCGTAAAGGAATACCATTTAAATCAAAGAATATTATATCAGATAAGGAAGGGAGATACCTTATAGTAACAGGAGACATCAATACTACGCCAATTACGCTGGTAAACATTTATGCGCCCAATTTTGATAATCCTCAATTTTTTAATAACATTTTGAATATAATTGCAGAATTTAATTATCAAAATGTTATAATTGGAGGAGACTTCAATTGTGTTTTAGACCCTTATCTAGATAAATCGATGCAAAAACAAAGAGGTAACATGAAATCTAAAACCAGTGAACTCTTACATACATATATAAAAAACACAAATATAGCAGACGTTTGGAGGATTGCAAACCCGACGGGAAGGGATTATTCGTTTTATTCAACGGTACACAAAACATACTCACGTATAGACTATTTTCTAGTGGACACAAAATTAATTCCGCATACTATGAACCCTAAATACCACATCAATGCGATCTCAGACCACTCTCCGTTAACTTTTGTTTTAAAATTAGAAGGAATGTTTATGAATAAATCGTTCTGGAGGTTTAACTCGCAAATTTTAAAAGACCCAAAAGGGAGTATATATCTAAAAAAACAGATGGACCTATTTTTTGAGATAAATGATACACCAGATATATCCCCCACACTATTATGGGAATCCTTCAAAGCATTTATTAGAGGAGTCATTATTTAATTTCAAGCTTTTCAAAATAAAAAGAATAAGAATGAACAAAGACATTTAGAAGAACAAATAAAACAATTAGATACAGATAATGCTAAAGATCCAACTATGGATAAACATAATAAAATTCTACTATTGAAATTCAAGCTAAACAAATTGTTGTCAGAGAAAGTTATAACACTATTTCAAATTACTAAACAAGAACATTTTGAATTCGGGGACAAACCCCACAAACTTCTAGCACGCCAATTGAAAAAACGGGAAAAAGAGAATGCAATACTAAAGATTAAATCAGATAGAGGGGAATTATTAACACTACCCAAGGATATCAATAAAAGATTTGCTCAATTTTACCAGAATCTATATACATCTAAAACGTCAATAGACAATAATAAAGTCTCAGAATTTCTGGATAATTGTAATCTCCCTCAATTAGAACTGAGGGAACAAGAGGAACTGGGAGCACAAATTACGTCTAAGGAGATAGAAGACACAATAAACACACTTAAGAACGGAAAAACACCAGGACCAGACGGATTCAGTAACGAATTCTATAAATCCTTTTATGACATAGTTACTCCACGCCTACAGAAAATGTATACATATGCTTTTAAAGAGCAAAGATTACCTGAAACATTAGCAGAATCAACGATCACATTAATACTTAAAAAAGATAAAAATATAGAAGAACCAGGATCATATAGAGCTATTGCTCTGTTAAATACGGATCAAAAAATAATAGCGAAATCACTAGCCAGAAGACTAAGCAGGTATGTTAGTAGATTAATAAATGAGGATCAAACAGGATTTATACCTAAGAGACACATTCAATGATTTGAGACGCTTGCTTAACCTAATGCATTCACATAAATCTCATGACCAAGTGTTATCTATCATTTCACTGGACGCAGAAAAAGCGTTTGATCAAGTAGTATGGGATTATATGATTAAAGTATTGCAAAAATTCCAAATGGGAGAGAACTTCATCGCATGGATAAAATTATTATATAACAAACCCACGGCTAGAATACTAACTAATAATATACTATCCACGAAATTTGAATTATCAAGGGGTAATAGACAAGGATGTTCATTATCACCGCTGTTATTTGCTTTGGTAATTGAACCCCTTGCTGAAAAAATAAGAACACACCCGGATATTTATGGTTATAATACAAAACACTCAAATAACATAATATCTTTATACGCCGATGATGTACTATTGTACATCACAAAACCACAAATTAGTATACCAAACATATTAAATTTAATTGAGGACTTTGGATCCTTCTCAGGATATAGAATAAACTGGAACAAAAGTGAAATTATGTCGATAAAACCAAAAGACTCAACACACCTCCGGAAATTCCCCTTTAAAATAGCCACAGAAAAATTCAAATATTTGGGAATTGAAATTACTAGAAACTACCATGATATGTTTAAAGCCAATTATAATCCCTTACTTAAGAAACTAAATAATTTGATTAAATTCTGGAAAACACTTCCGATGTCCCTAATAGGCAGAATAAACGCTATAAAAATGATCTTTCTACCACAAATCCTATACCTATTTCAATCAATACCTATATATCTCCCAAAAAAGCTTTTCAAAAAATTGGACTCAGACATTACAAATTTTATATGGGATTATAAATCCCATAGAATACAAAGAGCACACCTTAATAAACAAAAAGAGTTGGGTGGTCTAGCGCTCCCCAACTTTATGTATTATAATTGGGCAGTAAATATTAAAAATATGATTCACCTGCTGGACAATTCTGCCCAGCAGGTGGACTGGATTGTAATGGAAAGAGAGGACTGCTCTCTGTGTAATATAGGAGCGACTCTCCTCTCACCAATACATCTGAATAACAAAAATTATAATAAAAATCCAATTATACATAGCACAATTAGAACATGGAAACAAATAAAACAGAGCCTAAAATTAAGAAACCTATCTCTTTTAATACCAATAGTTAATAATCCATCGTTTAAACCATCAATTATAGACAAATTATTTATACAATGGGAAAGAATGGGAATCAAAATGCTCGGAGATCTGTATGAATTGGGAAAATTACTATAATTTCAACAACTACAACTGAAATATAATTTGAAAAATAA
Source organism: Amblyraja radiata (assembly GCF_010909765.2). Lineage (NCBI taxonomy): Eukaryota > Metazoa > Chordata > Chondrichthyes > Rajiformes > Rajidae > Amblyraja > Amblyraja radiata. Next base: position 83,945,177 of record NC_045961.1, on the reverse strand, counting down.
TCAATATTTTAAATATCTTCAAATTCGTGATTATCTGAAAAAATACACAAAAGACTATCATAATATGCCTACAGACTTACTGGATGAAGCAATGAAGACAAAGGCGGAATCAGCGAATCTAATATCGTACTTATATAACATCATCTTAAACATAGAAATACCCACAACTGATGGAATTAGAAGAGACTGGGAACAAGAATTAGCTATAAAAATTTCAAAAGAGAGCTGGGATAATCACTTACTACAGGTGCATAAATGTTCGATCAACGTACGACATACTCTCATCCAATTCAAAACATTACATAGACTATATTATTCAAAAACTAAAATAAATAAACTCTTCCCTAATGTCTCACCCATCTGTGATAAATGTCTGTGTCAAGAAGCTACCATAGCGCATTCTTTCGTTTTTTGTACAAAAATACAAAAATTCTGGAATGAAATATTTGACATCTTTACAAAATTAATTAAAATAAAACTGGTACCAAAACCAGAATGGATTATTTTTGGAATATCGGAAGGTAACCCTGAACTAAACGTGTTTCAGAAGAATTTACTCAATTACGGGCTAATAATGGGAAAAAAGCTCATACTTAAATTCTGGAAAAATGCGCCTACACCAACAATAAAAATGTGGATATCAAATATGTTTGAAACACTACATCTGGAAGAGATGAGATTCCTCTTAGCAGGCAAAGCAGACCATTTCCAAAAGACGTGGTCTACGTTTTTGGAACTATTATAAGCATAAGGTGCAATAGTAATTAAAAATAAATAAATAAATAAATAAATAAATAAAAGGTGCCAGGATCTGGTAACGGGGTGTAAAAAAAAACAAAAAAACAAAACAACAAAATAACAAAAATAGACTTGGTTGGTAGTCCCCTTTCTGTGGAGTTTAATGTTATAATAGAGCGATTGTTTCTCCTTTCTTTTTCTTTCTTTTCTAGGGTCTTCTTTCTTTCTTTACTTCCTTCTCTAACTTCTTTTCTAAGGGGCTTTCTTTTCTCAACACTCTCTTGCACCTTCACGACTCTTGCGCACTTTCTTTACTTTCTTTACTTCTATCTTTTTCTTAAAACTCAAAAAATGAAGCGGTACAAAAAATGTATTAAGACATATGTGTTGTGTAGTATTGTAATTTACCGTACTTCTAATTTAAAAAAAAAAAAAAAAAAAAAAAAAAAAAAAGTATATAGAGCAAGCAGCTAGAGGAATTGGTTGAGGCAGAGACAACTACACACAGGTGTGGTAATATGCACAGGTACATGGACAGGAAAGACTGAAGAAGGGTCTTGACCCAAAACGTCATCCATTCCTTCTCTCCAGAGATGATGCCTGTCCCGCTGAGTTACTCCAGGTATTTGTGTCCATCTAAGGTTTAGAGAGGTATGGGTTAAACACAGAGAAATGGGACTAGCATTGATAAACATTTTGGTTGGCATGGATGAGTTGATCTGAGAGACCGGTTTCCATCCTGCTTGACTGTACGACTCTCTTCCCACGAATTGTGTTCATGCAATTCCCATGCCTCTCGTTACTGACCCTCCTGGAAACATTTTACTCCATCAAAACTCTCGGCTTCTCTTTGGCTGGAAACACTAGCCAACTGAGCTCTATCACCCCTGTTCTTATCAACCTTCCCCACAATTTTTTCAAAGCTTCGACAATCTTACCAAAGTGCAGAGTCCAAGAACAGAACCACTGGTTCAGCTGAGGCCCAACCATTGATTAACGAGCAATTAGTCTTTGCAAATAAAGTCCGTATAAGGTGGTGGAGTGCAGACCCAGAGGGAGTGCCAGTCACCATTTCTCGCTGAACACCTGCACTCAGTCTGCTTGGACCTACCTAATCTCCCAGTTGCCAAATTATTTTATTCCTCTTCCCATTCCCACGCAGTCCTTTCTGTCCTAGACCTCCTCCATTGTCAGCAAATTGGAGGAACAGCATCTCATAGTCCTCTATCACTCCCCTTCCCAAGTCGCACCAGGTTCCCATTCTCACCTAGCAAATAGCTACCAATGGCCTGTTTCCTTTATCAGTGTTACATTTTAGCATATCTTTAATTCATTTGTTCTATATGTCTCTACATCACTGTCTATATCTCTCGTTTCCCTTTTCACTGACTAGTCTGAAGAAGGGTCTCGACCCGAAACGTCACCCATCCCTTCTCTCCAGAGATGCTGCCTATCCCTCTGAGTTACCACAGCATTTTGTGTCTACCATTTCTCATCGATGCTGTTCTACCAAGGAAATACAAAAAGGTTCTGGTTTATGATGGATTTAAGTTTAAATTAGTTTAGTTTATCTTAGCGTCACATGTAGGAACATAGAAACATAGAAAATAGGTGCAGGAGGAGGCTATTCGGCCCTTTGAGCCAGCACCGCCATTCATTGCGATCATGGCTAATCGTCCCCAATCAATAACCCATCCTTCTCGCCATATCCCTTGACTCCACTAGCCCCTAGAGCTCTATCTAACTCTCTCTTAAATCCATCCAGTGATTTGGCCTCCACTGCCCTCTGTGGCAGGGAATTCCACAAATTCACATCTCTCTGGGTCAAAAAGTTTTTTTCTCACCTCAGTCTTAAATGGCCTCCCCATTATTCAAAGACTGTGGCCCCTGGTTCTGGACTCGCCCTGGACTCATGTACTGAGGTAAACTGAAATTTTTTTGTTGCGTACTATCCAGTCAGCGGAAAGACTATGCATGATAACAATCAAGCCGTCCACTGTTTTAGCTTTTTTAGTTTTAGAGATACTGTGCGGAAACAGGGCCTTCGGCCCACAGTGTGCTCGCCAACCAGCAGTCCCCATACACTAACACTATCCTACACTCTAGGGGCAATTTACAATTTTACCCAGCCAATTAACCTCCAAGCCTAAACGTCTTTGGAGTGTGGGAGGTTACCAGAGCTCCTGGAGAAAACCCACGTGGTCACAGGGAGAATGTGCAAACTCCGTATATCCAGCAACCGTAGTCAGGATCGAACCCGGGTCTCTGGCGCTGTAAGGCAGCAACTCTACCGCTGTGCCACCCTGCTGCCCCAGTGTTGAGGTCACTTCCATGGCTGCAGATGGTGGAGGCACTTGCGATTACCAGACTTCCACCTGGGCTCAAAGGAATACAGGTTTCCTGAATAACTGTGTCTCAGTCTGGTTACTGAGGAGCCGCCACTGGATGATTCAACTATGTTTTGTTCACAGTTGGCCACCAGTTGATGATACTGATTTCACATTGGCCACGTCTGAAGTCACAGGTTATAGGAGGTGCATTGCTGGATGGATATTCACATGGACAGCACCCAATGTCCCGCGTCTTTGGCGCTGTAAGGCAGGAGCTTTTCCAAATGGCCACAGTGTAACTCTCCTCAAAGACCAGCTGCCTCCAAGCTTCTGTATGCCAGCACCTTACCCACTTTATGTGGCTCCACTCCACCTTTTGTTTGATTAACGCTCTGGAATGCTGCAGGTGCTCTGGACACACAGGGGAGTGTTGTTTTTAACGAGCTAAACTGCGGCCGACCATCATAATCCCTGGAGTAATAGCAGCTGACAGCTTCAGAAACTGTGCTCACTGTGAGACTCGTTGAGTTGTCAGCTCAGGATTAGCGTAAAACGACTTAACCTGCCAACCCACTCCAGCTCTTCTCCCTCAGCCCTTGGTGGAGATTTGCCAGAGGTATTGCGGTCAATAACTGAGGGATGGTGGGACAAATTTAAGGGAAAGGTCGGGAGGAGTTAAGCAAAGGAGTTTTCCATCTAAGGATGGTAGTTGTCCAGAAAGCTCAGCACAGAAATTAGGGCAGCATGCTGGCACAGCAGTAGAGTTGCTGCCTTACAGCACCAGAGACCCGGGTTCACTCCCTCCTGACTACGGGTGCTGTACGTACGGAGATTGATCGTTCTCCCCATGACTGCTTGGGTTTTCTCCAGGATCTCCGGTTTCTTCCCACAATCCAAAGACGTACAGGTTTGTAGATTAATTGGCTTGGTATAATTGTAAATTGTCCCTTCTGCATGTAGTATAGCTTTAGTGTGCGGGGATCGCTGGTCGGCACACAGACTTGGTGTTGCTACGCTGTATCTCTAAATTAAACTAAACTAAAAAGGGTGAAGGAGTCAGAAACCCTCAGTGCATTTAAAACATAGAGACAAAAAGTCACAGAACTACACAGTACGGAAACAGGCCCTTCAGCCCAAATCTTCCATGCCGACCAAGATGCCTAATTGCTAGTCCCTCTTGCCTTCGCTTCCAAATCTTTTCTATCCATTATATTGTTCATGATTTTCAGGGTCCTGAAAAATTTCAGATTAAATCATTACCTTTAAATATTTTTTTTCTTAAACGCATTCTCACTGCCCACTTAATCACCAAGAAAACTAACCACATTCAGAGCTCAAGTTCTCTGCAGTTTCTGAAGAAAGACAAAGGTGACGATATCCTGGAGCAAAGTTTGAAACAACAGAGTACATCTTCAGTTTTATCCTTACCATCTACCAACCCATGGGGAAAAAAAGCCAACAGTATCAATCTGCAATAAGCAAAACATTTATTAGCATTTATTTCAAGAATACAAACGCAGGGATGTAATGTTGAGGCTTTATATGGTACTGGTCCGACCTCATTTGGAGCATTGAGAGCGGTTTTGGACCCCCATATCTGAGGAAGGATGTGCTGACGTTGGAGAGGGTCCAGACGGGGTTCACAAGAATGAACCCAGAAATGATTGGGTTAACATATGATGAGCGTTTGAAGGCACTGGGCCTGAACTCGCTGGAGTTTAGACGGATGAAGGGGGACCTCATTGAAACTTACCGAATAGTGAAAGGTCTGGATAGAGTGAATGTGGAGAGGACGTTCCCACTAGTGGGACAGTCTAGGACCAGAGGCCGTAGTCTCAGATTAAAGGGACGTACCTTTAGAAAGGAGATGCGGAGGAATTTCTTTAGTTAGAGGGTGGTGAATCTATGGAATTCATTGCTACAGACGACTGTGGAGGCCGTCAATGGATATTTGTAAGGCGGAGATTGACAGATACTTGATTATTAAAGGTGTCTGTGGTTATGGGGAGAAGGCAGGAAAATGGTGTTGAGAGGGACAATATCAGCCATGATTGAATGGCGGAGTAGACATGTTGGGCTGAATGGCATAATCCTGCTCCGAGAACATAAGAACTTATAAACAAGATTCATTTGATATACAAAATGTAAATAAAGAGAGAAAGGTTTGACATCCCCACATCTTAAAGCAATTGCCTGATCAGCATAGCCAACTCAAATGTGTCTAGTCCTTGAATATTTTCACCAATAGAGCTCTGGGCAGAGATCTGGGATGTTTCAGCTGGCTAGCTCTGGCATTTTCCCAGCTTCGGATTTTCTGCAACTGCACTTTTTAATCCTTTCAATGAATAATTCTGCATTCAGCAAGTTTCTAGTTTGAAGGATGATAAATGATACGGTGGAATTACGCCCAGGGGATGGGCCCATTAGATCAATGTCTTTGGATTTGGAAAATGCAAGTCAGCAAAACAAAATCCGATGTTTCTGCTGCACACCTTCATTGGAGCAATGGGTAAAAGTCAGCTGACAAAGTTGTCTGAGGCTTCTGTGTCGTGTTTAGTACTCGCAATGCTGATTCTTCGGATGCTGTATTGGCATTCTTAGCGAAGATTGGGTAAGAATAAAACTGCCTCGTTCCTCAGACTCCAAATCTATTATAAATGAACCAGCAACGTGCGATTTCCACTGCGAGTCTCACCGGCCGTTCAGCTAAAACTGACTGGCAGAGGCTTTGCATTAAGACATTGCACCATAAACAGTCATTACATTGCAAAGATGGGTAGCAATTTAAGCTGATGCACAGGTCATACAGTCATAGGGCTGGCTATACAGTACGGAAACATGCCCTACGGCCCAATTGCTTTGAAGTCATCTATTTCCTCTCTGGCAACCTGCTATTTAGCAACCAAACATATCCGGTGATTATTTTTATTGGGATATATTTGAGAATTTGTGTTAAACTGCTCTCGAGTCATGGTTAAGCCACAGATTTCCACTCGCAGGGGAGTTCAAACCAAAGGATACCAATAGAAGAAAGTTCCCGACCTGAAATGTCACCTATCCAAGTTCTTCAGAGATGCTGCCTGACTCGCTGAGTTACATCAGCATTTAGTTTCAGGTGGCAGAGGTGCTGACTCACGGTTCCAACTTCAGTCCTGACCTTGGGTATTGTCTGGGTGGAGTTTGCATGTTGATGATGTAACCACATACGTTTCCTCTGGGTGCTCCAGTTTCCTCCCACATTCCAACGTCGCAAGGATCGGTGAATTAACTGGCCATTATAAATGTGTACCCTGTGTGTAGGGAAGTGGTGGAATCTGGGGGAGTTGGTTGGAACGATGGAAGAATAAAATGGGATTCATGCGAACTGACTGAACTGAAAGGCCCATTTCTGTATGGCAACGCCAAACTCAGGAGAAATGTCTCCAGAGAACAGGGAGAAAGAGGAACTCTCTCCAACTGGAAGCTGCCTGGACAGTTGGCAGTATTTCAGGATAAGCTGCAAAAACACATGGCAGAGAGAGTAGGAGATAATAATACGAGAGATGGAGAGGGGTCCGGTGTGGATCAGACAACACTGGCACAGGCCAGAGGGGTCAAATAACATCATTCTGTGCAGTAAATGTTTTGAGTAAAAAAATCTAATTTGAACTCCTTGATTTTTCCTACCAAATCTGGCATTCAGACGTAACTGAAGAACAACATGAAACCCCGCCTTTTTAAAAAAATTGATTGAAAGATAGAAGATGGAAACGGCCCTTCAGCTCACCGAGTCCACACTGAGCCGTTCACACTAGTCCCATGTTATCCCATTTTCGCAACCACTTCCTACACACCCAGGAATATTTACAAAAGCCAATTAACCTACAAATCCGCACTTGTTTGGAATGTAGGCCCAGATGTAGGACCAGAGAACCCGGAGGATACCTACGTGGTCACAAACTCCACATTAGAGCACCCAAGGTCAGGATCGAACCCGTGTCTCTGGTGCTGTGATGCAGCTCCACCGTGCTGCCTTTCTGAAGACAGCGTCCTTTCATTCCTGATCCCGGACATATTATTGTGTTGACACTCTTCAGAAATTCAACAAAAATCTACTTGCACTTAATATTTCTCTAAAATGGCAGGTTTAACCTCAAAGGACATTAATATTGAAATGCCAAACGTGAGCTGGTATCCAGGTAACAGCTTTTATAATTGGGAAATAAATCTGGAGGCAGAACTAAATGGGAAATGGTAATTCAATATTCATGAGGCCCTCACACCTACCTATACACATCCGTCCCCCAAAGGATACAAAAATAGTCAAATCAGTACCAACAATTTTAGTGAAGGAACGAACTGCAGATGCTGGTTTCAACCAAAGATAGACAAAAAATTCTGGACTGGACAGAATCAGCGGGACAGGCTGCATCTCTGGAGAGAACGAACAGGTCTCGACCCGAAACGCCACCCATTCCTTCTCCCCAGAGATGCTGTCTGTCGCGCTGAGTTAATCCAGCATTTTGTGTCCACAACAATTTTAGTAATGTGGTGATTTGTCTTTCTCCCAATAAGCAACTCCCAATTGTTTTAAATCAACTGGTATAATTTTAGATGAGCAACATTGAAAAAGCTGAAATGACAATTCAGCAGAAATTGCCACGATGGAATATTTGGCTTATGCAACTACTTTAGTCTTGGTCAATAATACCACCTTGCTCACCTCCTCACGATCTTACTCCTCTGTTTGGGAAACGTAAACCAGAGCGGGGGCTGGGCAGGAAAACAGTGGGAAAAGGGCGGAAGAGGGTAAGGAAGGGCTAACCAGTCAAAGTGAAACTGACTGGTCAATTTCTCATATCAAATGTGGTGGACGTGTTCTGGTTCCCTTCCGCATGGTTTACGTTTAGGCTCATTATTGTCACATGTAAGTACAGTGAAACGCTTTGTTTTGCAAGCTATCCACACAAATTAGATATACCATACATAGCTACTATCAGTTCAAACTCGTACAATAGATCGAGCACAGAGTGCAGAATATAGTTCTCAGCAATGTAGTGCATTGTGGCACATCAGTTCCCCAGACAAAGTCCAATATCCTCAATGGGGTGGAGGTGAATCGGGCAATACCCTTGCTTATGGAAGGATCATTCAGAAGCCTGGTAACAGAGGGAGGGAAACTGTTGCGGAGTCTGGTGGTGCGCACGGTGTCTTCTGCCAGACGGGAGCAGGGAGAGAAGGAATGACCAGGGTGGGACAAGTGTTTGAGTTACAGTGGCTTGCAAAAGTATTCATACCCCTTGAACTTTTCCACATTTTGTCACGTTACAACCACAAACGTAAATGTATTTTATTGGGATTTTATGTGATAGACCAACACAAAGTGGTGCATAATTGTGAAGTGGAAGGAAAATGATACATGGTTTTCAAATTTTTTTTTACAAATAAAAAACTGAAAAGTGTGGCGTGCAAAAGTATTCAGCCCCCTTTACTCTGATACACCTAAATAAAATCCAGTGCAACCAATTGTCTTCAGAAGTCACCTAATTAGTAAATAGAGTCCACTTGTAAGTAATCTAATCTCAGTATAAATACAGCTGTTCTGTGAAGGCCTCAGAGGTTTGTTAGAGAACATTAGTGAACAAACAGCATCATGAAGCCCAAGGAACACACCAGACAGGTCAGGGATAAAGTTGTGGAGAAGTTTAAAGCAAGGTTAGGTTATAAAAAATATCCCAAGCTTTGAACATCTCACGGAGCACTGTTCAATCCATCATCCGAAAATGGAAAGAGTATGGCACAACTGCAAACCTACCAAGACATGGCCGTCCACCTAAACTGACAGGCCACGCAAGGAGAGCATTGATCAGAGAAGCAGCCAAGAGGCATGGTAACTCTGGAGGAGCTGCAGAGATCCACAGCTCAGGTGGGAGAATCTGTCCACAGGACAACTATTAGTCGTGCACTCCACAAATCGGGCCTTTATGGAAGAGTGGCAAGAAGAAAGCCATTGTTGAAAAAAAGCCATAAGAAGTCCCGTTTGCAGTTTGCCACAAGCCATGTGGGGGACACAGCAAACATGTGGAGGAAGGTGCTCTGGTCAGATGAGATCAAAATTGAAGTTTTTGGCCTAAATGCAAAACGCTATGTGTGGCGGAAAACTAACACTGCACATCACCCTGAACACACCATCCCCACTGTGAAACACGTTGGTGGCAGCATCATGCTGTGGGGATGCTTTTCTTCAGCAGGGACAGGGAAGCTGGTCAGAGTTGATGGGAAGATGGATGGAGCCAAATACAGGGCAATCTTGGAAGAAAACCTGTTAGAGTCTGCAAAAGACTTGAGACTGGGGCGGAGGTTCACCTTCCAGCAGGACAACAACCCTAAACATACAGCCAGAGCTACAATGGAATGGTTTAGATCAAAGCATATTAATGTGTTAGAATGGCCCAGTCCAATAACGGAAGTATATCGTCAAGCATGGGAAAATGAAATGGGATTGGCTATAACAAAAGAAAACTGGGAAGAAAGTCTACAACGAATACACCGGTGTTCATTAAATGCCAGACATATACTGATACAATTTAAAGTATTATATAGGTTACATTATTCGAAAACTAAATTAAATAGTATTTTTCCGAATCTCTCCGCTATTTGTGATAAGTGCAAGAAAGCAGAGGCAAATTTAATACATAGTTTCGTTACATGTCCTAAATTGAATTATTACTGGACAGAAATCTTTAAAGTTATTTCTGAAGTCATCAAAGTTAAATTGGACCCTAACCCAAAGCTAATAATATTTGGAATTCCGGATTTACATCTATCACTTACAGTAAATCAAAGAAATTTCTTTGATTACTGTTTAATAATTGGAAAAAAAATCATATTGAAATTTTGGAAGGGAACATTATCCCCCACAACCAAAATGTGGGCAACAGAGATGATGGAGACGTTACATCTGGAAAGAATTAGATTTGTCCTATTGGACAAGTATAATTCTTTTGAACAGATATGGTCTCCATATATACAGTATTTAGAGAAGTAGCTGTTCTTGGCAACACAGCTCGACGTGCACCCTGCGGGATTTGGTGAGAATAATTCATTTTTATATTGGAATTACATATATGTCTTTATTGATACTATCACTTGTAGTAGTGTTATTAATAATACATATTGTGGTTACTAATACATTTTTTTTTTTTTTTTTTTTTTTTTTTTTTTTTCCGTTTCTCTTTTCTTTCTTATATATAATCAAATTATTATTTAATCACTCTCTTAATGATTTATAACTGTTCTATTCTTTCTCTATCATTATTTCTAAAAAAATAGTAGATAAGTATTACTAGTGTTTTACTTATTGCAAATTGAATTAATTTGATATAAAGTTGTTTGAAGCATTGTAATTGATTACCTTTAATAAAAAAATATATTTAAAGAATGGCCCAGTCAAAGTCCAGACCTAAATCCAATTGAGAATCTCTGGCAAGACTTGAAAATTGCTGTTCACAGACGCTCTCCATCCAATCTGACTGAGCTTGAGCTATTTTGCAAAGAAGAATGGGCAACGATTTCAGTCTCTAGATGTGCAAAGCTGGTCGAGACATACCCCAAAAGACTTGCAGCTGTAATTGCAGCGAAAGGTGGTTCTACAAAGTATTGACTCAGGGGGGCTAAATACTTTTGCACGCCACACTTTTCAGTTTTTTATTTGTAAAAAAATTTGAAAACCATGTATCATTTTCCTTCCACTTCACAATTATGCACCACTTTGTGTTGGTCTATCACATAAAATCCCAATAAAATACATTTACGTTTGTGGTTGTAACCTGACAACATGTGGAAAAGTTCAAGGGGTATGAATACTTTTGCAAGCCATTGTATGTTGGCTGCTCTGCCGAAGCAGCATAAAGTGCTGATGGAGTCATTGGTGGGAAGTCAGATCTGTGTGATGCCCCAAGAGGATAGTAGGGCACTGTTAAATTCCCCCAGGTGAGCAATACAATCTAGGGAGAAGAGAGGCGTGAGGGACACATGAAGTAGAATGGGGTGCATGGAGGTATGTGAGGGACACAGATTCTTTGCAAATCCACAACTGGCTGGATTTCCACCGTATGTATAGCAGGAGGAAATTGCGATATCCTTTCAATCTTGAATTCAAGCGGCTAGATCCAGAGATTGTACAACATCGAAGCCATCAATCTGATTACTGTGGAGATACTGGGTAAATGACCTAACACTCGAAGGTCAGATCGAAGGAGCATCATTCATTGGGGCTGGATATTGAGGTCAAAAGTGACTCATGACAGACAGGGACAATATCTTTACTCAGAGAGTGGTGGCTGTTTTAAATGAGCTTCCAGTGAAGGTGGTGGAGGCAGGTTCGTTTTTATCATTTAAAAATAAATTGGATAGTTATATGGACGGGAAAGGAATGGAGGGTTATGGTCTGAGCACAGGTATATGGGACTAGGGGAGAATACGTGTTCGGCACGGACTAGAAAGGTCTAGATGGCCTGTTTCCGTGCTGTAATTGTTATATGGTTAATATGTAAATACAAGGAGCTGCAGACACTGGTTTACAAAAAAAGACATAGTATTGGAGTAGCTCAGCGGGTCAGGCAGCATTTCTGGAGAATGTGGATAGATGACGTTTCGGTTTGGAACACTTCTTCAGAATATATGACATTAGGGACAATATGTAATTAGAATGGGAGATTCCAGAAGTCCGGAGCATGAAAAGTGAAGGCACGGCTGCCAATGCCCTAACAGGGAAGGCTTGGGAAGATGTGGAGGGATGAGAAAGGAGAGAGAATAGGTTACAGGGAAATAAGTGTGAAGGAAATGGGATTGCACTGAGAGCCAGCCTAGACTCGATAGGCTGAATGGCCTCCTCCTACCCATTGAGAACATGAAAGGGGAGGATCTAAAAGAAGTTGCAGTCAGGAAGAGGGCGGGAAATGAGCGAGCAGAACTTGGTGGCAGGCAAGACGAGGGGCTCTTGGTCACATGGGCCAATCCGTGAGAGAGTGATGGGGCCCCATATGGTGCTGACAGGTTGAAGGGAAGCATTTGGGGGGAAATAGTTGTTCTGCTCTTGCTTATAAATCTGATTAAAATAAATGTCCTGAATAAGAGATTGATTTCACACATCGCTGGCTGCTGAGGAACTCTGCCCCAGGCAATACTCAATGCCAAAAACTCTAAACCTTGTCTACAAAGTTATATCGATTTAATTCCTTCCTCTCTCAAGGCCGACTCGTATTTTACGGCACTTTTCATAACCTCAAAATCCCAAATCCTCAGGAACCACTGATGATCCCCCAGGGATCAGGGGGTATGGAGAGAAGGCAGGGATGGGATACTGAGTTGGATGATCAGCCATGATCATATCGAATGGCGGTGCAGGCTCGAAGGGCCGAATGGCCTACTCCTGCACCTATTTTCTATGTTTCTATGTTGCATTGCCAGTGTTGTATAGCAAGAAACAAGACCGCAAGACCCCTCAAATACCCAAACGAGGGGTGACACAGAGGTAGATGTTCTGCCTTACAGCGCATGTGTTTTCTCCGGGTTCTCCGGTTTCCTCCCTCATTCCAAAGACGTGCAGGTTTGTAGGTTTATTGGCGTGGAAAAATTGTCCCAGTGTGTTGGATAGAACTAGTGTATGTTGGTTGGAGGTCGTTGGTTGGAAGGGCTTTTTTCCACGCTGTATCACTAAAACGGCACACAATTCCCCAAAGATTGGTGATGTTTTGGGTCGGGACTCTTTCCTGTCCGGAAACATCACCTATCCTTTATCTCCAGAGTCTCCCCCGCTGCGTTACTCCAGCACTTTGTGTCTACCTTTGGTATAAGCCAACATCTGCGATTCTTTATTTCGACAATTTTCCAAAATGTGGCCTGACCGAGCATCTGCAGTTCCCTTTGTCTCTCAATCTTTTTATAAAACTGCATTTAAAAGCTTATAAAGTTTTATGAAGACCTTTCGACAGGGCAGCACCCGCATCGAGTGTGCAGGCCTGGGCTTTGTTCTCAGGCCAGATAGTATCAACATTCACTGATCACCATCTCCCCAACCCCTTGGGCAAAGCACAAACTAGTTGGGCAGGAAAACCTGGTTGACATCTCTTTACAATTCCATTGGAGCATTCGAACGGCAGGACGACTTATGAGATTTAACGGGAGAATGAAAGCTCCCTGCCCCGGCACCAATAAAACGTCCTGATCCCTAGCAGTGAAATGCAATCCAACAGTGATGAAGTGTGGCCTCTTTGTTCCGGGCTGGAGCCGACGCCGGTGAGAGTGGAGAGGGGGAGGGAAGGCATGGGGCCAGAGGTAGTAATCCCAGCGTTCCTACAGCCGGGGAGAAACCCGATCCCAAAGCCAAATTCCAGCCCCTCCACAGGTCAACGGCAGGGGTCACTGGAAACGTTGCTTATTTTTACAAAAATAATTGTTCACCTGAGCGAGACAGACTGCCTGTCACAGAACCAGTTTCAAGCTTCTAAAGGGTGCCAAAGGTCAGGCTCTACTGGAGACCATTAAAGTCGAACTTTGAAGTGTTAGTTGAGAGGAACCGGATGTGACCCGTGGCTCACTGGGCCAGTCGCAGAGTGTTCAGCATTAATGGATCCTTTAATTCAAATCAATTTCATTCAATTCAAAGAGATCGCTTCAAAACACAATCCAACACTCTGCAGAATGAAGGTAAAGTAATAAAGACAGGCCATTTAATTTCCACCTCTCACTCCCCTTTAAGGAAATTGCAATGGGGTTTACAGCCCACGTTAATACAAGACGCATAGCGCTGGAGTAGCTCAGCGGGTAGCATCTCTGAGGAACATGGTGACTTTTCTGGTCGGGACCTTTTTCCAGACTCGTAATCATTGCACAGCAAGCTGCCCAAAATTTGAGCCGCAGTTAAACCAAGGCCATCTCTCTTGTGCTGTACTATTCTATGAGGATGCAGTTCCCTCAGCTCTGACCCTACTGATCCTTCTCAGAATCTTTCACCTTTCTTTGACGTCCTCTGTCATTCTGCTAAACCTCAAGGATTACAGACCAATCCACCCCAACCCCTCCTCTTGCTCAGAATTAAAACAGTACCAACTCCAGTCACATCCAGGGGTAAAACGACAAAAAACTGCTCTGCAGTTGAGGATTGAGATTCCTGCATGTTAATCTTTTGTGAAGTCTTAACATTCAGATTCAAATTTCTTTATTGTCATGTTGTCGGGGTGCAATGAAATTCCTTGTTCACGGGAATCTCATTGAGTGAACAGTATACATGTTGATGTAGATCAACAATACATATAATGGCAAAACGGCAGGATGATGCCTAGATTGTGATGCAATGGCGAGTAGGGCACTGAACCCCATTATTTACAAGTCTCTCACCTCTTACAAAGTATTTCATTTTTTAATGTTTCGTTCATACCAGCATCTTAATCAAACATCACTCTCCCATCCAAACACTCAATCAACGCATATTCCTTTTCTTTACTTTCTTCCGAGATATAGGACACACGTTGGAACAGAAGCAGGCTCAAGCCACCAATTACTGCATGGGTCTCTGTCCACCCCATTGCCCCACATATGGGACCATTATAACCTGTCAGTCTCTGCTGGCTTAACAGGAAGGTGCACTAAAACAGAATTAAACCAGACTCCAAATTGGCCACGGAAAACCTGTGTCTCATTACATCAATCCTACCTTCTGTGTTGAGACGTTAACACCGATCAAGCAAGCATGCCCTTAGGAAATGAAGAGCTACTTTCCGGCATCTCTCTGCGGTAGTAAATGTCTAAGTGACAGATCAGGAATGCGTTAGCTGAAATGTGCAGAACCAGATGCACATATTGTAAACACATATCAGCGTCTGCTGCCACAGATGCTTTGGTTCTTTGACAGTAGAATAATAGGGATGTGCAATGGCCGACAGAGGCTCCTGTCTGGCAATACGTTCACATTCTTGCTTTCTAGTACCTATGTGGTCACATCTTTCCCTTCCCCCGATCTGGAGAGAGAGAGAGAGAGAGATAAAGATACAGATTGAGAGAGAGATAAAGAGAGAGAGAGAGAGATAAAGAGAGAGAGAGAGAGAGAGAGAGAGAGAGAGAGAGAGAGAGAGAGAGAGAGAGAGAGAGAGAGAGAGAGAGAGAGAGAGAGAGAAAAAGAGCGAGAAAAGAGACTGCATTGAAAAGTGCGACATTAGTGCAAGTTACTCTTGCAGTACGCAGGCCTGTCTTCACGAATCTTCTTACATAGAAACATAGAAACATAGAAACATAGAAATTAGGTGCAGGAGTAGGCCATTCGGCCCTTCGAGCCTGCACCGCCATTCAATATGATCATGGCTGATCATCCAACTCAGTATCCCGTACCTGCCTTCTCTCCATACCCTCTGATCCCCTTAGCCACAAGGGCCACATCTAACTCCCTCTTAAATATAGCCAATGAACTGGCCTCGACTACCCTCTGTGGCAGGGAGTTCCAGAGATTCACCACTCTCTGTGTGAAAAAAGTTCTTCTCATCTCGGTTTTAAAGGATTTCCCCCTTATCCTTAAGCTGTGACCCCTTGTCCTGGACTTCCCCAACATCGGGAGCAATCTTCCTGCATCTAGCCTGTCCAACCCCTTAAGAATTTTGTAAGTTTCTATAAGATCCCCTTACGAAGGGAAATACTCAAATAAATAATGAAACTTTTCTACAAAGTCCTCCTGCCATAGAATTTTATAGTCATGACCTCACCTATTTACAAAACAACACGTAGATTTTTCTCTCAATTTCAATTTGTTTGGCACTTATTTACATCTTTTTTGAAGTAACTTGCACCCACTGTTCAGCACCACGCCTTTGAAACACATCGCTTAAAACCTTAGTAACATATTATTCACTGTGTTGAAGAACTACTCTAAAAATGGGAGCAAGGGTGACCAATCAGTCCCTTGAACCTGTTTCTCCACTCACTTGGTTTAGCTCTGCCCTCTACTTCCGATATGGTACAACTTTATTTATCCCAGGAGGGAAATTAATCTACCAATAGTCATAAAACACAAAATAACTTGGAACATGAAAGTAGAAGTGATGAGTGAAAAGGATTGGGGATTCAGTCTCAATCTACCCCACGACAGAAGGGGGAGGAGTTGTACAGTTTGATAGCCACAGGGAAGAAGGATCTCCTGTGGCGTTCCGTCCTGCATCTTGGTGGAACCAGTCTGTTGCTGAAGATACTCCTCAGGTTGACCAGTGTGTCACGGAGGGGGCGAGCTGTATTATCCAGGATGCTCCGCAGTTTGAGGAGCATCCTCCCCTCCAAGACCACCTCCCATGAATCCCACTCCACCCCCAAGACGGAGCCAGCTTCCTGATGAGTTTGTTGATCCTATTGACGTCTGTAGCCTTCGCCCTGCTGCCCCAGCACACGGCAGCGAAGATGATGGCACTGGCTAGGACCGATTGGTAGAACATCTGCAGCATCTCATTGTAGACGTTGAAGGAGCGGAGCATTCTCAAAAAGTGCAGCCGGCTCTGTCCCTTCTTGTACAGGGCCTCAGCGTTCCAGTCCAGTTTACTGTCCAGGTACACTCCAAGGTATGTGTACTCCCTGGTGAACTGACCTGGCTGCCTTCTCATCCTCACTTCCATTGGAGAGGAGAAGTGAGGAGGTGCGAGCAGAAAAAGTGGACATCTAAACCCCAGCTCATAACAAAGCAAAACAAGTCTGGAATGGGATTTGTATTTGACAAGGAACAGTCAAGAAACAGCCAAAATGGGTCAAACCAAGTCTGCTCATTCACTAATTGGTGCGGGAAGGATTGGCCACTTGTGGTTTGACCAATCACGGGGCAAATGAGGACATCAGGCACCTGGCCTTGACCTCAACGATTCTCAAATCTCCACTTGCAAACACAACAAGCAATAAATCCTCAAATCCGTGACCAATAAAGATACCCACCCACCTACCTAAATCACCCACCCATCCACCTACCCACCCACCCACCTACCTCTTGGTTTAATTAATGCCCAAAGCACATCCAGCTTCTAGCACACAGGAGCTAACAACAAGCATGAATGTCAACTGAGACCCAGTGGATTATACCTGGCTCCATCAGCGCGTTCAGGGTCAGCAGGTACTGCCCTCCTGACCATTGAGAGCATCTACATGACCCATTGCCTCAAGGTGACATCTATTATCAAGGATCCATAATTAGTTACGTTTAGTTTAGTTCCAAGATACAGCGCTGAAAAGGGCCCTTCAGCCCACCGAGTCCACGCCGACCAGCGATCCCAGCACATGAACACTGTCCTACACACTAGAGACAATTTACAATTTTACCAAAGCCAATTAACCTACAAATCTGTACATCTTTGGAGTGTGGGAGGAAACCAGAGCACCCGGAGGAAACCCACACAGGTCACGGGGAGAAAGTACAAACTCCGTGCAGACAGCACCTGTAGTCAGGATCGAACCCGGGTCTCTGACGCTGTAAGGCAGCAACTCTACGCTGCGCCACTGTGCCGTCCTTATCCTATTATCGAGGCCATGCCCTCTTCTCACTGCTACTGACAAACAGGAAGTACAGATGTCTGAAGTCACTCACCACCAGGTTTAGGTTCAGCTACATTCCCGCAAACATCATGTTGTTGAACTGTCCAGCGCACCCATAGTCCTGCTTCGTAACAGAACACTTGTTTGCTTGTTCTACCATGGACCTGTTTCTATGGTGTTTATGCACTAATGTCTTGCAGCCCAGGCCACCCTTGACTCCCACACGGACATTGATTCCTACACATCCTCTGTTCTGGACTTTATAAACTCCACCATCAATAGTGTCACCTCCCTCAAACAGGTGACCATATTCCCGAATCAGAAGCCATGGATGAACAGCGAGGTCAGGCTACTGCTGAAAGCACGGGACACCGCTTTCAGGTCAGGCGATGCTCGAGCCTACAGTTCAGCCAGGGCTAACCTGAAGAGGGGCATCAAGAAGGCCAAGCACTGCCATAAGCTCAGGATTGAGGAGCACTTCAACAACAACTCCGACCCCCGACGCATGTGGCAAGGCATCCAGGCCATCACGGACTACAGACCCTCCAACACCACCCCCACATCCAGCGACGCCTCCTTCCTTGAGGAGCTTAATGACTTCTATGGCCGCTTCGACAGGGACAATCTAGAGACAGCCATCAAGGCTGTGCTACCTGCCGATCACCAACCCCTCACACTCACCCCCTACGACGTATATGTGGCACTGAGTAGGACTAATGCACGTAAAGCTGCTGGCCCTGACGGCATCCCCGGGCGCGTGCTCAGGGCCTGTGCTGCACAGCTGACAGACGTCTGGACTGACATCTTCAACCTGTCACTTGCCCAAGCAGTTGTCCCCACGTGCCTTAAAACCACCTCCATCGTGCCAGTGCCAAAACACTCCACTGCGGCAAGCCTCAACGACTTCCACCCAGTTGCACTTACCCCCATCATCACCAAGTGCTTCGAGAGGCTGGTCCTGGCACACCTCAAAAGCTGCCTACCCCCCACACTGGATCCCTATCAGTTTGCCTACCGCAAGAACAGGAGTACGGAGGATGCCATCTCAACGGCACTTCACTCCGCCCTCTCCCACCTCGACAACAGAGACACTTACGTAAGAATGCTGTTCATCGATTACAGCTCAGCATTCAACACCATTATACCATCAAAACTGATCACCAAACTCGGTAACCTGGGCATCGACCCCTCCCTCTGCAACTGGATACTGGACTTTCTAACCAACAGACCCCAGTCTGTTAGGTTAGACAAGCACACCTCTTCAACCCTCACCCTGAACACCGGCGTTCCACAGGGCTGTGTGCTGAGCCCCCTCCTCTACTCCCTCTTCACCTATGACTGCACACCTGTACATGGTACTAACACCATCATCAAGTATGCAGATGATACAACGGTGATTGGCCTCATCAGCAACAACGATGAGTCGGCCTACAGGGAGGAGGTCCAGCACTTAGCAGCATGGTGCGCTGACAACAACCTGGCCCTTAACTCCAAGAAGACCAAGGAGCTCATTGTAGACTTCAGGAAGTCCAGGGGCGGCACGCACACCCCCATCCACATTAACGGGAAGGAGGTGAAACGTGTTTCTAGCTTCAGGTTCCTGGGAGTCAACATCTCCGATGACCTCTCTTGGACCCACAATACCTCAACTCTGATCAAGAAGGCTCACCAGCGTCTCTTCTTCCTGAGGAGACTGAAGAAGATCCATCTGTCTCCTCAGATCCTGGTGAACTTCTACCGCTGCACCATCGAGAGCATCCTTACCAACTGCATCACAGTATGGTATGGCAACTGCTCTGTCTCCGACCGGAAGGCATTGCAGAGGGTGGTGAAAATTGCCCAACGCATCACCGGTTCCTCGCTCCCCTCCATTGAGTCTGTCCAAAGCAAGCGTTGTCTGCGGAGGGCGCTCAGCATCGCCAAGGACTGCTCTCACCCCAACCATGGACTGTTTACCCTCCTACCATCCGGGAGGCGCTACAGGTCTCTCCGTTGCCGAACCAGCAGGTCCAGGAACAGCTTCTTCCTGGCGGCTGCACTCTACTCAACAACGTACCTCGGTGACTGCCAATCACACCCCCCCCCCCCCCCCCCCCCCCCCCCGGACACTTATTATTATTTATTCAAAGCATTTGCTATGTCGCTCTTCCAGGGAGATGCTAAATGCATTTCGTTGTCTCTGTACTGTACACTGACAATGACAATTAAAATTGAATCGGAATCGGAATCTGAATCTGGGATTGCTGCATCAAAGGCACACAGGTTCTTGGCTGTGAAGTTGCTGCAAGCAAGATTTTTCATTGTACCTGTACCTCTTGTGCGCATGACGATAAACACAACTTGACGTGACTTGAGAAGTCCAGACTCATTGAAAGGATCACCCCTTCAGGAGGTCAAACGTTCACATGGGGTAAAAAACTGAAGTCCCATACACACTCTCACGAGGAAAACGCTCCAAGGTATAAAATGGGTGGACAGAAGAGTTTCCATGACTATCATTAATGGTATCCATCTACCAACGTCACACAATATCATACTGTGGTTTGTGTGGAATGGCTGGGCGTATTTCTTGCAGCAGTGGCCATACTTCAAACATAGGTAATTGGCTGCCAAGTGGTCAAGTCGAGTTTATTGCCATATGCATTAGTAGGGTGAGGTAGTGACACAAACTTGCTTGCAGCACATTGCAGACACATGGACTCAGACAGCACATTAAAACATAAATTATACAAAAATTCTTAAAGTCTGCAAAAAAAACACGACATTTGTGCAAAACACGTTTAGAAAACATGCTCACGTTAGCACCAGAGGTGGTCCAAGGTTGCTTGGTGCTGAGGCGGGTCTAGGGTTAAGCAAAAACAAGGAACTGCAGATGCTGGTTTACAAAGGAAGGCAAAGTGCTAGAGTAACTCAATGGGTCAGATGGTCTCTCTTGGGAATATGGATAGGTGACGCTTCAAGTTGGGACCATTCTTCAACAAAACAAGACACAAGTGTCCAATCCAATGGGAGACGCTAGACTCTGGCTTCAATCTTTTGCTTCACAATGCAGGTGAGAGGTAAGGGGGAGGAGCAATGAAGGATCAATAGTAACCTCCCTGTATTTAACAAGGAAGTGTTACCAAACAAAATCTGCCATGTCACATGACAGGGTGTTGAACAGGAGACCAAGGGTTAAGGAGATAAGTAACAGAGAGAGTTTAGTGAGGGAATTCCAGAGCTTGAATCTCATCTCTTTTGTTTAGAGAGGTTATTTAGCATTTACAGGAGGAGGAAGAAAGGCAACAAATAAAAAGATTTGTCTCGTGTATCACTCTGAAATCATTAAGAGTGGACGTGACAAATTCATTGCACAGCAAAGGGTGTTAAATAAGGTTTTAAAGTTTTATTGCGCATGTACTCATAATAACCATTAATTTGTAACTGTGGGCATTGGTATTGCTTTATTTTATCGCCTGTACCGAGATACAGTTTGCATGTCATCTAGATAAATCATAATAGGAGCAACGCTAGATGATAGAGTGGTAAAGGAGGAAGGAACTGCAGATGGAGCATGTTGAACGAGTAACTGCAGTGCATTCCACTGTGCATCAGTAGTACTGACACACTCATTTTCCGCAGCCCTGCAGATTTCCCACTTTGCTTGGATGGAGTGGATGTTTCCACTCGTGAGAGAGTCAAGGACCAGAGGCCCTAGCCCCAGAGTCAAATCAAGCCACACACAAGTACAACAGGTAGTGCAAAGAGTGCAGGATGGAAAAAAAAGAGCATGGGCCACAATGAGGCAGGTTGGGAGATCGGGTCTACCGCTTTAACTTATAAGAAGATAGTTTGGTCATCTGATGACAGTGGGGAAGAAGCTGCTCCTGAATCTAATTGGGGCGAAGCAGAGGAAAGGAAACTCAAAATAACAACACAAAAATGTTCCATTTGATAACAAACACAAATCACGCAATAAATGTATTTCGACAACAAGGTTTTGCAGGTGTGTTTACACTGTAACGATCGCTGATATCTTATTGTAGTCCACATCACACCCGGCGCACATCAGAGCAGACTTGATAACATTTCCCAGTCAGCAGTTAACCCCATTTTATTCAGCCGACAAGATTAGGAAGGTTAACTGCCTCAGCAATCAACTGGCTTCAAATATTAATGACGTTATTACCAGAGCAGAATAGAGCACACTTGCACTGTAAGTTGTTTTAAAATGTTTCTTTATTTCGTACACATTTGCCCTTGATCATGACTGGATCATGGTGTCAATTAGTTCATAAAGTCAATTTTATATAAATGAAATCATCTGTTCCGCCCAGCTACTTAATTCTATACTGTTCTGATTTATGGGATCTGGCTGTTGCCAGTAAGACCAGCCTCCCTGTAGAAGATGGTATTGTGTCCCGCCTTCTTGAACTGCAGCAGTCCTTCTGTTCAAAGTGCTTCCACAGTGCTGTGGGAGAGAGAGTTCCAAGATATTGACCCAAGGTCAAGCGGAGGAAAATGGCAATATTTCCAGGTCAGGATGGAATGCGGCTTGCAGGAAACCCCTTAGATGGTGGCTGCTGTCCCATGTGCCTGCTGATCTTCAATATTGAACAGTACATCATAGGAACAGGTTCCGACTGTCTATGACCCTCATAATTTTAATTACTTCTTTCAGATCTTCCCTCAACCTCCAATGCTTGAGGGAAAACAATCCAGATTTGTGTAACCTCTCTATAACAAAAATCCTTTCATCCAGGCAGCACCTAGGTAAAGCTCTTCTGCACCCTCTCCAAGCCTCCACATCTCTCCTATAATGAGGCAACAGAGACTGCACACAATACTCCAAATACAGTCGAAGCAAAGTATTATAATGCTGCAACATGACTTCCTGACTCATATTCAATGCCCCGTGCAATGAAGGCAAGCATACCAAACACCTTCTTTACCATTAGACAGACACAAAATGCTGCAATAACACAGCGGACAGGCAGCATCTCTGGAAGGAATTTCTTTAGTTAGTGGGTGGCAAATCTGTGGAATCCATTGCCACAGACGGCTGTGGAGGCCATCAATGGATAATGTTAAGGTGGGGATTGACAGATTCTTGATTAGTTCAGTTTAGAGATAGGAGAGCGCAGAAACAGGCCCTTCGGCCCACCGAACCAGCGCCAACCAGCAAACCCCGTACACTTACACTATTCTGCACACACCAGGGACAATTTACAATTACACCTAGCCAATTAATCTACAAACCTGTACGTCTTTGGAGTGTGTGAGGAAACCTGAGATCCCAGAGAAAACCCACACAGGTCATGGGGAGAACGTACAAACTACGCACAGACAGCACCTGCTGTCAGGATCGAACCCAAGGCTCTGGCACCGTAAGGCAGCAACTCTACCGCTGCGCCACAGTGCCATCCATTAGTACAAGTGTCAGGGGTTATGAGAAAACAGAACAATGGGGTAGAGAGGGAAATAGATCAGCCATGATTGAATGGCAGAGTAGACTTAATGGGCCGAATGGCCTAATTCTGCTCCTATCACCTATGAACTTATGAAGAACTTCACTTCCCTGTGGAAAGTTTTTGCTTCAATTGCCTACTCAGGCAGCGCGTGCCAGAACATAGCAACTCATTGGGAAAATAAACTCAACTTGCCTCCAGCTAGTTTGCCAATTTTCTATAATGTAGGGTTGCGGACCCCCCTGAGGTGTTGAGTTATAAGATCTATTAAATATGTATATATCTTTGTAGAAACCAGCAGTGGCATGTTAATACAGAGTGCTGTCCTCCATTTACTGAAACATGCACTGTGGTCGTTCCAGTATTTTATAACTCAGCAGTGATCAGGAAAAGTAAAGTGCTTAGCCTCCAGACAAGGTTACCTAGTACTTAAAAAGGTAACATGCAAATTTAAATTGTCGGCTCTGGTTTTGAGATCCAAAAGGCAAGAGTCTTTCACTGTCATGTGTACCAATAATAGAACAATTAAACATTTACTTGCAGCAGCACAACAGGCCTGCAAACACGACACACAAATAATACTCAAGGAACAAAAATTCAATAAATTAATAACGTCAATACTAGTGCAAAAAAACCCCTCAAAGTCCTGAGTCAATAGTTAGCAGTACAGGTTTGTAGTGTGTTATGTTCAAGAGCCTGATGGCTGTTGGGAAGAAGCTAATCTTGTCACCGTTTTCAGACTCCTATACTTGTGCTGGCCAAGCTGAAAAATATCACGATCCCCCTGCTAGATCCTATGCAGTTTGCATATCGGGCCAATAAATCTGTGGATGATGCAGTCAACCTGGGCCTGCACTTCATCCTCCAGCACCTAGGCCGCCAGGGGACCTATGCGAGGATCCGGTTTGTTGATTTTAGCTCTGCATTCAACACCATTGTGCCAGAGCTACTACACTCCAAACTTTCCGAGTTGACTGTGCCTGAACCCCTCTGTCGGTGGATCACCAGCTTCCTGACAGACAGGAAGCAGCATGTGAGGGTGGGAAAGCACATCTCGGACCTGCAAACTCTCAGCATAGGAGCACTGCAAGGCTGCGTACTCTCTCCTCTCCACCAACGACTGCACCTCCCCAGACACCTCTGTCAAGCTTCTCAAGTTTGCGGACGACACAACCCTGATTGGACTGATCCAGGATGGGGAGGAATCTGCCTACAGACAGGAAGTGTCACAGTTGGCGTCCTGGTGCCATCGTAACAACCTGGAGCTCAATGCTCTTAAAACAGTGGAATTGATTGTAGACTTTAGGAGAGCTCCCCCTCCCCTCACCCCACTCACCATCAACAACACCATAGTCACATCTGTGGAGTCTTTTAAGTTCCTGGGAACTATCATCTCCAAGGACCTTAAGTGGGGGGCTACCATCGACTCCACAGTCAAAAAGGCACAACAGAGGATGTACTTCCTATGGCAGCTGAGGAAGCACAATCTGCCACAGGCAATGATGGTCCAATTCTACACGGCCATCGTAGAGTCTGTTCTCACCTTCTCCATCATGGTCTGGTTTGGCTCAGCCACCAAGCACGACACCTGGAGGCTGTAGCGAATCGTTCGATCAGCAGAGAAGGTTATTGGCTGCAACCTTCCCTCCATTGATGAACTGTACACTGCAAGGGTCAGGAAGCAAGTGGGCAAGATCATCTCTGACCCCTCTCACCCTGGCCACAAACTCTTTGAATCTCTACCCTCTGGAAGGCGACTCCGGACTGTCAAAGCTGCCACAGCCAGACATAAAAACAGTTTTTATCCACAAGTAGTTGCTCTACTCAACAGCCGAAAATCTGTAGCCTCCCTTTGATCTGGTATTTTGTTGGTTCACATGCTTGATCAATGGTGTTTTATCATTAATGTTTTATTATTATTAATCTTTAGTGTTTTCTGAGTCATTCGTAACTGTCACTGTATATCATGTTGTTACTTGTGGGCGGAGTACCAAGTCAAATTCCTTGTATGTGAACACTTGGCCAATAAACTTAAACTTATTTACTTACTTGCATACCCTGAGACCTCACCTTCTCTGCAAATTCACCCCAGCCTCCCCAGATCTCTCTACTCTCCCAATTCTAGCTAAGAGCTAACAAGATATTTGTCATATGCACCCAATATGAACCAGAATAATTAAAGTCTTAGATATACACAAAATGCTGGAGAAACTCAGCATCTTTAGATCAAGGTAAAAGGTAGAATAGATCATTGTTCTGATAGATCAATTCTGAAGAAGGGTCTTGATCCGAAATGTCACCCATTCCTTCTCTCCAGAGATGCTGCCTGTCCCGCTGAGTTACTCCAGCATTTTATGTCCACCTTCGATTTAAACCAGCATCTGCAGTTCTTTCCTACACATAGATCATTGTTAGTTGGGAGAAGGTAACAATAAACCAAACAGAGGTAAAATGTCGTCGGAGACAGTAAGACTGGTCAGAGAACTGGGAAGAGGGAGGGGACGGAGAGAGGGGGAAAGCAAGGGCTACTTGAAGGTAGAGAAGTTAATGTTCATACCGCTGGGGTGTAAGCTGTCCAAGCGAAATATGAGGTGTTGTTCCTCCAATTTGCGCTGGGCCTGACATTAAAGTCTTACTTGCTGCAACTTTAAAGGCACATTAGATACAACAACGAATACAGAATACGTAGGAAGGAACTGCAGATGCTGGTTTAAACCAAGGATAGACACAAAAAGCTGGAGTACCTCAGTGGGTCAAACAGCATCTCTGGAGAAAAGGAATAGGTGATATTTCAGGTCGAGACGAATACACAATACAGTTGTTTTAAGTAACCAGACCATGATCGTACAAAAACCAGAGTACATAAGTTAACCACAGTAGCTAGGTGCTGAGGTAGGGTTGTGGTTAGAATTGTTCCAGGGCTTCAAGAACCCGATGATTGATGGAAGGAAGCCCTTCTTGAACCTGTCGGTGACGGTTCACAGACTTCTGTACCTTCTTCCCGTTGGTAGCAGTGAGAAGAGAGCATGGCCAGGATGCGAGAGTCTTTAAAGATGTTACATGCCTCTTGAGGCAGTGCTTCCTGTAGATCCCTTCGATGGTGGGGAGGTCAATCCCTGCGATGGACCAAGCAATGTCCACCACTTTTACAAATTACTGATCCAGGCTGTGATGCAACCGGCCAGTCTGCTCGGGAAATCCAATCCTCCCCTCCCCCTAGTAT
This sequence comes from Amblyraja radiata, assembly GCF_010909765.2. Taxonomy (NCBI): domain Eukaryota; kingdom Metazoa; phylum Chordata; class Chondrichthyes; order Rajiformes; family Rajidae; genus Amblyraja; species Amblyraja radiata. Next base: position 83,918,904 of record NC_045961.1, on the reverse strand, counting down.
TCCTTGCTCTGCCATTGGCAGCCATGTCTTCAGTTACCAAGTCCTTCATCTCTGGAATTCCTTCCCTAATCTTCTGTCTCCTCTAAATTATACTTTAAAACCAATCCCTTTGACTAACCTTTACGTCATCTGCCCTAAAGGTGGCTGACACAAATTTTCATTCTAAAGATTCTGTGAAGCGTGTTGATATTATTCCCTCTGTCAAAAGCATGAGGCAAATCCAAACTGTTAATGTAGCACGGCAGTGTTTTGAGCAGCAGCCAGACTTGTTTCAACTAGTAAACTTATTTGAGGTTCCAAACCTCAGGAATACTAAGTGGCCTGCTCCCTCCTCCTGAAAGTATAGGCCATCTCCACCCAAAACTCCCACACAGAAGGTGGTGGTTATCTGGAACGAGCTGCCAGAGGAGGTAGTTGAGGCAGGTATTATAACAACATTGAAAAGACATTTGGACAAGTACTCGGGATGAGTGTAGATGGGGCACCTTGATGGGTGAATTTCATTGGCTCATTGGGAAAAAAAGTTGGGGCATAATAATATTAATAATAATAATAATAATAATAATAATAATAATAATAATAATAATAATAATAATAATAATAATAATAATAATAATAATAATAATATTAATAATAATAATAATAATAATAATAATCTTTATTGTCATTGTACAAGACAACGACATTTTGTTGGAGCAGTCCTCCAGCTGCACAGGAATATGAGTATAAAAATACGTTTAAAAAAGAACTACTAAAAAAATTAGACTATAAACATATAGGAGTATGGGCGGGTGTGTGAGAGAGAGGGGGGGAATCAGTGTGGGAGGAGGATAGAGTTCAGTAGTGTCACAGCTCTATGGTAGAAGCTGTTTTTTAGTCTTGTCGTGCGGGCGCTCAGTGTCCTGTTTCCATGTTTATGAATGGCACTAACCCTCCCTCATGTTAAAGTCGTACTTAACTCCTGCGAATGGAAGAACACAATGTGATGAAAACAGAAAATACTTGTTTCTGCAGAAAGCAAAAACTCAAACGTTTTTGACCTGAAATGGTGTTTCTTTTCCACAGATGCTGCCTGAACTTCTGAGTACTTACAACATTATTCGTTTTTAGTCTCCAGCATCAGCAGTTTTATTTTTATGCACATCGTGTAATTTGCCACACAAACAAGTTTGAAGATTTAAATGTTATGCTTTAAATTCCCCGTAGACCTGAAAGGAACGCACACTTCCCCAAATCTCAGTACGTCTTTAAGCATCTTATGGCTAATACAACACTTGGAATTGCAGGTTTTTGTAATCTAAGAAACGCACAACAAGATCCCTCAAACAATAATGTGATTATGACCAGATCAGACTTGATTAGAGATGTTGTGTGCAGATGAATAGAGGTCAGACTAAATATCCTGCTTCCCCCACCCCATGAAATCAAATGCATTTACTATCACTTCTGCAAGTGGCATTTCAGACATAGAGCACTCCGAGCACTGGGACATTAGGCTGGAATTTCTGCTAACCTCCTTTTTAAATTTTTTTAAATTTTTGTTAATTTATATTGCTTTAATTCAAGCAAACAAACAAACATACACAGTAACGATCAAAAACTGCCTATATTGGCAGTTTACACACAAACTGTTATCAATTTAAAATAACGTCAACATCATCAATATTACACTCGACCTCCCATGGCAACCAGCATTTACGGAAGGCCTCCAGAGTCCCCGTGGTCACTGCATGTTTCCTCTCCAGGGACACGCGGGCACAGACGTAGGCCCGGAAAAGGGGAAGGCAGCCGACCCCGGTGTGGCCGTCGACTACCCGCTGCCTGGACCCGCGAATGGCCATCTTGGTCAGGCCTAGGAACAAACCGGCAGGGAGATCCCCTCCTCCATATCGACCCTCCCCCACCCTCTGTACCGGGTGCCCAAATAGCAGGAGCGTGGGGCTGAAATGCAGCCACAACTTGAGGAGCAGCCCCTTCAAATACTCGAACAGGGGCTGCAACCTCTCACACTCCATGTAGACATCTCACACTCTGCCTCAAGAATGCAAATGCTGAAGGAACTCGGCGGGCAAGGCAGCATAGCATATATGGAAGGAATGTACAGACATTTCTGGTCTGGACCCTTCTTCAGTCTGACACGTCGAGTTCCTCCAGCACTTTATCTTTTGCTCAAGATTCCAGCACCTGCAGTTCCATCTATCCCCATAAGATCAAAATAGTTGGTGGCATAACTCATCTACCCTAGGAAATTATTCTCTTAACTATTAAATAGTCGTAATTAGAAAGTACACCTTTAGATTTCCATTGGCATAATAAAATTAAACATTATGTACTGAATTCCAAGCATTATTAATTTTTTTATAATTTAATTTTCAAGCAATCTTAACATTTGAAATTATAATCATTCAGATCTGCAGATGCAATATTTCAAAGACTTCAATCTAACTCAGATAAAGTTCAGACTATAATTAACAATATCAGAAAGTCCCAAAACCAACAAAGCAATTTGCATTAAATTGTGTGGAGTTAATTTTACTTCGGAGTCACGTGAGTGACTACGTGAAGAACCCCGCCAGGTCGCATCCGTGCCATATCGCTACACGCATTGCGAAACGTCAGATGCGGTGGAAGGACGTTCCCCCGCGGCGGCAGTTTTAAAAAGCCGCTATTTGCAGGTAAGGTTTTACTCTGCGGTCTTTTTTGTTCTTTTTCCCATCTACAGAAGGGAAATGGAGAAAGCAAAGAAGACGAGGGCTGCGACAAAGCTGGTGAGGGAGGACCGCGGAGCAGCGGGCAGCCAGCAAGAGCAGCCGACGGCACTTAGATCACCTGTAGTGGGATCAGCTGTGCCCTGTGTAGCCGCCGCATCGGCCAAATGCACGCGGCCGGGCGGCAAGGCAAAACACAAAACTAACAAGGTCATGGACTCGGAGGAGTCCGACTTTGAAACACCGCGGGCGGCCAGCGACCGAGAGCGCTGGACCCGAATGGAACGGTGTGTGGAGCATTTGCTCCAACGTGACCGGCTCCGGGAGATGGAGTCAGGTCACTGTGGGCCCTATGACAAACCCACAGCAGTACCTTTTCAAGGGCTGCACAGTGTCTCCACCTCATCGGAGGGGAGCACTGCGGGTCAGTTCTGGGCTGACCTGGAAGAGGGGATCCGCGGAAGAACAGACAAGTGTCCATGGGGTGCGAGAAAAAGAGAACTTGCTGGATATGGTGGCAAACTTCATACAGCCAGAACAGACTGGGGAAAATCTGGAGCCAAAGCTTGCTGCCAGTATTGACTACATGTCACTAAACCAGTTACAAGAGCAGGCTGTACTGGACACCACAGGAAGACATATGGCACGGGGCAACTGCATTTCCCTAAACGTCCCAATTATCAACAGCTGTATCTGGAAACAGGATGGGTGGTTTTGTGGCCCCAGGTTTGCACAGTCCCGCGAATCTTGGGTTGAGTGTCGTATGGCACTTTTCCTGATGTTGTTTATTTCGTGCTGGGTGTTACAGAACAGTGCCAGCGCATCTTGTTGATCCTGGGACATATTCTTGTCGTCCACTGTACGGGCAAATGCCGTTATTCCTGCGGTCAGCAATTTTAGTACTTTTTGTAATTTCACATCCATACTCGTGACCCCTGGTTCCCTAAATAATATGGAGAGCATGAAGGTTGGTGGGAGACTACACTGGTTTTTGAATGCATGGAGCATGCTAACAACCGATACTTACATCTTAAGCAGTATCCAGGGATATACAACAGAGTTTATACACGAATACAGCCCTCCAGTTCAACATAGACCGAACCGAGAGTTCGTGCTCTCTGATAAAGAAAAATGTAAGGTGTAATTGAAATAACTCAACACGAACCATTAGAATTCGTGTCCAATATTTTTACCAAAACCAAAAAAGATGGTAGTTGTCGCATCATCATAGATCTGACAAAATTGAATACATTTGTTCAATACATTCACTTTAAAATGGAAACCTTTGTTACTGCTAAACAATTAATTTCCAAAGGTTACTTCATGGCCAGCATCGATTTAAAAGATGCTTACTATTCAGTACCCATACGAGGTGACCACAGATGTTACTTAAAATTCAACTGGATGGGACAACATTGGCAATATAAAGCAATCTTAAAACCAGCCCTAGCATTTCTACGGAAACGTAAACACATGGTTATGGCATATTTAGATGACATACTCATTGTGGGCATAACTTTGGAATTGGCCATACAAACTGTAACAGCCACAAAACAGCTATTTGAAAAACTGGGATTTATCATCCAGCCAGTTAAATCTAAACTAACACCGTCCACCACTATGGACTACTTGGGATTCACCATTGACTCAGTTCACATGACGGTGACACTGCCAAAGGGAAAGGCAAGAGATTTAATAGAGGTTCGCAATAACCTCATTGACATCAGAAACCCATCCATCAGATTGGTAGCAAAAGTAATTGGTAAAATCGTGGCTATTTTCCCAGCCACACAATTTGGACCTCTACATTACCAAAACTTACAGAAAGCAAAAATACAAGCTCTAAAAATCAATGCAGGTCACTTTGACAGACCTATGAGACTACCAATCCAAGCCAAAACGGAACTAAAATGGTGGATAGATAACATCTGGCTTTGTTCCAACCCAATCATTGTCAGTAACCCTTCTATGGTACTACAAACTGATGCCAGTGCACTTGGGTGGGGAGCCACCAATACCATCACCAGCTGTGGAGGTAGATGGACAGCACAGGAGGCATCCTTCTTACTCACACTGGGTATAAACTACTTGGAAATGTTGGGTGCATTCCATGGCCTAAAGTCATATTGTACTGGATCACAACACCAGCATGTTAGATTACAAATAGACAATACCACTGTGGTAGCATACATCAACCACATGGGTGGCAAGAAATCGATATCATGTGACAATCTCGCTAATTCAATTTGGCAATGGTGCATCCAGAGAGATATTTGGATATCAGCCACTTATCTACCAGGAAGACTAAATTTAGTGGCAGACACCAGGTCACGCAAATTTAATGAAAACACCGAATGGATGTTAAACAAAATGGTATTTGCTGACATTACAGCAAAATATGGAACACCGGATATCGATCTATTCGCATCCAGACTAAACAACCAGATACCTAATTATGTTTCATGGGAACCAGACCCTGGGGCAGCAGCAACAGATGCATTTTTGCTGCATTGGGGGAAATTGTTTATTTATGCATTCCCTCCTTTCTGCCTCATCAGTCGGGTATTAAGGAAAATACAACAAGACTCTGCGTCTGGTATTTTGGTAGTACCCGATTGGCCTACACAACCATGGTTCCCAGTGGTGCAAAACATGGTATTAGAACCATGTATTACCATCCCACATAGACCAGATTTACTACTACATCCCGTGACAGGGGATAGCCATCCATGCCATAAATGCTTGAACCTGTTAATTTGCAGAGTTTAAAAACACCACTTCTACAACTGGGACTAACGGACCGAACAGCGAACATCATCTCGGCGGCCCAAAGAGAATCAACTAAAAAACAATATCTGGTCTACATCAGGAAGTGGGAAATGTACTGTCATAAGAACAAAATCACCAACAGAAATATTAACATCCCATCTGTTCTGGAATATCTGGCAGGCCTCCACTATGATGAGGGGCTCAGCTACAGTGCCATCAACAGCGCCAGATGTGCCCTGTCGACTTACCTATGGCAAGGGACAGAGCGTTACACGGTAGGGACTCACCCTCTGGTAACTAAGCTCATGAGGGGAATATTTAATACGAATCCCCCAAAAACCAGGTACTCCCAAATTTGGGATGTAAGCATTGTCCTGAAAGCACTCAGGAACTGGTCTCCAGCATCTACTCTGTCCCTACACAGACTAGCTTTAAAAACAGTCATGTTAATGGCATTGGTCACGGCACAGAGGGTTCAGTCACTGCACAAACTCAGACTGGACAACATGACCTCCTCACCTGACGATATTACGTTCCACATATACGAACTAGTAAAACAGAACAGACAGGGATCAGCAGGCCTCAATATCCAATTTAGGTCATACCCTGCAGATGACCGTCTCTGTATAGTTAGACACCTGTCACTATACATGGAGAAAACAAAAATCCTAAGAGGCAATGAGAAGGGACTGCTGATCAGCCATAAGCAACCTCACAAAAGAGTGACGGTCCAGACCATCTCGAGATGGCTGAAACAAGTACTGACACAGGCTGGGGTGGATACTAACGTTTTTAAATCTCATTACACCAGGGCTGCAGCTACATCGGCAGCAGTACAACTGGATGTGCCCATGGACCAAGTCCTCGAAGCAGCAGGATGGTCAGGGGAAAGAACTTTCCAGTCATTTTACAATAAACCAGTGATGAAAACTGGAACATTTGCAGATTTAAAAAAAAATTCTGTAAATTAATTAAACCCATAAAAGGGGTTATAATTTGTGTTAATAAATTTTATGATTTCAATGACGAATCATGTGCAATTATGTTAACACTATTCCTCCCACAGTCAAGGCAGACGTGATGCATGGACTCGTTTCCACGGCATGAAATCACAGAGCTTTAAAATCTTCACGTAGTCACTCACGTGACTCCGAAGTAAAATAGTAAGATTAAACGAGAACTTACCAGTTTGAAGTTTGATCTGTATTTTATGAGGAGTTACGATGAGGGATTACGTGCCCTCCGCTCCCACCCTGATCATATACTTAACTGGTACCTCTTCTCTAATCTTACTATGTTTAGTCATTACAGTTATCTGTGATTTCACACCGCTGCTTTGAAGAATGACACGCATGCGTCCTGGCGGGGTTCTTCACGTAATCCCTCATCGTAACTCCTCATAAAATACAGATCAAACTTCAAACTGGTAAGTTCTCGTTTAATCTTACTATTAATGCTGTTTGGAAGGAACAAACCGATTGGAAGTCGAGCATAAACGTCTAATCAAACTGATACACTGGCAGTGCAAAAACAGTAGCCAAGTCAGCCAAATAGCCGGGCCAGCAACAGGAGTTAAGTCATGTAGAAATACAGTCGTTCTGGATTACTCATGTTCAAAGAGTGAATTTTTAAAAATGTTTACAGTACACGGACACGGCAGGCAGAACCTGCAAATTTTGCCCATGAAAACCTTTCTTCCTGATCTGCTACTAGTGGTTTGGCTACCTCAGGTCTTTCAAAGGGCACTTAAGAGTCAACTGCATTCTGTGGTTACATATAGGCAGGACAAGCCAAGGACCACGTCACTTAGGGACATTCATGAACCAGGTGGGTTTTTACAACATTCCAAGAGTTTCACGGTCACCATCACTGATGCAGGCTTTTTTATTCTCGTGACGTAAGTGGGTCACCAGGAGGTCCAAGTGGGTTGCCAGGAGGTCGAAGGTTCTCATAGGTTGTAGCCGGTGCTGACCGGTGAATTTCATTAACTCATTGGGGAAAAAAAACGTAAGCAATAGTTTTAAGAACCAAGGATAACCGACCGGTAATGTTAATGTCCGCCGAGCTTCACAGCGGTGTATCTCTGGCTTCTTAAAAGTTGTCTCCTTCTCCCCCTCTCACCCCCTTCTCCCCGCCTCTTTTAAAGGACTCACCGTACACTGTGCTTTTTAGCTTCTTAATTACAGCGCCAACCTTCCTGTTCATCGCGGTGTGTGTCTGTATCACCTTGGCTGGTGAAGGAAGCGATGTGTTTGTGTGTGTGTTTCACTCTGACAGCCGCTTTTCCAGTTGCCGGTTTTTCAGGCGACTGCCGGCAACTTGACCGTCACCGACAGTCGTCTGAAAAATCGCCTAAGTAGGACAGGCCCATTAGTTCATTACATTGACCGTGGAGCCGCCACCAAGCGTTAGAGGGTTGTGTACGCAGAACAATGTCCCATCAGAGCAGCTTCTCCCAGGAGGAGGCCAAACCCTTTGTCATTGGTTATGCAATCATCTGACAAATTAAGGACATCTGACAAATGTTTTTTTTTCCACCTTTGCCAAAAAGCCAAATACTGCAGATGCTAAAAATCTGAAACAGAAAGAGCAAATCCAGGGGATACTCCTTCCCCCTGCTTCCATATTGCAGAAGGTACAGAAGCTTGAAAACACACACCACCAGACACAGGAACAACTTCTTCCCTTCTATTATTAGGCTCCTGAATGATCCTTCCATAAGCGAGTGTACTGTCCCATTCACCTCTACCCCATTGCGGACATTGGACTTTGTCTTTGGAACTGGTGTGCCACAATGCTGAGAACTATATTCAGGCCTCGAAATTAACGGTTGCCAATGGCCACCTAAAGTCCCGCCGGGCAACCTAAAAGCCGTGTCATTTTGCCCGGCTTGATATCGCAGATACTGGTTTATACCGAAGATAGACACAAAAAACTGGTGTAACTAAGCAGGTCAGGCAGCATCTCTGGAAAAACGGATTAAGTGACGTTTCGCGTCGGCGGTGGCGACGGAGGGTCGGGGCGAATGACGGGCTCCGCACAGCAGCAGCGGCAACGGCTACAGCGGCTCCAACTCCTCCCGCACCCTGCCCTCCCTCATAGCGGCCGCTGCGTGCAACTCCGCCAACAGCGATAACCGCTTTCATTCATTGTTCTTTATCTCTCTACATCATTGTCTATAGCTCACTATATCTTCGGTTTAAACCAGCTTCTGCAGTTCCTTCCGACACAGTTCTGTGAAGTGTTTTTCTGCAAGTCGCCTCCAGCACTCGAGAGTGAAGTGCTATATTTTCAACGTTTGAAAGCATCCAGTGAAGACACTGCACTGCAAGTTCCATTGCTACCTGCTCTTTCTTCCTTGTTGATCTCGAAGAAACACTCTGGGATGTTGTGCTGGAAATGCATGAGGTAGTTCTAACATTTAATATTCAAGACCACCCACGCAGAATGGCATCAGGATGGGATGTCTAGGCACAGAGCTTCCATCAATGAATGACTTAAGGACAAACATCAATTCAACGGGCAAGATTACACAAGTGTGGGCCTCGACTTGTTTGTGTTTTCTCTGATCAACTCTAAACGGGCCCCACTGATGCTCAAGTGATCTGACGCTCATCTCCAAAGCAGAGGTCTACAGGTTGTAGTTGCATTGAGCTGCCAGTGCAACACAGAACCAAGGAGTGCCGCATTGTCAGTGATACCAGAAACGCAATCTTGCCCACTCCCCAACTCTGCGCCTCCCTTCCAGCTCGACAACCCTCTGCCTTCTCTGCGTATCCTTTAGTTGGTTACCTGCATTATACACCTCTGGAGATATGTGTTACACTTTGATAACCATCCTGGGGTCACCTTAGGTCATAACCAGCACATCAAAGTACACGTGCAAGGGGTTATAGTGTCTTCCCTGAGAACATTCCCATTGGTTACGTGACTCTGATGTCAATGAGCTCTTCCCATTTCGATTGAAACATGCAACATGGAAACAGGCCCTTCGGCCCACCGAGTCCCCGCTGACCATACATCACCCATTCACATACTGTGGTGAGTGGGCACCAAAAGGTTCACTTAGCCAAGCTGACTCTGCACCACCACCAGGACAATGGGTCTTCATGGCCAGCTGCACTTAAAGCAACTTGAACTTTAAAAATGGTGCCAAAACCTGCCTATTCTTGAATATTGTCTCAGTGGACTATTTCTATACACTTCTTCTTGATCCAAGACACAAAGGTTAGGGTCTTGACCCGAAACTCCACCCATTCCCTCTCTCTAAAGATGCTGCCTGAGATGCTGAGTTACTCCAGCTTTTTGTGTCCATCAAAGGGCAAATGGAATAGGAATAGAATTAGGCTATTCGGCCCATCAAGTCTACTTCGCCATTCAATCATGGCTGATCTATCTCGCCCTCCTAACCCCATTCTCCTGCCTTCTCCCCATAACCTCTGACACCTGTACTAATCAAGAATCTATCTATCTCTGCCTTAAAAATATCCACTGACAACTTTTGATCAAAGCACAAGGTGCTGGAATAATTCAGTAGACGGTCACGCTCTCGTCTCGCTGCTATCATCATGAAGAAGGGGTAGAAGGCTGAGAACCATTGTGTCCAGGTTCAAGAACAGTTTCTTCTCACCAACCATCTTCAGCCACCCTGCGCAAACCCCATCCTCAGCACTGAACCACTATGGACTCTGTGTAGGAAGAAACTGCAGTTGTGGTTTAAACCGAAGATAGACACAAAAGGCTGCAGTAACTCTGCGGGCCAGTGAGCACCTCAGGAGAAAAGGAATAGGTGACGTTTCGGATCAAGTCTGAAGAAGGGTCTCGACCCGAAAAATCACCTATTCCATTTCTCCAGAGAAGCTGTCTGACCTGCTGATTTACTCCAGCTTTTTGTGGTTACTATGGACTCTGCGCTACTGTGTACTGCGGACTTCACTTGCATTATTATCATCTGGTTACTTAGAATAACCAATATATTGTATATTTATTTGTGTTGTGCCCATAAAGCTGCATTTAATGTGCCCATAAAGCTGCAGTAAGAAAGGATTCAATTGTTCCGGTGATGGAGCACATGACAATAAAACACTCTTTAAATGTTGATTATATTGAAGGGTTGACAAGAGGGAGGAAGTGGAGGAACGCACAGATCCCAGTGGGTTACAAGTTGGAGGAGATAAGAAGTACAAGGGTGAGGAAAATATCACTCTCGCCAGCTCATTCTTTAAAAATAGACTGGCTGGTTCTCGGAGGGACCAGCGACAACAGGGGTCCCATTGCAACAGCTGAATTTTGAACTTTTCAAACTTACAAAGAGAAGCCAGGCCAGGGATGCTGGAATAGTCAAGCCAAGAGCAATCACACAGAGAGAATTGAAATCACAAACAATGCCAAATAACAATTATTGATATTTTTTTTAAGGACACTACAGTGGGAGAGCCCTTTCACCTTTTGGCATGTAGAAGTGTTTTTCAACCGTTTTGCCTGATCATTACCAAACGAGCTGTTGTTTTTACTCAAAGCAGGAAGCTGATTAACATGGATACCGAGTTGTGGTTTACTCAACATGGATCTGGCAGGATTCCTGGTCCTCACGGGAAGGCCCACAAGACCCATAAGGTCATAGATGCACAGCACGGCAACAGGCCCTTCAGCCCAACTCATACATGCTGTCTGTTGCCCAACTGAGCTCATCCCATTTGCCTGCAGCTGGCCCATATCTGTCCAAATCTTTCCGATCCATCCACCTAAATAACTTTTAAATGCTTTCATTGTACCCAACACTGCCACTTCCACGCGTGACTTTTTCGGTGCCAGCAGCGTGGCGACTCTGTGCATTGCCAAGATGGGGTGTGCTGTGTGATTTTTAGAGTGTTGTTTGCAAAACAAATACTTTCACGGTACCTCGGTACATGCGACAATAAAGCATCATTGAATTGAATCAGCCACTCACTCCACTGTGGAATTAATTTTCCTCCACTCGCTTTCTATGCTATTCCAGATGGTTTCAAATTGGTTGAATTGGTTCCAAATGTTCTGACAAAATGCACATTAGAGCTCCGTTTCACATACAAAGTGACGGAGGGGAACTATTCAATCAAGTCCTGGCTCCCACTACACTCTGAATCGCTGGTAGGTAAATCGAAACACAAAGCAGATTTCGTTTTAGTTTTATAGTTTGGAGATACAGCGCAGAAACAAGCCCCTCGGCCCACCGAGTCCGGCCCGACCAGTGAACCCCACACACTAACACTATCCTACACACACTAGGGACAATTTACATTTACCAAGCCAATTAACCTACAAACCTGCACGTCTTTGGAGTGCGGGAGGAAACTGAAGATCTCGGAGAAAACCCACGCAGGTCACGGGGAGAACGTGCAAACTCCGTACGGACAGCATCCGTAGTCAGGATCGAAGCCGGGTCTCTGGCGATGCATTCGCTGTAAGGCAGCAACTCTACCGCTGCGCCACCGTCAGATTTCCCCCATTGCCCAGGCAGAGCATTGTGCAATGAACACTCCTACCCCACCACCCTGCCTTCTTCGCTGCCAAGAATCGCCAACAATCCCACCCCTGTAAAAAAACACGCACATGCATCAGCTGCATTGGTTCCAAGGATTCAGTAGCAAGCACGGAACCAGCTGCAAGACGAAATGCAGGTCAAACGCTGCTTGGTGTGATTCAGTGACTGGCAGGAGGATTTTGGGTGACCTCAAGTTTACATTCCAGAGCGTAATGCAAACTAGATCCAGAATAACCAAAGCTTCATATTTTTCCATTACAGAATGCCGTGTTAGCAGATGCAGCCACAGTATCAAAACCTGCAGAATCTCTTAGCACAAGATACTTAACTCATTCTGTCTGTGCTCGCCTCTCAAAAACTCCCTCTAATCACGTCTTCTCATTTAAATTGCTCACTTTCAATGTAATCAATGTTTCAAATTGCTCACTTTCACTATAAGATTGTTAAGGGCTTGGACACGCTAGAGGCAGGAAACATGTTCCCGATGTTGGGGGAGTCCAGAACCAGGGGCCACAGTTTAAGAATAAGGAGTAAGCCATTTAGAACGGAGACAAGGAAACACTTTTGCTCACAGAGAGTGGTGAGTCTGTGGAATTCTTTGCCTCAGAGGGCGGTGGAGGCAGGTTCTCTGGATGCTTTCAAGAGAGAGCTAGATAGGGCTCTTAAAAATAGCAGTCAGGGGATATGGGGAGAAGGCAGGAACAGGGTACTGATTGGGGATGATCAGCCATGATCACGTTGAATGGCGGTGCTGGCTCGAAGGGCCAAGTGGCCTACTCCTGCACTTATTGTCTATTGTCTATTGAGTTAGCACTTTGTGACTACCTTTTGTATAAGCCGGCATCTGCAGTTCCTTGCTTCCCTATTTTCCAGTCTTCCTTCTGGGATAAGATACAGGACAATTACAGCCCAGGCATCCAGACCGAAAAACAGATCCTTCCACACTGCGGATCAACTCCTGAACCAATCACCTTTTTCACTGCTGCTACAAAATGTCTCCCTAAAATCGACCTCATTTGGTTATTCCATTATTGTAGTTTAATATTCTTTAGCAGCACTCAGATTTTCAGTTTCTGCTGTTTTGCACTCATCATTGTATTTATTGTCCTATTTATCTTCACTGTATGTATACTGTTTACTCGGTGAGCTTCATGCGATTCAGGAATTTCATTGTACCCTGATGTAAATGACAATAAAGCAATCAAATATAATCACACTCCCAAGCTAGAGGGTTATTGCTTCAGGTTGTACTCTGGAGACTTGAGATCAAAGCTCTAGACTGCCGGAGCAGGGATGCAAGTTTTCAGATGACACATTAAACAATTCCCCCTCTTCTCCGCAGTGGATATACAAGAACCCTGGTCAACATTTACTCCTTTAATCAACATTGCAACAGCATGCAGCCGGGCCGCTTCTCCGGCTTGTGGGAGCTTGCTGCATGCTAATCCTGCACTGCAATGGAAACAACCTTCCCCCGATATTGGAGTGTCAGGGTTTGAGTTGTGAAAGATGCTCCAGAATGCATGTCCTGAGTTCCAGCTGTCTCAAGTGCCGTGATCCTGCCCAAGTCAGTCGGTCAACGGTCACTTCTGTGGTTTCATCCACCTTTGCAAAGTCAACAAGAACAACTTGCAGATAGACACAAAATGCTGGAGTAACTCAGCTGGGTCAGGCATCATCTCTGGAGACAAGGAATAGATGACGTTTTGGGTCGAGATCTTTCTTCAGGCTCTAGATCTGAAGAAGGGTTCTGACTCGAAACTCCACCTATTCCTTTTCTCCAGAGCTGCTGCCCGACCTGCCGAAATATTCCAGCACTCTGTGTCTATCTTCAGTTGTAATCCGCGCGCGGTTCCTTCCTACACAAGAACAACATGCATTTGTGTACCACCACCAAAGGGATAAAACCTCCTGGATACCACAGAGGGACACTAACAAAACAAGACCCATCACTATGTTTGTTAGTTAGTTGGAGGTCTTTTATGTGGTGGGTGGGGGGGGGGGGGGGGGGGGGGGGGGGAAACTTTATTTCTTAGTCCCCTACCTGGTCGGAGAGGCAGCATCCCTCCAAGCTGCTTCTTCGCCCCATCCTCGCGGCCTGCCGTCGAGAGTGGAGCGGCGTTTCCAGTCGGGACCGGCCGGGACTACAGCTTCGGCGGCGGCGATGCAGCGCTGGGATACCAACAGGGAGCGGGCGATGCCTTACCGGGTCGCCGTGCGGTAAGCTCCGGAGCGCTGTGGCCGCTGACTCCCAACATCGCGGAGCTGTGGCCGCGGGCGGCGCTGGATTTGGAACGCCGCGGATCCAGGGATCGAGTTCGCCGGGGTCGGAGCTCCAACCGGCGCGGCCTGAGGGCTACGAGTGCCCCGGTCTCCGGGGAGGAGGCAGCCGCTCCAGACTTTCCAATCCGCTTGAGGAATTGTTTCACCCGACGCCGGAGTTCCATCTTTCTCGGCAAGAGGGCCCTGAAAATCATCGGACTGGCTGCAAGGCCACAAATGGGCCCTGACCTCGGGTGTTTCAGAGGAAGAGGACTTAACTTTCTGGTGCCTTTCCCCACAGTGGAAATTTTTGATTCTGCTGTGGGGGCACGTTTGTGTTGAACTCTATAATGTGTTGTGTCCATTTTCTTTATTTTTTTGTTAACCTTTTTCTATGGTTTATATGGAAACTTATTAGCTATTTTATGTAAAGCACTTTGGTGTCAATGTGAGTGCTATATAAATAAAACTTACTTACTTACTTACTACCCACGGTAGGAAGCACAGGAGCAGGGAGGTTAGAGGTAGGCCTGAAGTGCCTTTAAAGAGGGTAGACACAGAGACGAAGGAATCCCTCTCTGGCCTTTCCTAGCTTCTCCTTCCCACCTATTGTCCAATTTCCTACAACCCCAACATCTCTACATCCCTCCAGTACCGACCTCCCCCAGAGTCACAAACAAGTGGACATAGCTACAAAATATGAAGCTGGTCATTTAAAACTGAAGTGCGTAGAGATTTTTCATCCCTGCAGGGTGGCGAATCTCGGATACTCTCTGCCCGCGAGAGTGGTGGAGGCCAGATCATTAGATATATTTTAAATGGAGATGGATAGACAAATATTTGAAAGATTGACAAATTAAGGGTCGTGAGAAACTGGCACAGAAGAGGAGTAGAGTTGTATTCTTGTTTATTCACAGAATTCAATCACGGAGGCCTTACCTTCTGTTACCCAGGCCTCCGAGCTCTGGCATTTCCTTCCTAAACTTCCCTCCCTCTCTCCCCTTTTACGCTGCTCTGTAAAACCCCTCTCATAGATCTTCCACTTTCCTGGTTCCTAAAATGGCTGAGGTCCAGATTTTGTAAGATTACGCTCCAGTGACATTCCCCCAGGAAAGGCTGTGCACAAGGGTAAACATTATCTTCAAATTTCTGAGGGCTACGAGTGCCCCGGTCTCCGGGGAGGAGGCAGCCGCTCCAGACCTTCCAAGCCGCTTGAGGAATTGTTTCACCCGACGCCAGAGTTCCATCTTTCACGGCAAGAGGGCCCTGAAAATCATCGGAATGGCTGCAAGGCCACAAATGGGCCCTGACCTCGGGTGTTTCAGAGGAAGAGGACTTAACTTTCTGGTGCCTTTCCCCAAAGTGGAAAATTTTGATTCTGCTGTGGGGGCACGTTTGTGTTGAACTCTATAATGCGTTGTGTCCATTTTCTTTATTTTTTTGTTAACCTTTTTCTATGGTTTATATGGAAACCTATTAGCTATTTTATGTAAAGCACTTTGGTGTCAATGTGAGTTGACTTAAAACGTGCTATATAAATAAAACTTACTTACTTACTTACTACCCACGGTAGGAAGCACAGGAGCAGGGAGGTTAGAGGTAGGCCTGAAGTGCCTTTAAAGAGGGTAGACACAGAGACGAAGGAATCCCTCTCTGGCCTTTCCTAGCTTCTCCTTCCCACCTATTGTCCAATTTCCTACAACCCCAACATCTCTACATCCCTCCAGTACCGACCTCCCCCAGAGTCACAAACAAGTGGACATAGCTACAAAATATGAAGCTGGTCATTTAAAACTGAAGTGCGTAGAGATTTTTCATCCCTGCAGGGTGGCGAATCTCGGATACTCTCTGCCCGCGAGAGTGGTGGAGGCCAGATCGTTAGATATATTTTAAATGGAGATAGATAGACAAATATTTGAAAGATTGACAAATTAAGGGTCGTGAGAAACTGGCACAGAAGAGGAGTAGAGTTGTATTCTTGTTTATTCACAGAATTTAATCACGGAGGCCTTACCATCTGTTACCCAGGCCTCCGAGCTCTGGCATTTCCTTCCTAAACTTCCCTCCCTCTCTCCCCTTTTACGCTGCTCTGTAAAACCCCTCTCATAGATCTTCCACCTTCCTGGTTCCTAAAATGGCTGAGGTCCAGATTTTGTAAGATTACGCTCCAGTGCGGTGTCCTGTGACATTCCCCCAGGAAAGGCTGTGCACAAGGGTAAACATTAGCTTCAAATTTCAGTATTTTCGGATTTCCCTTTTGATTTTACGATGCAAACAGAATTTATCAGCTTTACTGAGTGGGAGGAGTGCCACAGTGTAAACATCTTGTTCCCTTCAACAAAGCCGGCTGAACGCTTTTCATGTGAGAAGCAACACATCAGACCCCATGACTGTGTGAGAAACAACTGCAGATGCTGGATAAAATCGAAGGTAGACACAAAATGCTGGAGAAACTCAGCGGGTGAGGCAGCATCTATGGCGAGAAGGAATGGGTGATGTTTCGGGTCTCGACCCGAAACGTCACCCATTCCTTCTCCCCATAGATACTGCCTCACCCGCTGAGTTTCTCCAGTATTTTGTGTCTACCTTAGACCCTATGAGTGCTTTAGGGTAGCAACTCTATCGCTGCGCCACTGCGCCTCCAGCACTAAATGCTTTGCTTCGGTTTATATTTTATTAGTTGTCCTTTCCGGAGATGAAGTCTGAGCCTACACACTGTAATAATAGACCGTGTGCTGAGGCCCCAGCCCAACTGTTGCTCGAGATCGCGCTGTGATCGTCTTCAGGAGATCCGGAATATTTTCACACCCTGAAGCCAGCAATCTGCTGGTGGGAGGAGGATTGCATTTTGCTGCTTCCCTAGCAGTTCACAAACTTGGCTGTCTTCCTGCACTGCAGGAGTCCTCTCTGAAAATAGCAGCAAAATACTTCGGCTGGCAGGTATTGGAAACTAAAAAAAATGGAAACGGCTTCATATGCCCAGCCGATCAGAAATAAAATGTCATCAACATGTTACATTAATTCTATTGTCAGTCGTACGGCACGGAAACAGGCCCTTCGGCCCACCAAGTCCATGCTGACCATCGAGCGCCATTTAGTGTTGTACGACTCAATGACTCCAAATGCAAGAGATACAATGAATGGCAAGACCCTTTGGAGCATTGATGTATAAAAGGATCTTGGAGCTCAAGTCCACAGCTCCCTGAAAATGGAAAGAGGTGGTAATGTTGTACGACATCCTTGCCTGAATTGAGTGAGGGATTTAGTATTAAAGATGGCAAGTCATTTTATAGCTGCAAAAATAAATAAATAAAATTGGTTAGGCCATATTTGGAGGATAGTGTGCAGTTCTGGTCATCCTATTAGAGGAAGTATGTGGATGCATTAAAGAGAGTGCGGAAGACATTTACCAGGATGCTCCCTAGATTAGAGGGAGCATCCCTGTAAACATCAATGCCCCGAGAGTCCTGCCAATTATTGCATTTGGAGTAATTGAGTCGTACAACACTCTTGAGCGCCTGAAGCTGTGGGAAACCCGACAGAAGTATATAGAATTACAAGAGGCATATATAGATCCTCCTGCGCTTCAAGGAATAGTGTCCCAGCCTACTCAACCTCTGCCTATAGCTCAGAACCTCTAGTCCTGGCAACATCCTCGTAAATC
This sequence comes from Amblyraja radiata, assembly GCF_010909765.2. Taxonomy (NCBI): domain Eukaryota; kingdom Metazoa; phylum Chordata; class Chondrichthyes; order Rajiformes; family Rajidae; genus Amblyraja; species Amblyraja radiata. The sequence goes on along the minus strand of NC_045961.1, from coordinate 83,900,978 downwards.
GTCTTTGTACCCTTTCCAGCTTAACAACATCTTTCCCATATCACGGTTCCCAGAACTGAACACAAGCGTGGTGGTAGAAGAAAATATGATAGCAATGTTTAAGAGGCATTAGACAGGCACATGGAGAAGCAGGGGTTGTAGAGATAAAAACTACAGCTGTTGCTCGACCTACGATGGGGTTACGTTCCAATCAACCCATCGTAAATTGAAAATATCCTAAGTCGAAAACGTATTTAATACAAATTGATCACGTGACCGGAAGTGAGCTGTGGCTCGCTGCCGTTGCCCAGCGTTTGCACCATCGTAAGGTCGAAATATCGTAAGTCGAAACATCGTAAATCGAGGAGCATCTGTGTGTGCAGGCAGATGGAATTAGTTTAGATTGGCATCATGGTCAACACAGAAGGTAGAGACAAAATGCTGGAGTAACCCAGCGGGACAGGCAGCATCTCTGGAGAGAAGGAATGGGTGACGTTTCGGGTCGAGACCCTTCTTCTGACTGATGTCAGGGGAGATTTGGCCTACGCTGGCTCTTAGTGCATTCCGATTCAGCCCATTGCCCCACTATTTCCCCGTAGCCATAGTCGTTCACCTGTCAATCTTTTGTGCTTCAGCATCTGTAGGGAATAAGGAGGCTACAGGACATTGTGAGCCTAGCGATCGATGGAACCAAGTCTACCCGCCCCCAAACCAAAGAGATTTACGCAACGATAATGACTCTAGAGGTGAAGACAATTTCAGAGGAATGAAGAGGGAAGAAAGGACTGGATTAAAAGGAGAAATAAAAGGTAAAAATTAGATATACGTTTGAAGTTTCTGATGTAACGAGATTTAACTTCTTGCAGGAGACTCCACGGTTAGTGGAGACTGATTCCTGGGATGTCAGGACTTTTATATGAAGAAAGACTGGATAGACTCGGCTTGTACTCGCTAGAATTTAGAAGATTGAGGGGGGATCTTATAGAAACTTACAAAATTCTTAAGTGGTTGGACAGGCTAGATGCAGGAAGATTGTTCCCGATGTTGGGGAAGTCCAGAACAAGGGGTCACAGTTTAAGGATAAGGGGGAAATCTTTTAGGACCGAGATGAGGAAAACATTTTTCACACAGAGAGTGGTGAATCTCTGGAATTCTCTGCAACAGAAGGTAGTTGAGGCCAGTTCATTGGCTATATTTAAGAGGGAGTTAGATGTGGCCCTTGTGGCTAAAGTGGATAGAAGGCAGGTACAGGATACTGAGTTGGATGATCAGCCATGATCATATTGAATGGCGGTGCAGGCTCGAAGGGCCGAATGGCCTACTCCTGCACCTATTTGCTATGTTTCTATCTATGTTTCTATGTTAGGAAGTAAAGCAACATCATTTTTAGTTAATTCAAGAGAAAGGCAGAGAGTTACAGATATCAAAAGAAATGGGGGAATGTGAGGTTAGTGCAGAAACCTACACTGAGGTAGACAGTCGGCTGAATTGCCTTCTCATGCTTTCCATATTTTTACAAGCTGAATCTCTTCTATTACTAGGCTGGAGAGATCGATAGTCTTTACACAAAGAATCTCCGCTGAGTTTAAAACTTTGGAGCAGGAACACAAAGGAACACAAATGGTGAGCATGATGTGCAACCACTGTATGAAGAAGGGTCCCAACCTGAAAGGTCGACTGTCCATTTCCCTGCACAGACGCTGCCTGACCCACTGAGTTCTTTATTGCTTGCTCAATATTTCAGCATCTGCAGTCTCTGGCTTCTCCACTGTACAGACCAGGCAGGTTCTTAAAAACAACCAAGGTGGCAGGGAGAGGTGGCTGTGTGCAGCAACCATGAGCAGCACAAAGCAATCAGGAGGTTCTGGAGATTGGAGACACATGGAACTGCAGATGCTGGTTAACCAAAAAAAAAACAAAGTGCCGGAGCAACTCAACACATCAGGCATCATCTCTGAAGGACATGGATAGGTGACGTACAGGATACTGAGTTGGATGATCAGCCATGATCATATTGAATGGCGGTGCAGGCTCGAAGGGCCGAATGGCCTACTCCTGCACCTATTTTCTATGTTTCTATCTATGTTTCTATGTTAGGCTTGGGACCCTTCAGTGATTGTTGCAGGAGGAGGAAACAGCTGGAAAAGAGGCGAGGACGAGACAAAGCCTATCAAGTGATAGGTGGGCACGGTGATAGGTGGATACAGGTGTGGAGGTGTGGGGGGTTGTTTGGCAGATGGGTGGACAAAGGCTAGAGATGAAAAGGAGATAAATGGTCATCAGATAAGGAGAGAAGAAGAGTGAAAAGGAATGCTTGACGTTGAATTTCAACTGGTCTGATGTGACCGTGTGTTGTGATCATCCCTCCTGTTACTGAGCATTAACTTCCCAGCGATATGTGGGCAGGTACCACATATTTAAAACATTTGCAAAGCTGCAATGCTCCTTTTCAGTATCTGGGCAAGGCCAACATTTATTAGACTTTAGAGGTACAGTGCGGATACAGGCCCTTCGGCCCACCGAGTCCACAGCAACCAGCGGTCACTCCGTATACTAACACTATCTTACGCACTAGTGACAATTTACAATTAACCTACAAACCTGTCCGTCTTTGAGGTTGGGAGGAAATCGGAGGTCCTGGAGAAAACCCACACGGTCACAGAGAGAACGTACAAACTCTGCACAGACAGCACACGTAGTCAGGATTGAACCCGGCATTGGAACTGCAATGGCCCTCTCCTACAGTACGAGTTCATTCCAAGAGCCCGAGTTTAAAAAAAATCAAACGCGTGGTAAGCACGGAGAATGAACGTAGCGGGTACGTCGGAGCTCAGGGACGTCTCTTAGCGGCTCGTAACACTAAAGGCAGGTACTCGGGAAGACTCGCTAACGGCAGGTAAGCTCGGGAAGACTAGTGAAGATTTTTCAACATGTTGAAAAATGTCCACGAGGGCCCCGAGTACCGACGAGCGGCCATTACCGTAAATCTCCGAGTTCGAATCAGGGCAAACTCGGGAGAGCTCGTGGAATGAACTCGTACCGTGGGACAGGGCCATTAGGCAGCAACTCTACCGCTGCGCTACTGTTCTACCGATGGGATTACCCATCCCTCTCGAATCATTGTTGTTCTTCTGGTGAAGGTGCTACCACGCTGCTGTTGGCGGAGTGAGCTCTGGGATGTTGGCCCAACGTCAATGAAGGACCGGCAATATACTTCTAAGTTGGGAATGCGCGCAAATTGGAGGAGAACCTGCAGGTGGTGATGCTTCCATTTTGCTGTTGCCCTCGACATTCTTGGCAGCGAAGCCAGTAGGCGACACATCCTGACAGCAACAGTCAATCTTGTGTAGATTACTTTCCTGTGACAGTGCTCTGGGCAAGAAAAGCATGAACACAGCTCCCCAGTCACCTGCGGCCAAGGAGGAGATTGCTGAATGGTGCCTTGCACAAGGATGCAGAGGGATAGTTGCCGAACCAGTCTGTTTCTGATCCAGTTTTAATAGCCCCAGGATATACATGGCATGTTCCTCGTAGGAATGAAGATAACTTCTGGCTAGATGCCTCCTGCAGATTGCCCCTTGGCATAGCTGGTTGGAAGGAATGTTTTTTTTAAACAGAAAGCTTCCTTGCAGAAGCAAAGGCTGAATCTGAGGAGACCAAACTGAAGAGGAGAGGCTGACAGTCTTAGGGTGGGCACAAAATGCTGGAGTAACTCAGCAGCTCAGGCAACATAATCGGAGAAAAGGAATGGGTGACGTTTCGGGTTGAGACCCTTTAGTTTAGTCCAGCTTAGCGATACAGCGCAGAAACAGGCCCTTCGGCCCACCAAGTCCGCACATTAACACTGTCCTACACACACTAGGGACAATTTAGATTTATAACAAGCCTGGTATCTATATTACTAAAAGTCTGACCTTGACCACTTCCTGTTGTTCTGTATATTGATTTTAGAAAAAACGCTGCCACTTATGGCTGTGATTTTTGGCCATCTTACTCAGAGTCCCTCTCTGCTGTGCAGGACAGGAGGATTTTTCCCATCGATGAAAAATAAAAGAGTTATTAGTGTTTAAAAAATGTTGAGATTCTCTCTTCTGACGGCCACGCCACTTCCGGAGGGACTATAAAACCCAGAAGTGTTGAGTGCCTCAGTCAGTCTCTGCAAGATGGGGGAGCTAGAGTCTGAGTCTCTCAGTCTGAGCTGTGAATAACACTGAACGCATCTCTACTAAACTGTGAGTGATTTTACTGACCTCTCAGTGCCTTTAATGTGGTTTGAAAATATAGTTTGGAAATGCTAAAGCTGTGTTGCCTTTGGTTTGGAAATGCTAAAGCTGTGTTGCCTTTGGTTTGGAAATGCTAAAGCTGTGTTGCCTTTGGTTTGGAAATGCTAAAGCTGTTGCCTTTGGTTTGGAAATGCTAAAGCTGTGTTGCCTTTGGTTTGGAAATGTTAAAGCTGTCTTGCCTAATTAAAGTTGCCTTGCCTAATTAAAGTTGCCTGACATAATTAAAGTTGCCTTGCCTAATTAAAGTTGCCTTGCCTATATAACTAAAAGTCTGACCTTGACCACTTCCTGTTGTTCTGTATATTGATTTTAGAAAAAACGCTTTCACATACGGCTGTGATTTTTGGCCATCTTACTCAGTCCCCCTCCGCTCATCAGGTGCCGAGGATTTTTCCCAGCGATGAAAAATAAAAGAGTTATTAGTGTTTAAAAAATGTTGAGATTCTCTCTCCAGTCAATCACGCCATGAAGGCCACAACCCTTCTGGTGGGAGGGGGCGAGGGACTATAAAACCCAGAAGTGTGGGCGTGGCTCAGTCTCTGCAAGATGGAGGAGGGAGAGGTCACGACTCGCTGTCTTTAGTGGCCTTGCACCCTGCTTGAAATGGTATGAAACTGCACTTGAATTTGGTGGCCTTGCACCCTGCTTGAAGTGGTAAGAAACTGCACTTGAATTTGGTGGCCTTGCACCCTGCTTGAAGTGGTAAGAAACTGCACTTGAATTTGGTGGCCTTGCACCCGGCTAGAAATGGAATTTCAAGGAATAGCCATGAGTCAACTGCCAGCCCACCAGCCATAAGTGAGTGAACTGCCAGCACAACAGGCTTGAGTGACTGAGCCGCCAGCCCAATAATCCATTCGGCCCACAATGTCCATACTAGCCCTCGGGAAACCAGTCCCTTCAGCCCACAACACACATACTAGCGCTCCAGAAAGCGTTTTTCCAGACTATTTCTCCTGCCATTTACTCAGAGCCTCTGCATGCTCACGGTTTCAAGGTTCTCAACACCACCCTGAAGGCTCCTTCCGCACTTTCAGCTAGAGCTTCCAACATTTTTTGGGAATGTTGCAATTCTTCATTGAAGCTTTGATCACATTCTTGAATCTGTTTCAGTCTGCAGAAGGGTCTCGATTCGAAACATCACCTATTCCTTCTCTCCAGAGATGCTGCCTGTCCCGCTGAGTTACTCCAGCATTTTGTGTCTATCTTTTTCTTTCTCCATCTGGTAACCAGGCTGTTGAGGTGCCCATTGTAGGGAGCAATCTCACATCAAGGAGACCACAATCACTGCTGCCTGGTCAGCACAAGCAAATGTAGATGCAGGTTTATTTAAAAAAAAATACAGTAGGTTTGGCAACAGATGAGAGAGCAGGGTGATAAAAAGATGTCAGGAACTGAAGCCTGCAGATGCCAAGGCTGAACACTGTGGAATTCCCTCCCCATCCCTAGCTCCAACATCAGGACGCTCCAAAGGGTTTGGTTCAAATAAGCATTTGTTCACTTGTCCTTTTGCCAACAGTTGTTGGATAACCTTCCAGTAAAATTACCTTGGAACTGTGCAAGAACTATTAAAAATGAATAACGCTATACCTGGGATTGGCAGAACTGACAAAAATACACTGCCAACGTAAAATGAATTTAAAAGGAAAACTGTTCAAAGTACTGTTGCCCAGCCAGCTGAGATGTGGAGCGAGCCGATGTAGTCAACGTTTGGGCTCAATGACAAATTGCACTTCTGATGAAAGGTCAAGAAAGGTTCATAATTTATAGGAGCAGAATTATACCACTCGGCCCATTAGATCTACTCCACCATTCAATCATGGGTGATCTGTCTTTCCCTCCAAGGGATAGAATCACCTGTGTGGTTTAGGTACACGTGGAAAACACACTTTTAGAAACTGGAGACTGTTGAGAGAGATTTGGGTGGTGTTGTGGATGATAACTAGCTCAAGATCAATCATTAGTTTGTGTCTATAATTAAAGTGGGTTGCAATTATAAGCAGCGTTAAACATATCAGCTGGGCTTGTGGTATCTGTGGAATGAATCTCTATCTTAGAGAAGTTCTGATGAAAGGTCAACAAATCGAAACATTAACTTGGATTCTCCTTGCCCAGTTACGTACGGCCTGACCTACTGAGTGTTTCTGGAAGCATCTGGAAGTATTTGGAAGGCATGGTTACACAACGGTAGAGTTGTTGCCTTACAGCGTCAGAGACCCAGGTTGGATCCTGAATACAGGTACTGTCTGTACTGTGTTTGCACGTTCTCCCCGTGACAGTAAACTGGCGTTGAAACCTCGACCACGTGGATTTCATCCCATGCTCCAAAGATGTACATGTTTGTAGGTTAATTAGCTTTGGGGAAAAATTGTAAATTCTCCCTAGTGTGTAGGATAGTGTTAGTGTACAGGGATCGCTGGTCGGCGCAAACCTTTGGGCCAAAGGGCCTGTTCTGCGCTGTATCTAAACTAAATTATCTGTATCTATTTCAGAAGAGTGATTGTGTTGTGGAGCTACCTTTTCAAATGTTTTGAGTGCTTTTTCCCATCATTTCTTGCCTCCCTTAACCTGCTGCAGTAGAAAGTCATCCTCTGCTCAATGTGGCAATGACAGTAGAATTCATCCCCCGTACAGCTTGGCTCCACTGAAATTGGGGTTTGGAAGTGAAGCATGTATGCTTCGTGCATAAGGGCCATTCACTCTTCAGACACAATGTGCTGGATAACTCAGTGGATCAGGCAGCATCTCTGGTGGACATGGAAAGATGACGTTTTGGGTCATTGGGATCCGTCTTCAGATTTATTGTAATGGAGAGAGGACACTGGAAGATAACTGAGAGATCCAGCAGGTCTTGGTAGACCGATTGCACCGCAGTCACTTCCCCTCCTCTGAAATGGAGAGATACTTTCAGAAATACTCAGCCGGTTAGACGGCATCTGTGCAGAGTGGAACGGAGTTTAGCGTTTCAGTTTAATAACATTTCATCAGAACGTTTCTGGGATAGAGAATCATCCCGCAGATACCACAAGCCCAGCTGATATGTTTAACACTGCTTAGAATTGCAAACCACTAAACACTTTAATTGTAGACCAAAACCAATGATTGACCTTGAGATAGTTATCATCCACAACACTACTCCAACAGGCTCCAATTTCTACAAGTGTTTTTTATTCTTGCGTACCTGCACTACATGGGTGATTCTCTCCCTTTAGAGTACCTGACCTTTCATCAGAAGTGGAATTTGTCACTGAGCCTTAACGTTGGCCACATCTGCGCTCTCCACATCTCAGCTGGCTGGACAGCTGTACTCCCAGAATTTTTCCTTTCTAAATTCATTTTCCAAGTTGTCAGCTCCACAAACCCAGGTTAGACATTACTCATCTTTATTGCCTTTTGCACAGTTCCAAGGTACTTTAACTGGAAGGTTACTGAACAAGAGTTGGCAAAATGACAAATGAGCAAAGGCTTCATTCAACTAGACTTTATGCAGCTACCCGGTAGATGGAGAGGGATGGGAAGGGAGGGAATTCCACAGTATTGAGACTTGGCAGCCACAGGTTTCAGTTTCTGACATTGCCTTTATCACCCTGCTCAACTGCTGCCAAACAATCTTTTTTTAAATATATATATAGACCCTCGCCTCAAAATGGTGCTCTCTTCATTGCTCGTCAAGGACTCTTCCCACGCCCCCTCATTCCATCTCAATAGTTAAGAGAACGCAATCTTCTCTCTCAGAACGTCTCAGGGACAGAGAATCACTTGCACAGATACCACAAACCCGGCCGACACATTGAACACTGCTTATGTTTACAAACTGCCAACCGCTTAAATAATACACCCAAACTAATGATAGCTACCTCCCCACGAGTTCCTTTTTGGAACGAGTGCCTTGTCTATTGGCAATTTTAATTCTTGGCATTTTGACAAATTCCACAACCCAAGACTGCAATTTAGAAACCTTTAATTTACCGGGCTGAACTTCACAGGGTAGTTCCAATTAATGAGTGCACTTCTCTGGTATATTCTGCCCACTATCATATCCAGTTCAATTTTTAGCTTCAAGTTATCTGGGGCCCATACCTAGAGAAAGCCAGAGTCACAGGAAGAATATGTAAACACCACACAGACAGCTCCCGAGGTCAGGATTGTACAGATCACTGGAGCTTACAAGGCAGCAGCTAGCTTTACTGGCTGCACCACAGTGCTGCTCAAAATGGAAACTTAAAACATGGCAAAAGCAGCTCGAAACAGACATGAAAATAACCTCAAAGCAGTGAAACCATAGTCAGCTGGCAAGCAAATTCTCTCAATGATATTTTAAACTTCAAATTACCGGTTGGATTGGAACACTGAGGCCTGGGCCCCGTGGACTTCTGCTCCCAGGACACAATCTGCCATTCTAAGTTTAGCTTTTCAAGTTTAGCCACAAAATTGCTGCTACGGAAACATCTTTGATGGAGCGTGTCTGCTCCCAATTATGGAAGGTGTGGTCTGGGATGAAATAGGATTGCAAACGCCCATTGGAACCGTGGTGGGACCTGAAGGGAAGGCTGACCTAGGGAGTTGTGTCAGCCGCATCGGGAGAGGCAGCTGAGGGGACTGACCGAGAGATCCACTCTTTGTTACATCCCACCGAGAGGGTACGGAGAGGCAACACGATCACAAAGCCAGTCAGTGGGGAGGAATGACGTGGCAACTGGTAGAGCTGCTGACCCATTGTGCCAGCGAGCCTGGAGCAAGCCTGACCCCCGGTGCTTTCTGTCAAGAGTTAACACATTCTCATAGGTTCTAGCAGAATTAGGCCATTCAGCCCATCAAGCCTCCGTTCACTGGTTCTATCCTACACACTGGGACAATTCACGGAAGCCAATTCATCTCCAAACCTGCACGTATTTGGAACAGGGGAAGAAACCGGAGCACCGGTTTTGTTGGCTCCTTTCTAGAGACAGCGGAATGTATAGATGGAGTCAATGGTTGGGGAGGGCTGGGTGGAGGCTAGTTTGTGTGATGGGCTGGACCGCATACACAACTCTTCAATTTCTTGCATTCTTGGACAGGGCAGTTGGTAAACCACACCGTAGTGCATCCCAACAGGATACTATCCATTGTGCATCTGCAGAACATTATCCAAACGCGTCTGAGGAAGGAGAGGCATTGGCGTGCTTCCTTGACCATGCAGGGAATGGATTAGGAGTTGTTTCGGGCCAGGGTTCTTCTTCAATAGGAAGGAACTGCAGATCAGGCATGATATTATTCAGATTTAAACCGGAATTCTGATTTTATTGTTTTCCTATTTGTCATTTTTTTGTGCCCGATTATTTGGCGACCAATCAACCGCTGTCTCTAAGGGGGTTGCGTCCAATCACCGACCAGCTTCCCTTAAAATTCCCGTCCAATCAACTAATCGGTCTCCTCCCGTCCAATCAGCAGCTGTCTCCAAGGGCATTGTGTTCAATCACATAATGCACTGGTCACTCGGCGAACAATCAGACACAGTCTCCGAGAACAATTGTGACCAATCACCGACCAGCTTCCCTTAAAATTCACGTCCAATTAGCCATTGTCTCCAAGGGCATTGTGTCCAATCACATAATGCAGTTTAATGGTAATTAGCAGCTACGGTAAAGGTTGGAAGCCAGCGGAGGTACTGACAGTCAGATGGGAGCAGGAGAGATTAAGACAGTGTATAATCCATAGCACCTTAGTGTACAATTTCATAATATATACTAAAGAACAGGTCTGACAGGCCTTGGCTGGGAACCTGGGGGTCACCAAAATTGTTCCCAATTGGGCCCCGCATCTCCTAAGGCCCGCCCTGTTCTATACAGTCAGTCATACACCATGGAAACAAGTCCACAGAACCATACATCCAAGGCCACCAATCTGCCCATCTCAGCTAGTCCCATTTGCCTGTGTTTGACCCATATCCCGTTAAAATGTTCCGATCCATCTTCCTGTCCGAATATCTGTTAGACCTCGTTATTGGCTCCGCCTCTACCACTTCCTGTGTAGCGTGTTCCATATACGCACCACCCTCGGTGTGAAAAAGTTTCCCATCAGGCTTCTATGAAATCTATCCTTTTTCACTTTAAGCCTCTGCTATTCACCTCATCTATTCTTTTTAATTTATGGAACTTTGTTTAATGTTGATTATTATGTTAACTATGAGCACTGTGTTTTCAGACCTGTTATGCGGCTGCAAGAAAGAATTTCATAGTTTCATTTCAGTACAGATGAGAATTAAATACTCTTGACTCAATTTTGTACACGTCTATAAAGGTCCTCAGTCTCCTGTGCTCCACGGAATAACATCCTAGCCTGCCCCACTTCTTTCTATAGCTCAGTCCCTCGAGTCCAGGCAACAAGAGCTTCCCCAAGTCAGTTTCCAAGGTAATTCCGTACTTGCTTGACAAGGATGACAAAATTCATCAGTTTCTGGCATTGTTCACCCGGTTTAGTTTAGTTTAGAGATACAGCACGGAAACAGGCCCTTCGGCCCACTGGGTCCACATCGACCAGTAATCCCCGCATATTAATACCATCCTACACACACTATGGACAATTTTTACATTTATCAAGCCAATTTACCTACATACCTGTACGTCTTTGGAGTGTGGGAGTTAACCGAAGATCTCGGAGAAAACCCACGCAGGTCACGGGGAGAACGTACAAACTCCGTACAGACAGCACCCGTAGTCGGGATCGAACCCAGGTCTCCGGCGCTGCATTCGCTGTAAGGCAGCAACTCTACCGCAGCGCCGCCTTGCTGCCCTTTTTATTTTGATTTATCTTAACACATGCAAAGAGGGGAACATTTAACTCCTATTGTGCCTATCATAACTTCAGTGGAATGCTTCTGAATGGGTAAACATGACAACCAATCTGTACATTGCAAAATCACAAAGAGTGCTGTTATAGTGCAGAAACAAGGAACTGCAGATTCTGGCTCACACAAAAGGACGCAAAGTGCTGGAGTAACACAGTGGATCAGGCAGCAGCCCTGGAGATCGTGGATGGGTGACGTTTTGGTTTGGGACCCTTCTTCAAACTATGTCCTTTTGATGTTAAAGTGGCTCGTGCAATTTGGTTGGAGAGGGGAAGTTGGTTCAGACAGCAGGAGCAGTCCTCGGTTCTTCTATGAATGGGATTTCCCTTTCATGTTTTAAAAAACTTTGGTACCTAAATTTAACTTTTCAACCAGAAGATGTTCAACCAGTACAGCAGCCACTCATCACCACACACACAAGCCCCACCCTGGCACCAAAAACAGAGTCCCAGGGCGAATCGTAGTTCAAAAGCAGCTAGAAACAATCCCCAGAACTGTTGTCCTCATTGCATCTACCTTGGGACCTATATTTACTCTCCCAGTATTATACAGACTGCCCCCGCACAACTTTAGAGAGAGCACGCCATCAGTGTATCTCCTGAGTCTCATTTATCCAAGCACGTTACTCCTCCCCAGGGGATCCGGTTTCCTGTTCCCGACTGTCCTCGACCGTTGTACATTGTAGAACGCAGGCATCCAGCTAACCCAACCGGTTTTCCCAAAGCCCATCCTTTCCTGCACATTCCAGACCCAGTAAATAGTTTGCGTCTAGCCAGGGGGCTGTGGGTTGCATTGCACTGGCTTATCACCGTTCTGATTTCAATTAGTCTCACTTTGCAAGAATATCTTCCAATATGTTCATAGGTTCATAAGTGATGGAAGCAGACTTCGGCCATTCGGCCCATCAAGTCTACTCCGCCATTCAATCATGGCCGAACTAGCTTTCCCTCTCAACCTCATTCTCCGGCCTTCTCCCCATAACCCCCAACACCTCTACTAATTATGAATCTATCTATTTCTGCTGTAAAAATATCCATTGACTTGGCTTGCAGTCTTCTGTGGCATCAATTCTGATTCTGATGTTCAATTTCTGCCTTGAAAACTGCTTCCAGATACAACAGGAAGGAGTTGTGCTATTTTTCTTCTTTTTTTTTTACAAGTATATTCTTGCACTGAATGTTATTCCCTTTATCATGAATCTGTACACTGTGGTTGGCTCGATTGTAATCATGAAGGGGAAAAGATTTAATAGGAATCTGAGGGGTAACTTTTTCACAGAAAGGGTGGTGGGTGTATGGAACAAGCTGCCAGATGAGGTACTTGAGGCAGGGACTATCCCAACATTTAAGAAGCAGTTAGACAGGTACATGGATAGGACAGGTTTGGAGGAATATTGACCAAATGCTGGCAGGTGGGACATAGAAACATAGAAAATAGGTGCAGGAGTAGGCCATTCGGCCCTTCGAGCCTGCACCGCCATTCGATATGATCATGGCTGATCATCCAACTCAGTATCCCATCCCTGCCTTCTCTCCATACCCCCTGATCCCTTTAGCCACAAGGGCCACATCTAACTCCCTCTTAAATATAGCCAATGAACTGGCCTCAACTACCTTCTGTGGCAGAGAATTCCACAGATTCACCACTCTCTGTGTAAAAAATGATTTTCTCATCTCGGTCCTAAAAGACTTCCCTCTTATCCTTAAACTGTGACCCCTAGTTCTGGACTTCCCAACATCGGGAATAATCTTCCTGCTTCTAGCCTGTCCAACCCCTTAAGAATTTTGTAAGTTTCTATAAGATCCCCCCTCAATCTTCTGAATTCTAGCGTGTACAAGCCGAGTCTATCCAGTCTTTCTTCATATGAAAGTCCTGCCATCCCAGGAATCAGTCTGGTGAACCTTCTCTGTACTCCCTCTATGGCAAGAATGTCTTTCCTCAGATTAGGAGACCAAAACTGTACGCAATACTCCAGGTGTGGTCTCACCAAGACCCTGTACAACTGCAGTAGAACCTCCCTGCTCTTATACTCAAATTCTTTTGCTATGAATGCTAACATACCATTTGCTTTCTTCACTGCCTGCTGCACCTGCATTCCTACTTTCAATGACTGGTGTACCATGACACCCAGGTCTCGTTGCATCTCCCCTTTTCCTAATCGGCCACCATTCAGATAATAGACTAGTGTAGCTGGGACATGTTGGCCAGTGTGGGCAAGTTGGGCCGAAGGGCCAATTTCCACACTGTATTACTCTATGACAAGCACGTGGGACTAGCGTAGATAGGGATCTTGATTGGCATGGATAGATTAGACCGAAGGGCCTATTTCTCTGCCGAATGACTATGTCTCTATGACAATGCTCTAAGGTTTCAAGCAACATATCAGGCAGAGAAAGCAGTCATTCTCCACTGTTACAATGGAAGGTCATTGACCATAGACGTCAACAATGTTTCTTTAACCGCTGATACTGCCTGATCAAAATATTTCCTGAAAGTGCTTTTATTTTAGTTGGAGATATTAAATTGGTGAATTTTCCACAACTTGAGATCTGGGCAACTTGCCATCTCTTCTTTACCTGTAATTTTCCACTACCCTCCCAAATCTCAGAACTACTCCAATTCCAATGTTTAATTGCCACATGCACCAGGAACGAAATGAAATTCTTACTTGCTGAAGCTTCACAGGCACATTATACACAAGAACATTACAAATATACCATAAACAATACTACAACACATTATCAGTTTTATCAAGAAACCAGACCACAACAGTGCAAGCCTAAGTACATAATACAACCTTATACAAAGTCCATAGCAGTTCGGTGCTGAGCTAAGATTGTGGCTAGGATTGTACAGTGTGGTTCAAGTGTCAGATCGTTGATGGGAAGAAGTGGTCCTGGTACTAGAAGGAAGTGGTTCTAGGATCCTGTATTCCCAAATTACTCCCTTACCAGCATGAGCTTGAAATTCCCCTCGCAAACATCTCTGCATACAATATGCTACCTAAAATCTATCTTTGACAAGAGATTTTGGCTGCTGCTCCCAACACCTCCTTGTATAGCACACAATCAGAACATATGTTATCAACACTCAGTGAGATCATACTACACCAAAATAAATTGAATCCATTCAAGTTGTTGAACTTTTCCTTCCCTGCTGAGACTTGGTTGGGCCAATGCTCCATGGACCACAACTTACCCAATGCCTTTCTCCAGTTCCCCAACACGCACCATTGAAGATGGCTGTAAAACCATGGGGCATTGAATTCATCGGTCAACTCTCACGACTTAAATCAAAACTATTTGCCAAGTCCACACTGATGAAACACAATATACCAACAAAATCAACCCAGCCATGGATCTCTACAATACTGGATGTAGCTGAACACAAAGGACGTCATCATTATTGATTAAGAAGTTAAGACAAAATCAATAATCAAATGAACCATGAACCATAAACATTCTGCCACAATTTAAGGTCAGGATCGGGGTCAAGTATCAACAAGATTTCCCCAGGGAAGGAAGCTAGCCTGATGAAAAGAGCCATGTGTAAAGAACACAACAAACTTGGAAGCAGGAATGGATCACTCAGCCTGCCCTGCAATTCAACAGAATCATGGATGATCTGGCCCAGACCTCATCTCCATCTGCCCCAATTTTAATATCCTCCATAACCTCCCAAAGGTAGAGAAATCCAGAGACTCCCCCAACCCTGTGAGTCCCTAGGCAACTGCTTTAAATGAGCACCCTCTAATCTTGTAACTATGTTCTCTTCTTCAAGATTCACACAAAAATCACCCCTTTAGCCCACCATGTCCACCCTGACCACTAATCCCACTTATCAGCATTTAGTTTAGAGATACAGAGCGGAAACAGGCCCTTCAGCCCAGCTAGTCCGCACTGACCAGCGATCCCCGCACTTTAACACCACCCTAGACACACTTGGAACAATTTTACATTTATACCAAGCCAATTAACCTGCAAAACTGTACGTCTTTGGAGTGTGGGAGGAAACCGAAGATCTCGGAGAAAGCCCACGGGCTCACGGGGAGTATGCACAACCTCCGTAAGGACAGCACCTGAGGTCAGGATCAAACCCGGGTCTCTGGCGCTGTAAAGCTGTAGCTTTCCCACTATGCCACCGTGCCGCCCTTGGCATGGTCCATAACTGTGGTCCATAGCCTTCTGTGTCTTGGCAATTCAATTGCTCACCTGGAGAGTTTTGAACAAATCTTCCTAGTTGTTCTCTGTCCTTTTTCCATTTACCCGTCTTAAAACGTATCCTCAAAATGGTTCTGATAAAACTGAAATGTTGCCCGCATTCTTGCCACATCACTCATAATGATGGCCAATCTTTCATCTTTGCAACACTTTTATGCATCTACCCAGAGTATCCCTAGATTCCGATAATAATTTTTAAAAATAGCTACCACAGTTTTGAATAAACTCAATATATACTCACACATTGAGCCCGCAATTGTCATGGATAGAGAGATGCAGCTTGACCCAGAACATTGCAAAGATTACAAAGATAAAACCGCACCTCATATTCCAATTGGGTATGAACGTTGAATTCTCCAATTTTAGGTAACTAACCTACACTCCCACACATTCTCTCTCAATTTCATTCTTGTGCCCAGCCTAAATTTCTCCCCTCCCTTCCACCAATATTCTTTCATCTGGCTTCACAATTCGTACTTCAATCCTTATCTCACACATTCGGACCCTTCATCTTTGGCCTTTGTCCAACCATCAAAAATCTCTCTCATCTGCATCCACCTCTCACTTGCCAGGCTTTGTCTTGCCCTTAGATAGACACAAAAAGCTTGAGTAACTCAGCATGACAGGCAGCATCTGTGGAGAAAAGGAATGGGTGACATTTCGGGTCGAGACCCTTCTTCAGTTCCTTCCTACACATTTTGTCTTGCCCATCCTCATTACCAGCTTTCTTCCCCCCCCCCCACCACAACAATCAGTGTGAAGAAGGGTCCCAACCTACCCGTGTTCTCCAGGGATGTTGCCTGACCCACTGTGTCCCTTCTATTGCACATATTTTTCCCTTTTTATTGCAAAGATTTCTTGGCAGCACAGTCCAAATCTGTGACCTCTACCGCTGAGAACAACAACGGTACTCTAGGCTCCTCTCCCAGTTACACCCATTCCTAGCTTGAGTGTACATCAACATTTCTTTATCATCAAAGACAGACACAAAATGCTGGAGTAACTCAGCAGCATCTTTAGAGAGAAGGAATGGGTGACGTTTCGGGTAGAGAACCTCCTTCAGACTTCAGAAGGGTCTCGTACCTAAACGTCACCCATTCCTTCCCTCCAGAGATGCTGCCTGTCCTGCTGAGTTACTCCAGCATTTTGAGGGTAGACAAAAATGCTGGAGAAACTCAGCGGGTGAGGGAGCATCTATGGAGCGAAGGAATAGGTGACGATTTGAGTCGAGACCCTTCTTCAGACTGATGTGGGGGTGGGGGGCGGGAAGTAGAAAGGAAGAGATGGAGACAGTGGGCTGAGGGAGAGCTGGGAAGGGGAGGGGAAAGAGGGAGAAGGCAAGGACTACCTGAAATTGGAGAAGTCAATGTTCATACTAACGGGGTGTACCAAGCGAAATATGAGGTGCTGCTCCTCCAATTTACGGTGGGACTCACTCTGGCCATGGAGGAGGCCGAGGACAGAGAGGTCGGATTTGGAATGGGAGGGGGAGTTGAAGTGCTGAGCCACCGGGAGATCAGGTTGGTTAATGCGGACCGAGCGGAGGTGTTGGGCGAAGCGATCGCCAAGCCTCCGCTTAGTCTCACCGATGTAGAGCAGCTGCCACCTAGAGCAGCGGATGCAATAGATGAGGTTGGAGGAGGTGAACCTCTGCCGCACCTGGAAAGACTGCTTAGGTCCTTGGATGGAGTCAAGGGGGGAGGTAAAGCGACAAGTGTAGCATTTCCTGCGGTTGCAAGGGGAGGGGGTGGTTTGGGTGGGAAGGGACGAATGGACCAGGGAGTTACGGAGGAGCGGTCTCTGCGAAAAGCCGAAAATTGGAGGAAGAGCACCTCATATTTCGCTTGGGTAGTTTATACGCCAGCGGTATGAACGTTGACGTCTTCAATCTCAGTTAGTCCTTGCTTTCTCCCTCTTTCCCCTCCCCTTCCCAGCTCTTCCACAGCGCACCATCTTCCTCTCTTCTTCCCGCACCCTCCACCCCCACATCAGTCTGAAGAAGGGTCTCGACCCGAAACGTCACCTATTCCCTCGCAACTTAGATGCTGCCTCACCCACTGAGCTTCTCCAGCATTTTAGTCTACCTTCGATTTTTCCAGCATCTGAAGTTCCTTCTCCAGCATTTTGTGTCTATCTTTGTCACGGTGGCACAGCGGTAGAGTTGCTGCCTTACAGCAAAAATGCAGTGCCAGAGGCCCGGGTTCGATCCTGACTACGGGCGCTGTCTGTGTGTAGTTTGTACGTTCTCCCCGTGATCTGCGTAGGTTTTCTCCAAGATCTTCGGTTTCCTCCCACACTCCAAAGGCGTACAGGTTTGTAGGTTAATTGGCTTATTTAATGGCTTGATAAAAATGTTAAAATTGTCCAAGTTGGCGAATATGCAGAGTACTGCCCTGCCGACTACAAAATTCAGAAGGTTCGGATTAAAACAACATCTGCAGTTCCTTCCTACACATTCCTTTATCACTAGACTGGGTCTAGTCCAACAACACTGCTGGAGCACCTTCACCAGAAGGACTACAGTAGTTCAAGGCAGCAGCTCCCCATCACGTTCTCAAGGACAACTCCTAGTGATTCCTACGTACCAACAATGAACGTTTTTACTGAGGAATAAAGCCAGCAATTACAGAGCGCCACAAAACAGACCACAGCAAGGAGTCACCGTCTGCAACTCTCAAAGACAACAACAAATCAAAACAGTTCCAAATGCTTCTACCATGACCCACAGGACAGCTGCAAAATAAGTCCGTTATTGTCCTGTTTCAGGTGGCCAGACTGAGAAATAACAAGCAATGGATGCCAACTCACTTCACCTTCCTTCCTGGTTCTCCTGGGAATGTAACTCCGTTGTTAACTCCGCACACACCCAGGTAACAAGCAGAAATTCACATCCCTTCAAGGCACATAACACGTAAAGACCTGTGGAAATCAGCTGGCAACAAGCCGCCACTTCAAGCTCCCCGCAAGTAGCAGCGGGGGATGGGGATAGAAACAAGGAGCATTTGGCACAAATTGGCAACAGGTAGGAGAAAGGGGAACAGAGGTCCCCGCCCCCAGAGGGGTGGGTTTGGTGTGTTTGACCTTACCGGAACTTCATGCACTTCCTGGGTGTCATCCAGCATTTGGACCTTGATGGGGATGAGTTTGCCAGAGGGAGAGTTGGGTGGCTTCAGCCCTGGTTCCAAGGTGCTGATCCCGGTGGTCTCCTGCCCGCCCAGCCTGGCGCCGGGGCTCTGAAGCGGTTGGTGGGTGAGTTCGATATCCGCCATCCTTCCCGTTCCGGTTCCCGCGATACTGCAAAGGAAGAACAAGCATGAGGAGCGCGTTCCACTCAAGGGTCTGCTCAATACCACGAGAAATCTCTATGAGAGTTGTGGATGCAGCCCAGTCCATTGCACAGACTAGAATACTCCATCTATACCTAACGCTGCATCGGAAGAGAAACCTACGTAATCAAAGACGTCTCACCTTAGTAATTTCTTCTTCTGCCCATTCCGTCAGGCAGAAGATATAGAAGGTTGAATGCGCGTACTGCCAGATTCAGCACCAGCTTCTTCCCCTCTATTATCAGGCTTCTGTATGGTCCCATCTTTAGCTAGGATACCGTCCGATTCACCTCTACCCCAGGGGGTATATTAGGAACTGGTGCACTACATTGCTAAGAACTATATCCTCCACTATATTCTCCAGTCTTCCAGTAAAGAAAGGCCTATAAACGTCTCTCAATTTTATAAATGTCAATACAGTCACCCCTCAACCTTCTTTGCTCCAGGGAAAACTGTCCCATCTTATCCAACTTCCCGTTATAACTCAAGCCCTCCAGTCTTGGCAATCTCCATGTGAATTTTTCATGAAAGAAATCTTGTGTGAAAGAAATGATCAAGGCTCCTTTAGTTCTTTAGCTGACCTCCTTTAAGCAGAAGATAATGTTGGAGTAACTCAGCGGGACGGGCAGCATCTCTGGAGAGAAGGAATGGGTGACGTTTCGGGTCGAGACCCTTCTACAGACTGATGACAGGGTAGAGGGAGATACATAGATAAGGAAGTGTAAGGTGTGGAAACAATACAAAGGGGATGTAGCTCAAAGAAAATGTAGAATAGATCATTGTTAGCTGGGAGAAGATAACAACAAGGCATTGTCTCTTGTCATCTACCCTCCTTAACCCAACTTCATCAATTTGATTTCCTCCAATAAAATCTTGCCTTAATCTTCTCCACTCCAGTTACAGCCCCCAACGTCTCCCCAGAATGTAAACGGAAATAAGATTCCAATAAGATTCCAACCTGTGCCTTTAAAAAATTGTTCTTGTAACTTATTCCAAAGTTTTGTTTTAGTTTGCTCTTCTTTGTGTTCTTTTTATTTCACAGTTCTTCTGTTATCTGATGGAATAGGGGGATCGGCAATGGATTGTGTAACAGTCTGAACAGATCTTCCATATAAACCAGGGCTCTCACTTAACTTTTTTTCCTTGTTGCCAGCCGGGCAACCTAGGCAGCCTTTTAGGTTGCCAAATGACAGTTTAGGTGGTCATTTAGGACGGCTTGCATGACGCGTGCGATAATGTGCTCGGACGAAGTGCGTGGTTACCAGTCGGAATTATGCTCAATGAAGCATTCACATATTATTTCTGCTTCAAATAAAGTCACAAACTAAATATATTCACCAATCAAGACATGATATATACCACAATGACATGCAGCAAAATAATAATATAGTATCTCAACTCTTTTTACACATTGCAATGAATGCAATTTCTATTAGTTCTTTCCACTTTCAAACAAAAATGTGGTTGGATTATTCAGCGTATGATCAACCTGTGTTAATAAATCCTGGACCATGGTAACATATATGCTTAACCATGCACACTACAGATTGATGCAAGCATGTTTTCTGTGAAGGACCAAAAATTATCATGACCTGGCCATAGCATGGGTCGTTATTCCTATTGTACACAGAAACACTCTCGCTTCCCACATAATTTATCCATAACAAAATATACAGGTTGCAAGGAAATTTCTAAAGGCATTTTATGATAACTATTAAAACTGACTATACCCATCTGACAGGTTAAACATTACACTAACTGACAAGAGATGGCCAAAGGACATAACTGCAGCAAATGTTCTTTTAGTAATATGTTTAAAGGTGTCAAAACGCCATATTACCGGACATGCAGATTAGATGTATGTGTTGTGAACAGCATTGAAGATACTCAGTTTGTACGCTCCAGATTTAAAAAAAATTATTGATAAACGCTGTTTCCATCATTCCCACTTCAGAATTAACGTTAAAATTTCAACTGAAATATCTCCTGACCAAATTTGTGATGTATATACCGACTGTAGGAGTGAAACCTGGGTAAATCCAACGTTTTGTTGTGAATGTTGCTCATTAAATAACTACAGTACTGATACTCCATATTAAGAGCATAGATTTGCCGTTAAAATAAATTCTGTAATAACGTGTCAACGGTAGCAGCGACAATCGAACACTGCGGTTTTAATGTTTCACGTGTTCACAATTTAATTAATCCATCTTTCTGGACTACAACAAATAATAACATTGGGAATTAAAACACATTTGATTGCATTCCGTTATCAAACATAGTCAATGTTCGCTCTGAAGACATTTCCAGCACAATAGGGTCAGGAGGGCGGGGGGGGGGGGGGGGTGTGATTCAGTGCGGGATGGATAGATTGCGGGGGGGGGGGGGGGGGGGTTGAGAAGGAAAACGGTGCGGAATGGAAGGATTGAGGCAGGTGAATTAGTACATGTTGGTTGGAGTATGTAAAATTGTGAGGGGAGAGCACGGGGGATGTCAGTGGTGTTGAATGGGGGGGATCAGTACGGGATGGACGGGGGGATCAGTACGGGATGGATGGATGGATGGGGGGGATCAGTACAGGATGGATGGGGGGGGATCAGTACAGGATGAATGGGGGGGGATCAGTACAGGATGAATGGGGGTAGACAAAAATGCTGGAGAAACTCAGCGGGTGAAGCAGCATCTCTGGAGAAAAGGAACGTGACGTTTTGTGTCGGCGTCCCCCTCCACCCCCCCTTATCCTGAGACCCCTCCTCTCCATCCCACACTGATCCCCATTCCCACCTCTATTCAGTCCTCAGACATCCCCTGTGCTCCCCTCCCCATCTACCCCCCCCCATCTATTCATCCTGCACTGAGTTACTCCAGTTTTTTGTGTCTACCTTCGGTATAAACCAGTATCTGCAGTGCCAAGCCGGGCAAAATGACTCGGCATTTAGGTTGCCCTGTGGGACTTTGGGTGGTCATTGGCACTCGGGCAATCGCTAATTTAGAGCCCTGTAAACCCAAATGCACTTCAGATTTCACTGGTCTTGTGATATGCTACCAATTGCTCAGAATTTCAACGGGAAAATGATTAACAGAAAGGATGACTTTGCACATGCGATCGTTTGAAAAGCAGATCTTGAAAGAGCAGGGAAATCTTCCTTCACAAGCTTGGGATGGAACAGAGGGAATAGGGGGTTATTATTCCCTGATGGACAGAGCACTGTTACTGTAACCTAGTTTTTTACTGCTGCCCCAGTGCCTGCTGTGCATGTCCTGCCCAACAGTAAACCATCAACCAACAGTAGAAAATAAATAGAGGTTATTTTGTTATGACCACATTGCTGCTCACAGGAGAGTGCTGTACACTAATCAGCCGCAGTGTTTCCCACATGACACAGGACAGATCCTCCTCAACGTACGGCAAGGTTCAGTTCAGTTTAGTTTCGAGATACAGCATGGAAACAGGCCCTTCAGCCTACCGGGTCCACAAATGACCAGCGATCCCCGTACACCAGCACTATCCTACACGTAGGGACAATTTACAATTTTTACCGAAGCCAATGACCCTACAGACCTGTGCATCTTTGGTGTGCGGGAGGAAACTGGAGCACCCAGGCAAAGCCTACACGGTCACGGGGAGAATGTACAAACTCCGTGCACACAGCACCAACGGCCAGGATCGAACGCGGGTCTCTGGCACTGTAAGGCAACAACTCTGCCGTTGCACCACCGTGCCGCCAACATTCCCATTGCAATTGCCGGCGATAGTTAAATAAAAACACAGGCCAGTGAAAGGCAACGTGTAGTAAAATCAGGGCGTTTAACTCAACCATTCCCGCACGGTTGTTTGCGGTTGTTAACATCTTGCAAAGTGGCAGCTATTTTTGCATTATATAAAACACGTCATCCAATCTGGAACTGCCGAAAATGATGATTAAGGTGTTTAATCACCCCGACTGCAATAATGGCAGGACTAAATCGTCCTCCTATTTAGGCATCACCTCTCCCCCCCAAAAGAAAAAGGGCAAGTCAGGAGGAGAAGAATTTGCTCATCTGTTAAGTATCAATAAATGGGGTTAAACCAATAAATCAATGCCTTACACAACATCTCCATACCCACCCGGTGAGTTATCTTGGGTCTCTGTGTCAACACCAGGAGGTCACAGGTCAAGGGTCGCCGTCCTACAGAAAGGAGGCTTCCCTATCGATTGGACGAGCCTTTCACATCTAGCTGGGTGGCCCACACTCACATCCTGCGAGGAATCGGGATCTTCAGACCCGCTCACACCCAGCACCTGTCTCCTTTATTCAATGCCAGCCAACTCTCATGCTGTGTCAATCCTCTCCAAGACACTGAGTTGTGAATTCTACTCCCGCACCAGAGATCAGAGCGGCAAAACACAGCCCACTGACCAATGCAATGCCAATGAAGCAGCACTTCCTGAGATAGCTTCCTTCTTTGGTAAAAACCAAAGTTATAGGTTTTTCCTCAAGCAGAGGGAAAGA
This sequence comes from Amblyraja radiata, assembly GCF_010909765.2. Lineage (NCBI taxonomy): Eukaryota > Metazoa > Chordata > Chondrichthyes > Rajiformes > Rajidae > Amblyraja > Amblyraja radiata. The sequence goes on along the minus strand of NC_045961.1, from coordinate 83,877,850 downwards.
AACAAGGCAAGGGAGTTCTCCCCAGCCTCTCCATCCAATGTTAACCCCACAACCAACAGCAAGATCATCGTGCCATCATCAGAACATTTGGACGGCCTAGTGGCGCAGCTGTAGAGTTGCAACCTATCAGTACCAGAGATCCTGGTTCGATCCTGACTACCGGTGCCGTCTGCACTGAGTTTGTATGTTCTCCCTGTGACCAAGAGTTTTCTACGGGTGCTCCGGTTTCCTCCCACATCCCGAAGACGTGCGGGTTTTGTAGGTTAATTGGCATCGGTACAATTGTCCCTAGTGCGTGCACGGGGTAATCACTGGTTGGCACGGGCTCGGTGGGCCGAAGGGCCTATTTCCAACTCTAAAGAACAGTTGTGGGGACCTTGCTCTTTGCAAATTGGCTACCCAATCTCCCGACAGTGCAACACTGAGCCACTTCAAAAACAGGTTATTGGTTTTGAAGTGCTTTAGAAAGTCTGGAGCTCAAGAAATGTACTATAATAAAATGCAACAAAGACAGAGAATGCTGGCCAGGCAGCATCTGTGGAAAGAGGAACTGTCTATGTTTTGAGTCTGCAACCCTTCAACTGAAAACTAACCCCTATCGCTCTCTTTCGCAGTTTTAATGGAGAGAAGGTAGGGGAGGGGTGTGTAGAACAAAGGATGTGGCCCTGATTTGCTGAGTATATCCTGCATTTTCTGTTTTATTTGTTTTCAGCATCTGCAGATTTTCAGAACAAAGGGAATATCTGTGATAGGACGAGTGGAAATAGCTTTAATTAACCCATGTGGTCTGTATGTCGGAATCATTAATAGTGGAGTGGGGGGACGTGCCTGGCAAGTACCGCCGTGTGAGTGTGGGATAAGAAAAATTGAGCCAACAATATCTAAAAACAGAAAATTGATAAGCTGAAAAATCTAAGCAGGTCCGGTTGTTCTCCATAAATATCCAAGGAACTATGAGTCACGGGCTACATCCAGGACACCCCTAACCTTGGTGACTGAGAAGCAGTTGTATTGCAACAGGTAAAATGTCAAAAAAGGCCTACGAGAGTGACCTGGGAGCATGCATGCTTTCAAAGGACATGAGAAATAATTCAGGGATGATTTAAAGGAAAGAAAGATGGGAGGAAAGGAACGTACAGCAGGTAGCCCAGAGGGGTTTACGGACCTGCTTGCGTGGTTCTTTTGTGGGGGTGGGGAGAGTGGAGGCCCACCCCATTCAGGCTCAAGGCTGCTGACACAGAAGCACAGGAGAGCCCACAGAGACAGGGAGAAAGTGGCGATGATAGGCAACATGCTTCCGCAAGACAAAGGCAGCTCTGCTTTACCTGAAAAGCCACCATCTATCTCTCAGTCGCCCTAGCTAGTATGCCTGCAATCCGACTGCCCACCAGTTGCATTTGCAGCCTCAGTTCACCTCAAGACACTCTCGCAGCCAGCGAGCCTCTCATAGTGTCGTTACTGCTGTGACAGTGGGCGTACTACGGTGGGCGCACAGCGGTGGATGCACAGCGGCAATTATGTACGCAGCAAGATCCAGCGGCAGAATAATAACCAGAAGGTGTACTCTTTATGGCATCAATCGAGATACCAATATTGGCCATGTCCCAGTAAAATGCTCCAGGCTCCAACTATTTTGTTTATGTTTACAGGTACAGCATGAAAACCGGCCCTTCAGCCCACCGAACCCACAGCGACCATCCTGCGTACTAGTTCTAGGTTAGCCTAGTTTCACACCCGACACACCAAGTGCAATTTGTAGAAGCCAATTAACCAACCAACCTGCACATCTTTGGAATGTGGGAAGAAACCAGAGCACCCGGAGAAAACCCACATGGTCACAGGGAGAACATACAAACTCCACGCAAATAGCACCAGTGGTCAGAGTCAAACCCGGATCTCTGGCAACGAGGCAGCATCTCCGTTGCTGCTCCACCTTAAAGATGAAAATCCCATTATAATATTTTGAGGGGAGTTATTGCCCTGCGCTAGATTTACATTCAACCGAGATGAAAAAGCTATCGCCCCACCATAAACGCACTGTTGTACATTGAAGCTGGCTGGGCCCTGGTTAACTGCAGTTGTTCCAACCCTACAACAGGGAGTATACTTCACACGTGAACTTCACTGGCTCGGGTAACCAATAATACAAGAGATTTTTAAGCACAGACATCAACACACAGGCTCTATTATTCAAAGCATAATTGCAGGTTAAATTTGCTCGAGGCCCACATGTAGTAAATGGTCAAACTAATTTCCGCAATGCTCCATTTAAGCAATCCAAATATGCAGAGAACACGTCAACGCTTACACCTTCCCCCTCTGTCCCTCAACTCACTCCACCTTTCTCACTTACACCTCCATTCCAGTACCAATATACAGCCTGCTCTCTCCCCAAGCACTCCCTCGCCTCTGTTAAACCTCCCCACTTTTCTTTCACGTAAAATATAAAAAGGATTTGTTTTTATACTTCAGCATCAATGGAGCCGAAGTGCAGATGGACAGGAGCTTCAAGTTCCTCGGAGTGAATGTCACCAACAATTTGCCCTGCACCGACCAACTTGGAGCGACAACCAGGAAAGCAGACGAACGCCTCCACCTCCTCAGAAGACCAAGTAAGTTTGGCATGTCTCCAATGAATCTTATGAAGTTCTGTAGATACACTGTAGAAAGCATCCTAACAGGATACAGTATATCACAGCGTGGCTTGGCAGCAGCTCGGCCCAGACCGCAAGAAATGCAGCTCTGAGAGTGAAGTACCACTGTAACCCATGCTCTTCAAGGGGATAATTATGGTGTATAATAAATACTATGATGTCCATACCTGGTGAACAAATAAAACCTCACCCTTGAGCCTTGCTTGGAAATGGGTAACAAGGTCACTGGCATAAGGTGGGCACCCACAATAACTGTCACAATCTATCCAAAGTATTTCCACCAGAGAATCACAGTGAGTGGTGTTAAGTGTTAATGTTTCACAGTATCAATCTGCCACTCCTGTTGCATTCAATATTGGTTTCAATCATTGGCTTGTTTTTTGATTAAAAACAACTTGCATTTATATAGCACCTGGAAGATAGCTTCAGAGGAGTCCTTTATTTTAGGGATCCGGGCCCTTCAGCCGACCGAGTCTGCGTCGACCAACCATCACCCATACACTAGCTCTATCCAACACACTAGGGACAATTTACCAAAGCCAATTAGCCTGCACATCGTTGGAATGCGGGAGGAAACCAGGGTACCCGGACAAAACCCACAAACTCCGTGCCAACAGGACCCGCAGTCAGGATCGAACCGGGGTCTCTGGTGCTGTAAGGCAGCAACTCTACCGCTGCGCCCAGTGTGAGCAGTGGTTTTCACTGCATAATCAAGTCACTCTAAACAGGACGGAGACAAGGTTGTGTGCTTGGCACTTGCTGCTTCTAGCCTGCTTCTTGAACTGTATCCAGTGTAACATTCACTATGGCCAAGTCACATTTAACTAGGTCTTTGTGCCATTCCTAAACTAATCTGAATGCTCCAATTTATGTCGATAACATATGGCTCATTTATTAAAAGAATCATTCTCTCACAGCTTTGAACGTTTTGTAAATCATAATGCCGACATACACACCTACCAGATGGACAGGATCCAAAATGCACAACCACCCGACGGCACTCGAGGCTCCCACTTGGCTCATTAAGCTGTTACTGTCGTCCCAAAGAGCTACTCGGGTAAATCCCACCTCCCTAACCTTTTCCCTTCAGACTTCAGACCCAGCTCAATGGGCTCCCCTCGCTCATCCAAGCCCAAAGTTTGGGGATTCACGCCCCACTCCGGACTTGAGCGCTGTGCTGCCTTTCATATGAGACATTAAACTGAGAACTTTAATTTAGTTCATTGTCACGGGTACCAAGGTAGAGTGAAAAGCTTTTTGTTGCTGTTACATTTGATTGCTGCGTTTCCAACAGAGCCTACAGTTTAAAAAACTTGAAAAGAAAAGGGTGTCAGGGGTTATGGGGCAAAGACAGGAGAAACGGGTTGAGAGGGAAAGATAAATCAGCCTTGATTGAATGGCAGAGTTGACTTGATGAGCCTAATGGCCTAATTCTGATCCTCAGATTCAGATTCAACTTTAATTGTCATTGTCCTGGTGCAGTACAGAGACAACGAAATGCATTTAGCATCTCCCTGGAAGAGCGACATAGCATATGATTTGAATAAATATTTACATTAGCATATATACAGACATAGTGTTTTTCCTGTGGGAGGAGTGTCCGGGGGGGGGGTGATTGGCAGTCACCGAGGTACGTTGATGAGTAGAGTGACAGCCGCCGGGAAGAAGCTAGATCCTAGTTTTTCCCCCAAAAAGCCTCAAACTAAGGTGCTACGTAAAGGCAAGTCTCTTTTGAGAGACTGATGTGCACATTTTCTCTTCAAATCATTAACCAGTTGAAAGTGCCTGCTGGATTCGTGTCAGCTGGCAATTCAGGCAGAGAGTCCCAGATCACACAAACCGTTGCAGAAAAACATCCTCTCCTCCTCCGGCACCCCCCCTCCCCCCACTTCATTCTGTGATCACTGCTAACTGTAGCCTCCCAAGCAGTTTACTGTAAAACACAAAGTGCTGGAAAACTCAGCGGGTCAGGTAGCGTGTCCGGAGGGAATGCAGCATCTTGTTTCCGATCAGGATCCTTCATCAGATACTTTGCTGTGTTGCCATAGAGCAAAGAAACAGGCCATTCAGCCCATCGAGATCACCCTGACCATCCCCACCCATATACACTCGTCATACCATTATTTATGCTTCCCACAATCCCATCAATGTGTCCCAGATTCTATTGCTCGCTCGAGGCAGGTTACAGTGACAAATTAACCTGCATGTCTTTGGGATGTGGACGGAGACTGAAACACCCAGAGAAAACCCATGCGGTCACAAGGAGAACTTGCAAACTCTACACAGACAGCATATGAGGTTGGGATTGAATCTGGGTGTCTGGAGCTGTACGGCAGCAGCTCTACCAGATGTGCCACCGTGGTCATAAGGTCATAAGTGACAGGAGCAGAATTAGGCCATTTGGTCCACCAAGTCGACACCACCATTTAATCATGGCTGATCTATCACTCCCTCCTAACCCCATTCTCCTGCCTTCTCCTCATAACCTCCGACACCCGTACTAATCAAGAAAAAGTGGGGAGCGGGAGGGCAGAAGGGGGTGAGGTTTGTTTGTAAGTTAGTTAGCTAAAATTGGAGAATTCAATATTCATACATTATTTCATGCTTTTTTTCTTTTTTTCTCTGGTCTTTGCCCAACCATCTGCCACTCAAAAGAAAACACTCGCCATTATCTGCCTATCACTTGTAAGAATTTGTCTCACCCCTAACTACCTTGCAACTTTCTCTCCCCCCCCCCCCTCCCAATTACAATCAGTCTCAAGGGTCCTAACCCAAAATGTCACCTATCAATTTTCTTCAAAGATGCTGATTGAGCCAGAGATACTCCAGCACTTTTGTGCCTTTTTTTGTAAACCAGTATCTGTAGTTCCTTGTGCCCATTAACCCTCCCTTATATGGTTCCACTTATCGTGTACCAGCCGCGATCAGAACACACCTCCCCCCCCCCCCCCCCACCCTTTGCTCTATCTGAACCATCATTCTTCTCCCACACTCCCGACCCCCCCCCACCTCCAAAATCTGATTCAATTTATCACATAGCAGTCCATCTCATTTCTCCCTCTCAGCTCTTTATACAGGCCATCTTTACTCTGTGCTCTCCTACTGCAGTTGTACAGGGCCCTGGTGAGACCACACCTGGAGTATTTTGTGCAGTTTTGCTCTCCTAATTTGAGGAGGGCATTCTTGCTATTAAGGGAGTGCAGCGTAGGCTCACCAGCTTAATTCCCGGGGTGGCGGGACTGACATATGATGAAAGAATGGGTCGAGTGTGCTTGTATTCACTGTAATTTAAAAGAACGAGAGGGGATCGTATAGAAACATGTAAAATTCTTAAGGGATTAGGCAGGCTAGATGCAGGAAAAATGTTCCCGATGTTGGAGGAGTCCAGAACCAGGGGTCACAGTATAAGAAGAAGGGGTCGGCCATTTAGGACTGAGATGAGGAAAACCGTTTTCACCCAGAGTTGTGAATCTGTGGAATTCTCTGCCACAGAAGGCAATGGAGGCCAATTCACTGGATGTTTTTAAAGAGAAAGTTAGATAAAGCTCTTAGGGCTAACGGAATCATGGGATATGGAGAGAAATCAGGAACATGATACTGATTTTGGATGATCAGCCATGATCATATTGAATGGCGGTGCTGGCTCAAAGGGCCGAATGGCCTATTACTGCACCTATTTTCTATGTTTCTAAAAGATACAGGGTCTTGACTCACAACAATGACAGTCCTTTGCCTCCATTGATGCCGCTTGACCTGCTGATTTTATTTTCCCCAGCAGTTTACTTTAAGTGTTGTACGGCCGCCTCCTGATGTTACTCATTGTCGAAGTTACATTCCTAAGGCATGCCGTAGGAATGCTTGACCACAATAATCATACCGAATCAAGCAAAGATAAGGAGCTTATGTGTCAACCTAGGCAAGAGTGCCAGACACTAACTCAGAATCCACACAAGGACAAGCAGATTTTCTAACCAACTTTGACAACACCGAGTCAAAGGGATGTTTTCAAAGGGTTGGCAGCATCAACTGTGGCAATTTGTAGTCAGCAAGATCCCACCAACAGCAATGCAATAATGACACGATCGTGCCTTTCTCTGGAAGTGTTCGAGTGATAGATATTGGTAAAGGACATGAAGAGGAATGCGCCCACCCTCCGAAAAATCATTGGCCACATCCATCTGACAAAGCAGACAGTCCTTAGCCTAAGATAGACACAGAAAGCTGGAGTAACTCAGTGAGTCAGACAGCATCTCTGCAGAAAAGATATAGGCGACATTTCGGGTTATTCAGACTGAAGAAGGGTCTCGACCCGAAACGTTACCTATTCCTTTTCTCCAGAGATGTTGGCTGACCCACTGAGTTACTCCAGCTTTTTATGTCCATCTTTGGTTTAAACCAGCATCTACAGCTCTTTCCTACACAGTCCTTGGCCTAACACCTCTAACGGTACAACTGCTACATGCTACGACCCTGGCATTTGTGGAAATCAGGCACTCCAGCAGTGATGAACAATCCACTGAGGTTTAATTGTGTATGTATTCTTGGCAGCATACATGTACATCTCACTGGGAAGAAAAAAGACACAAATTGCTGGAGTAACACAGTGACTCAGGCAACATCTCTGTAGAACATGGATAGGCAACATTTCGAGTCGGGTCCCTTCCACACTGATTGTAATAGGTGAGAAAGCTGGAGAGGTGGGGGCGGGACGAAATGCAAGCAATGGGTGGATACAGGTGAGGGGAGTTTTTCCATAGGCAGATGGTTGAACAAAGGCCAGAGATGAAAAGACAAAAAATTAGATAAGGATAGAAGAGGTGTGAAAGATGAGGCCAGAGAAAGGAATATTGAGGGAAGGGGACGCGGGGGCAAGGCAAAAGGTAGACGTTGACAAGCATCGAAAAAGAGGGGTGGAGAGAAGGCAAAGTGTTATTGGGTAAATTTACTGCAAGTTACATTAGAAGCAGGCCATGGCAATAAAATCACCTCACAAATACGGTAGACATTTTGTTTTAAAATGTGACAGTTAGCTCAAATGAAAACAAATACATAGATGCTGGAAACCATGCAATAAAAGCAGAAAGTGTGGAACAGCAAGCAAGACAGCATCCATGGAAGGGACTTTGTCCTAAAATGTTAACTTCTCCACAGATGCTGCCTGACCTGTTGAGTGTTTCCAACATTTTCTGCTTGTATTTCATACCAGGTTTCCAATAGTTTTGTACTCATGGTTTACAGTGGTTGAAACACAATTTTAAACATTTTCCCTGGTAGCCCTTTCAGCCTTAATTTTGGATATTTGTTGCATCATTAATGACTACTGCTCACTGTCCAGATGGAGTTAATTAAAGGGATTACCGCGCTTGAGAAATATTCCACTGTTCTCTCAGTACTTCAGAACAATACAACCTTGCTCATTACATTCAGAGATACACAATGACCCAAGGAAATGGAGCTGGGAATATTTGAGAATAATATTTCCTTTACAACAGCTGTGGCACTGTGCGCCCCTCATAGAACCACTGCCTCACGGTGCTAGAGACCCAGGTACAAGCCTGACCTTGGGTGTTTGCACGTTCTCCGCTGACTTGGCTGTTCCAGTTACCCCCCACATCCCAGACATGTGAATATACTGCTTAATTCACTGCTGTCTGGATAGACTTGGCTTGTACACGCTAGAATTTAGAAGATTGAGGGGGGATCTAATAGAAACGTACAAAATTCTTAAGGGGTTGGACAGGCTAGATGCAGGAAGATTGTTCCCGATGTTGGGGAAGTCCAGAACAAGGGGTCACAGTTTAAGGATAAGGGGGAAGTCTTTTAGGACCGAGGTGAGATTTTTCACACAGAGAGTGGTGAATCTGTGGAATTCTCTGCCACAGAAGGTAGTTGAGGCCAGTTCATTGGCTATATTTAAGAGGGAGTTAGATGTGGCCCTCGTGGCTAAAGGGATCAGGGGGTATGGAGAGAAGGCAGGTACAGGATACTGAGTTGGAGGATCAGCCATGATCATATTGAATGGTGCAGGCTCGAAGGGCCGAATGGCCTACTTCTACACCTATTTTCTATGTTTCTATGTCTATTGCCCCTTTGAGTTTGAGTTGGGCAGGGACGTCATTGAAACTTACCGAATAGTGAAAGGCTTGGATGGAGTGGATGTGGACAGGATGTTTCCACTAGTGGGAGAGTCTAGGACCAGAGGTCAGTCCCTCAGATTTAAAAGACTTTAGGAAGGAGATGAGGAGGAATTTCTTCAGTCAGATTGCCGTGAATCTGTGGAATTATTTGCCACAGAAGGCTGTGAGGGCCAAGTCAATGGATATTTTTAAGGCAAAGATAGATTCCTGATTAGTATGGGTGTCAGTGGTCATGGGGAGAAGGCAGGAGAATGGGCTTATGAGGGAGAGATAGATCAGCCATGGTGTAGTAGACTTGATGGGCTGAATGGCCTAATTCTGCTTCTATCGCTTATGACGTTATGACCTAGTGTGTAGGTGAATGATAGAATCTTGGAAGAACTTATGACAATGTGGAGACAACGAAAAATGGGATTAATGTAAATAGGTGGCTGATGGTCACCATCTACTCGGTGGGCTGAAGGGCCTGTTTTTGTTCTGTCTCCCTCCAGGACTTGCATTATCTGTCTGTCAGACAGAGTGTAACCATCTGCATAGACCTTGTGCAGATGGTAACAGCTCCCAGTCTCATTCAATAAACTGGGCATCTATACTTGGAACATTTAATCAGGATTGATTTGAATAGAGTTTATACAATTAAGTGAAGACTAGAATCCCCTTGTTTAAAATAATTATTTTTGCTGGATAAGTAAAAGGCAGCTAAGGAGGTTAGCCTACATTACATTGAACCAAAAACACAATAATAGACCATTTGATCCCTCTGCCCAGGGCACTCCCCCTCCCCCATCATCACATCCCTCACTTCTTCCTACCAGCCCAGCTCTGCTCTTCACTGTGACTTGCCCGAGAGTTCTACGATCTCTGGGGAGCAAAGCAATTTCCTGCATTCCAGAGTCACAGAGCGATACAGAACAGAAACAGGCCCCTCTGCCCAAGTTCCCACTGGCCATCTAGCAGCCATCTGCACTCATCTCAATTTGCATTCTCTCAACATTCCCCACCATCAACACAGAGAAAATATGCAAACTCCACAGAGAATGCATCCGATGTCAGGATCGAACTCGGGTCTCTGTCGATGTGAGGCAGCAGCTCTCCCAGCTGTATCACTGTGCTGTCCAAATTCAAGATTTATCAATGACTGTCTTACATTTCAGGCCTTTAGTTTGGCTCTACATTGTCCTTGAGAGGGACGGAGGCAGACCAGCCTCCACCCTTCTCTTCTGATAGGCAAGAGTCCCAGTCTTTATGTTTACATTCAAGCACAATCCAAAAACATGCTCCCATGTTACAAACACAGTGCTGGAGGAATCAGCGGGTCAGGCAGCATCTGCAGAGGGAGATGGACAGGTGTTGTTTCAAGTCAATCTGAAGAAGGGTCCAGACCTAAAACGTCATATGTCCATCTCCTTCTTGGGTCAGAACCATTCTTTAGACTGACAGTCTGAAAAAGAATCTGACCCAAAATGCCACTTTCCCATTCTCTCCCCAGATGCTGCCTAACCCACTGAGTTCCCTCCCCCAGCACTTTGATTTTGTAGAAGATTTCAGTACCTGCAGTCTTGTGTCTCCTTGTTACTTGATTAACATATCATCTGTGCTTTGCGAATTCCATTTATAGTGTTATGTGAGAATGAGCTAACCTGCCACCTCACGCTACAAAATTAGATGAGGAGGAGCATTGGGAATGGTCTGGAGAACAGAGTGCATACATTGGGAACAGGCAGAAGTCATGCAGGAGTGTAGCATCTCACAAACTACCCTTGCATCAGTCACTTCCTGTCTCACCTGTGGGCCCCACAATGGCCTCAGCAGTCTCCTCCGATCCAGAGTGACACCAAGACACCCTATATCCTCAGAGACTGCATCCACAGCCAAAATTGGACCGTTGTGGGCTCCACCTTTCCTTGGACATCGGTGCCAGCTCTGATTTGTTCTGAACCTTTCCATACTTCTAGTTTCCCTCTCCCCTGACTCTCAGTCTGAAGAAGGGTGTCGACCCGAAACAATAGACAATAACAATAGCCAATAGGTGCAGGAGTAGGCCATTCGGCCCTTCAAGTCAGCACCACCATTCAATGTGATCATGGCTGATCATCCCCAATCAGTACCCCGTTCCTGCCTTCTCAGCATATCCCCTGATTCCGCCACCTTTTCTCCAGAGATGTTGCCCGACCCACTGAGTTACTCCAGCATTTTGTGTCTATCTAAGACAGTTCTGTGCACGAGTCCTCTCAAAACGAATGAGACGCATCATTCCGCAAGATGCACTTTTGCAGGGCATTTACCAATGGGAAGAGCTGCCTGTTCAGCAAACAGGGATGCACAGATCCAAGGGACTTGGGATCTCCATCTGGCTGAGAAAGGGACTCATGTGCACAACAGCCCAGTCTCCAGTAACCCAACCCGCATCTGCTGGAACTGCCTTGCTCACCCACAGTGCTGGAACAATTTCCAGCCACTGATTCACACGGCAACGTTTTAAGTGCTGGAGGAACCCAGCATGTCACGGAGCATCAGGGGAGGGAATGGGCAAGTGGCATTTTGGGTTAGATTATTTTTCAGAACGTCAATCTTAAAAATGGTCCTGATCTGAAATGTCACCAGTCCATTCCCTCCCCAGGTGCTGCCTGACCCACTGAGTTCCTCTAGCACTTTGCTCAAGATGTCAAAATCTGCAGTTTCTTATGCCTCCACTGATGAACACAGTTTTTAATTGTATTCTCCACTTTTATTTTACACAAAGGGTGGTGGGCCTATGGAACGAGTTGATGAAGGAGGTAGTTGAGGCAGGTACTATCGCAATGTTTACGAAGCATTTAGATGTGTACGTGGATCAGAGGGATATGGGCCAAATGCAGGCAGGTGGGACGAGTGTAGATGAGGCACATTGGCCGGTGAGGGCAGGTTGGGCCAAATGGCCTGTTTTTATGCTGAATGACTCTATGTAGCAGGCCAGCAGATAAAGGTCACCATTTAAGATCTTGGGGTCAGTCTGATAGCCTGTACAGGGTTCCAAGTTACTCCCGTGGACAGAGATTCCATCGACTATTCTGCATCAACTATCAGTGAATATGCCCAGGCCCTACCTGGTGTTTTAAACTGAACCCTGCACCGAGCCACTGAAGAATAGGCATTTTAAATGAAGTGAAAAGAGAGGAAGGGTGCCACACGAACTCAGCGCCCGGCCAATTATTATCACAATGGAGTCCAAGATTTAAGAGATGCTCTGACGTTGAAGACTGGTCAGCCACAGGGTGCAGAAAATAGAGGTCAGTATAGAGGCGGGGAGAGCGAAGCACAGAAGGACTCCAAAACATAGACGAGAATTTTTTTAAATGTTCATCCCGGACGATGGCACATGAAATCAATCTAATGCGAGTTAGGGACCAGCTGCACTTTTGTAAGTGAGCTAAATTGTCCTAGTTTCCCATCAATATGAATCTCTTGTAATAAATATACACAAGGAAGATGCTGGATCCAGTGCAACACTCAGAATGAACTCTTCAAGTAAAAAAAAAAATTTGAGGTATTAAAATTGGATTCTCCAAAGAGGTTATGAAGCCCTGGAATATTCTGCTTTTATCGTCAATATTCAATTTTTATTCGTCACATACACCCGAAGGTGCAGTGAAATGAATTTGCCAGCAGCAGTACAATTAAAAAAAGAACACACTATACACAATAAGATTTATCACAAACATCCACCACAGCATTCTTCACTGTGGCGGAAGGCACAAAGTTCAGTCAGTCCTCCTCCTTGTTTTAACTCAAAAGACCAAGTGTGATTTTACTCTTTCCCAAACTACACAGGAACACTAAAAGCACATGCACCATTTAATGCAACAACACGCATAACTGTAACAAAGGATTCCCCCCAAAAAACCCACACAATCCGTGAACTTCTATGCACTTAAGAATGAGACACACACATTACTTAAAGTCCAATTAAAATAGTGACCCAACAGTTAATAACGATGGGAGGGGGAGGGGAGAGGGGGGGAGAGGAGGGGTTAAAGGTCACAAAATGTACCCAACAATTACCATCCCATGTTAATGTGCAATTCGTGCATAGTAACTATATGAATAAACAGATTGGTTTGCAAACATTGCACCGGTAAGGTTACAGTCTGGCTGAAGATAAGTACAACCCAGGAAAGCCGGGCTCGGGAGAGCTTTATTCCTCGGCCTCCTGCTTCTACTTTAGACCACACTGGGTCAATTCCCCGTGAGATCGAGCCCCGGGGCCGCTGCCCCTTCAACTACACGCACATTCATCCACACATACAACAGCAAATCAACACCCTGGCTGCAAATGGTTACCTTTCTTTTGTTTAAAAATTTTTTTTAAAGCAAGAGAGTGTAACTGCTGCAAGTGGGAGAAACTGGTAGAGATCTCCACTGATGGCAGCTTGGGAGAGAATTAACAACCTTAGCGAGTCCCCGCGAAACTGCATCCGCCACCAGCCGCAGGAAGAAATCCTTCAGCCAGACAAAGCTGCAGGACGGGGTGGGTGGGTGGGTGGGTGCGAGCAAGAATCTGCAGCTCAGAAGTTTGGTATTTTATTTAAACGTGCAGGAGATTTTTTTTTTCCCCCTCCCCCAATCCCAGCTCCCTGTTTTTTGTTTTGTTTTAAAGCGACTGAGATGAGGATATTGTAAGCAGATATAAAGGTTCCTCCAGCTCAGGGGAGGTGGAGAGGGGGATAGGGGGAGGTGGAGAGGGGGATAGGTGGATAGGGGGAGGTGGAGAGGGGGATAGGGGGAGATCTCAGACCAGAACAATGAGAGTCCGGGCAGATCCTGGGCGCAGCTCCACCGCAGAGCTAACAAACCCTCCCGAAGCGGCTCCATAAGAGAGCAGTTCAGTCTCTCCGCCTTCCCCTCCCGCAGAACAAACCCCACTCACCTCGCCGAGGGAGTGCACCCTCCTCCCGGGGCTGGCTGGCTGGCTGGCTCGCTGCCCCCCTTCGCTCCGCGCCGCTGGACTGGGGGGAGGAGGAGGAGGAGGAAGAGGCTGGCAGGGTCGGACCGTCGGCGGGAGGTTTCAGATGTCCAAGTTGCAGGAGCGCCGGCTCCGGGTGGCCATGTCCCGACTGCTCACTGAGAGCAGCCAGGCTGGGGTCCGTGGGCGAGGAACAGCGCCATCCCCACCAGCGAGAGAACAGCAGAAGCGCCGCCCAGCTCTCGCAGCAACGTCTGCACAGCCAACTAGCCCCTTTAGCCAGGGGCGATGCACCTCTGGGGAGGAGGCTACGGCAGCGGCTCTCAGCCTGGGAGGGATCCAAACACCTTCATCCAACCCTCGAACGACCAAAATAATAATAATAATAAACTTTATTGCGGACTCGAGGTCCAGACAAGAGGCAACATTACATAAAAATGCATTGCATATTTAAAAAATATCATAAAGTACATATAAAATCTTAGTATATCACATAAAAGCATCATAAATTATATTAAAAAAAGAAAGCACAATACATGATTAAAAGAATGATCAATGTCCTACAACAGACAACGATACCAGTGGTACACACAAAATGCTGGAGAAACTCAGCGGGTGCAGCAGCATCTATGGAGCGAAGGAAATAGGTAACGTTTCGGGCCGAAACCCTTCTTCAGACCCGAAACCCTTTCCTCGGCCCGAAACGTTACCTATCTCCTTCGCTCCATAGATGCTGCTGCATCCGCTGAGTTTCTCCAGCATTTTTGTGTACCTTCGATTTTCCAGCATCTGCAGTTCCTTCTTGAACGATACCAGTGTCTCCACAGCTGGGATTCGTAGCGTGTAGTGCTAACCCTTACGTTTGACAAGGCCACAATAATTACATTTTTAGAGTCATTTATCCTGCAAATGAATTTATACATGTGATTTCTTAGGATAGCTTCTAAAGTACTGACTCCTACAGCCACAAACATATTACTAGCACTACACCATCTAGGTTTCCTTAGCAGTGTTCTCATGGCATCGTTATATGCCACCTTTATTCTCTGCATACTTGTCTTTCCATAGTTCGACCACAGGTGCGCAGTGTAGAGGGGTGTGCAGTATGCTCTAAATAGCGACATCTTCACCACATCTGCACACGCACCAAATTTACGCAAGAGAATATTCGCCTGTACATACAGCAAGCGTCAAAATCAAATAAAATTGCTGGAAAGACTCAGCGGGTCGGGCAGCATCCGTGGAGATTCAGGGATGTTTGAGCAGAGACACTGCCCCAAGACTGAGATCCCTTCAACAGTGACAAAGAAGTTTAATTACCCTCCAAAGATAGACACACCAATTGCAGCATTGATGTACAGAGGGATCTTGAATCTTAGGGTTCAAGTCCATAACTCCCTGAATGTAGCAACACAGCTTGATAGAATGGTAAAGACAACACATAGTATGCTTGGTCAGGGCATTGAGTACAATAATCAGGAAGTCATGTTAGTCTGAAGAAGGGTTTTGGCCCGAAACATTGCCTATTTCCTTCGCTCCATAGATGCTGCCACACCCGCTGAGTTTCTCCAGCACTTTTGTCTACCAGAGCTGCATAAAACTTTGGTTCAGCCGCATTTGGAATATTGTGTGCTGTTCTGGTCATCTCATTATATCACCATATAACAATTACAGCACGGAAAACAGGCCATCTCGACCCTTCAAGTCCGTGCCGAACACTTATTTTCCCCTAGTACCATCTACCTGCACTCAGACCATAACCCTCCATTCCTTTCCCGTCCATATACCTATCCAATTTATTTTTAAATTATAAAATCGAACCTGCCTCCACCACTTTCACTGGACGCTCATTCCACACAGCTACCACTCTCTGGAATCCATCTTCCTACTCCACCATTAATACCCAACAATTGAACCTTCTTGAACCAACCTTCCATGAGGAACCTTGTCAAAGGCCTTACTGAAGTCCATATAGACAACATCCATTGCTTTACCTTCATCAATTTCCCTAGTAACCTCTTCAAAAAATTCAAGAAGATTAGTCAAACATGACCTTCCAGGCACAAATCCATGTTGACTGTTCCTAATCAGACCCTGTTTATCCAGATGCTTATATATATTATCTTTAAGTATTCTTTCCATTAATTTATTGCAGGAAGGATGTGGAGGCTTTGGAGAGGGTGCAGAAAATGTTTACCAGGATGATACAAGTAGAACAACCTTGGGTTGTTTTTTTCTGAAGCAAAGGGAAGATCTAACAGAAATGTATAAAATTATTAGAGACATAGACTGTCAGAACATTTTTGCCCCAAGGTGGAAATGTTACATCTTAGAGGGTGTAACTTTAAGGTGAGAGGAGGGGGAAATTTAAAGGAGATGTGTGGGGAAAGCTATACTGCTGAAAAGGGTGGAGGTAGTGGAGGCAGATACAATAGTAGCTTTCAAGTGGTTTTTAGATTGGGACATGGATATGGTGGAATATGGACCGCATGCAGGCACATGATGTTTTAATTTGGCATAGTGTAATCTAAATTCTGTGTTTAAAAACCTGAAGCTGGGGAGTGCGATTAACCTCGCTTAATCCTGCTACGAGGAACAAAGTTTGAAATGACCTTTTGAACTGTAAGCAATTTTCTTGATTAGTTATGGTATCACAGGTTATGGGGAGAAGGCAGGAGAATGGGGTACAGTGGAAAAGATGGATCAGTCATGATTGAATGGCGGAGTAGACGCGACGGGACGAATGGCCTAATTCTGCTCCTATAATTTATGAACTTCAATGATTCCCTTTCCCATATTGTTAACCAGGAGGATGTGTGTGCATTTAGATAAGCACATTGATTTGCAGGGTATGGAAATATATAGATCTCACACATCATTTGAGGCCTGTACTCACATCTTTTGGTTAGGTCCCACCTATTTTTGCAGCTTGAGTAAAATTGATAACTTGCCCTCAGTTATCCCAATAGGTGACTGTCATCTATTGGGGACTGGGGACTGTCTTCCAGGCTCTGCTGAAACCCACTTGGGTCCATTTGTCCACACTCCCTTTAGACTTACCGGGTTCATTGGGAAATTCAATATCCCACTTTGTAACATTAAAACATCCAGACGTCGGATAGTCTTTGTTTGCATATTCTCCCTGACCGCATGGGTTTTCTCCAGATGCTCCAGTTTCCTCGCACATCCCAAATATGTGTGGGCTTGTAGGTTAATTAGCCTCTGTAAATTGCTCTTAGTGTGTTGGGAGTGGATGAGAATGTGGCATAACAGAACTAGTGTGAACAGGTGATCAATGGTCAGTGTAGACTTAGTGGGCCCAAAAGGCCTGGTTCCATTTTGTATCTCTAAACCAAACTAAAAGACTGTGGAGTCTTTTAAGTTCCTGGGAACAATCATTTCCAAGGACCTTATGTGGGGGCTACCATCGACTCCACAGTCAAAAAGGCACAACAGAGGATGTACTTCCTACGGCAGCTGAGGAAGCACAATCTGCCACAGGCAATGATGGTCCAATTCTACACGGCCATCGTAGAGTCTGTCCTCACCTTCTCCATCATGGCCTGGTTTGCGTCAGCCACCAAGCACGACACCTGG
Source organism: Amblyraja radiata (assembly GCF_010909765.2). Lineage (NCBI taxonomy): Eukaryota > Metazoa > Chordata > Chondrichthyes > Rajiformes > Rajidae > Amblyraja > Amblyraja radiata. The sequence continues at coordinate 83,860,520 of NC_045961.1, read as the reverse complement.
AGGCTGCAGCGAATCGTCCGATCAGCTGAGAAGGTTATTGGCTGCAACCTTCCCTCCATTGATGAACTGTACACTGCAAGGGCCAGGAAGCGAGCGGGCAAGATCATCTCTGACCCCTCTCACCCTGGCCACAAACTCTTTGAATCACTTCCCTCTGGAAGGCGACTCCGGAGTGTCAAAGCTGCCACAGCCAGACATAAAAACAGTTTTTATCCCACGAGTAGAGGCTCTACTCAACAGCCAAAAGTCTGTAGCCTCCCTTTGATCTGGTATTTTGTTGGTTCACATGCTTGATCAATGGTGTTTTATCATTAATGTTTTATTATTATTAATGTTTAGTGTTTTCCGAGTCATTCGTAACTGTCACAGTATGTCATGTTGTTACTTGTGGGCGGAGCACCAAGGCAAATTCCTTGTATGTGAATACTTGGCCAATAAACTTACTCTCTTACAAGCAAATGAAATGTAGCTGTATTAACACAAACATTTGGTAATCCAGAAAATCTTCCTGTCCAGCACTACTAACGTGCCAGATTATTGGAGTTTTGCTGTACATGTTGCCTCGCGATTATGTGTGCCAAAAGCAGTGTCAGTGTGTCGGCGTTACCCAGCCCCACCTCGCCTCCTTCCTCCACTATTCCCAGTTAGCAAACTATTTTACCTTCCACCCAGCAATATATAAACAGACATTGTCTTCATGCCATCCAACCCTGTGCAACTGCCTGAAGCAGAACCAGACAGTTCACAATATTGTTGTTGTAATATTTGGAGCTTTTGGATTACACGTTGGATCACACCAAGTCATTTTTTCACCAATGCACTAAATTATATATTACCTGTATTATTAATCAAGGTATTGTTAGTGTAACACAATCCCCGTTTAAAACAAGCAATTGCTTTTAATAACTAAAAACTAATTACACATATCCACAAGCTGTTGCAATTTCAAAGTTGCTATTCAGAGCATTTTAAGTGCAAAGATCTGAACAACTTTGGCAGGAGCAGGCTACTCGGCACTTAAGTAAAATCATGGTTGATCTTTTCAGTGCCTTTCCTGCACTAACCCCATAATCTCTTGATTCCCCTAACACGTCAAAATACACCAATCCCTGTCTTGAGTATATTTCATATTCAATCCTCACAGGCAAGCAATAACAACATATCAGGTGAAGAATTTTCCCATTGCTGACTTGCATGGCTCTCTCTTTATTTGAAACTATTTATGAGATTATATTATATCTGTGTCTACCTTGTTAAGACTCAATATTCCAAGATCAAGGGAGTAATTTCCCCATCCCAGGGATCAGGCTTGTGAACCTTCATTGCATTCTCTCTATCACAAGTATATCTTCCTTTGGTAAGGTACCAGATTGGTACACAGTGTGCCAAGTGTGGTCACACCAGTGCCTTATATAATTGCAGTAAAACATCTTAATCTTATACTCTTGCACTCAGATCATTTTACCTTCCCAACTGTTTGCAACATTTGTGTGTTAAGCTTCAGTGATCCTTGCCCAAGAACATCAGAACCCTCTGAATGCAGTCTCCTGATCTCATTAATAACTTTTTTTTCCTACCCAAGTGAATGAGCTCACAAATATTCACATTACATCTGCTTTGTCCTCACTCATTCACTTAATCTGTCTCTAGCCCTCAAAGCCTCCCTGCACCTCCTCATAGACCACACTGCCACCTAGCTTTGTAAATGATGGTGTCACCAAATCCATCCAAATCCCGTCCTTCCGGTTTTGCACTCCTAACTTTTTTTTTAAATCGCACATTCCCGATGCTTTGTGCCAATCATTGCAATTAAAACTGATTTTTTTCATGCCAATTCCATATTCCGTCCTTCATGGCTTGACCATGATATGAATTGCAACGAAGGCCCCGATTGTTATATGTAATGACCCGAGTTTTAAGAGTCTCCACCCTTACCCTCACATCATTTCATAGCTTTACCGTGACCACATTTAAGCTCAATAGTCTTACATTAAAGCACCATGTAAATAAAAGTTGTTGTTGGATAATGCCCCAACTGGTTAGTCCCTCTCCCCCATCCCTTCTCCCCGATTACTACCTCTTTCGTGGATGTGGGTGAAAAGATTTCTCAAATGCGGAGCCAAGAGTGTTTCATTGTCAAAGGCATTAGGAATGGAAGAATTAATGTTAGAGTCATAGTCATACAGATACAGTGTGGAAACAGGCCCTTCGGCCCAACTCGCCCACACGTGCCAACAATGTCCCAGCTACCTGCGCTTGGTCCATAACCCTCCAAACCTGTCCTATACATGTACCTGTCCAACTGCTTCTTAAATGATGGAATAGTCCCAGCTTCAACTACCTCCTCTGGCAGCTTGTTTCATACACCCACACCCTCTGTGTGAAAAAGTTACCCCTCGGATTCCTATTAAATCTTTTCCCCTTCACCTTGAACCTATGTCCTTGAATCCCCTTCTCTGGGTTTAGCGGGCATTTTACCTACCGGTCGGTTTTCCTTGGTCCTGAAAACTTCAATGAGCCAATTTAAATGCCCAGTCAGCGAAGGAGATTGTCTACAGCTGCCCTCGCCTGCCTGTAACTAAAAAGCGACCCCAATCCATTGTACTACGAGTTAAAAAGAACCATGCCGACCAGATTTTACTTGCGAAAAATTTTTCAGCATGCTAAAAAAAATTCCGTGACCTAGCTGAGGCCGCGAGTATGCAGTAACTTCCCTCAAGCATGAAGGAGAGTTCCAGTGACCTCATAGGACCTCCTAGGACCACGTGTCGACTATGCTGTGAGTTTTAGTCGAGGGCAAACTCTTCTAAACTCGCAGATTATGTCGCCGCAGTGGGACAGCCCCTTAAGACAGCCACGTAAACAGGCAGGAAACAGGGGGATGGCAGAGACATTGTGGGATGAAGGACCTGTTCTTACACTTGTGCTGTTCATCGTCTTGCTCTGTGTGATCGGCATTCAGGGAATTATGGGTGGTCCATTACAAGGCGAACCAGCCTTTGAAACTAGCCTTAGATCCAGGAAAGTTGGTCCACCAAAGGTCTGAAGTTTCATCTTTCTGCAGAATGCAAGAAAATCTTTGAGTGTCACTCCAATGATTACAGTGGTCAGATCACAGCCAGTCTGCTACAGATGGATTGGTTTAGCAAGAAACCGTGTGCCACATCAGTGGGACTCGATTCTTTTCACTAAGAACACTACCAAAAAAAACAATTCAGTACCTCTTTACCAACACAAACAATCCAAACTTAGGTATTGATCAAAAAAACCCCCTGCTTTTTTTAGTCTACTCTACAGAATACTATAGAAAAGTATGCAGCAGGTCCTCCTGTTAATAAAATTGCATCAGCTTGTGTCTTTTTCAGTCTGAAAGCACAAGATCAAGATTTTATACAGGTCCTCCCCAGCCTGACTTATGGACACACAGCACATTCGAACAAACTCTTAAATGAATTGAATTTGAACAAGAACCAGTCTTGAGGGGGGGGTGGATAGGTAATCTGTTTCCATGTAATCTTCCAGCAGTAAATTAGGCATCATTACCTGAAGAACGCAGGCTGCCTGTTTCACAACTTGATGACACTTGAGAGTGCTACTTGGAAATTAACACGCAATTGCTTCCATTGATAGAAACAAAGAACTGCAGATGTTAGTTAATACACAAAAGGACACAAAGTGCTGGAATGACTCGGCTAGTCAGGCAACATCTCTGGAGAACATGGATAGGCGACATTTCCGATCAAGACCTTTCTTCAGACGGGGGGGGGGGGGGGGGGAAGAGAAATTAAGAAAGCTGTAAAAGGGGGGAGGCAGGACAAAGTGTGGAGCAGCAGAGCAGCTGGAATAAGAGGGGGAGCTTTGCGTCTATTGATACCCGTGCAAGGATACTCCATTGAACATCGTAGCATCCACTGATACATAAGGACCATCAACACCAGAGTATGGGAAATCCTGAATATGTACCACTGTAACTAGATGGGGAAGACAATATATAAATGTTCAAATTAATTGGGGCAGCATAGTGGCGCAGCGGTAGAGATGCTGCCTTACAGCGCCACTAGACCAGAGTTCCATCCTGACCTTGGGTGCTGTCTGTACAGTTTGTACATTCTCCATGGGTTTCCTCTGGGTGCTCCCACATTCCATGTGGTTTCCTCACATTCCAAAAACGTGCAGGTTTGTAGGTTAATTGGCTTCTGTAATATTGTCGCTAGTGTGTAAGATAGAACTAATGAACGGGTGATCGCTGGTCGGCACAGACCTGGTGGACCAAAGGGCCTGTTTCCACGCTAATGGCTCTCATCAACACCCGTCATTACATTACAGTGGAGAATTGGTTACCAGAGACAATTGGTAATTTCTGACGCGCACAAAAATGGCTTATGGGTGTAGAATATATGCCTCACTGGATATAGTGGACAGGTTTGCAGGGGATAACATTTGATTTCCTTTGAGTTCACTCCAAGAATAGTGGAAGCACACACTCTACACTTTCCCCCCCCAAAAATAGGTTGAGCAATTTAAGGCCACAAAAGCTGAGCTGGAAGCCAAGATAAGGTTGAACGCTATTTATAAGCAGGCATGCATATGTCAAATGGCCTAAATGAATTATTGTACATGCAGACTCCCCCTCATTTCTGTAATGTGAAACCTCATTTACCATTGCATGTTTTTTCCCCCCCATTGAATCGCACATTACAAGAGGAGATGCAACCCTACAAGACATTTTTCACTCAACAGTAATGAGAGTACCGACCCTGCAGGTTTACAGCAAAGGTGTAAAGAGGGGGACATTTAAGATTGCATTGTGTACGGAGACAGAAACGGCTGCAAATGTAAACTCAACAAAGGTTGGAAGATGCTGATGATAGGTAGAGATAGACAATGAGAGGAAACAATACCAAATGGAAGCAGGTTTGTTTAGGGGGGGGGAGGGGGGGAGCAATGTGGGTGGAGGCAGGTGACAGCCTCATCTTCACTATCTTCCAGCCTTCAGGATGAATGGAGACATAAAATTTAAAATGCACAAATATAGACAAGACAACAAAACGAACACCCCCAACATATTATCAACAAATGTGCCAAGAAAAGCAAAATTTAAAAAAATGGTTAACATTTGTTTCTTTTGCATTTTATTTACATTTCCCAACTCAATAAACCAAATGACACAGGTTTTAGGTCAAAGGGGCAAGATTTAATACACACCCGAGGGGCAACCATTTCACTCAGAGAAAGATGGGTACATGGAAAGCTGCCAGAGGGGGCAGGTACAATAAGAGCATTTAAAAGACATTGGGACAAGTACATAGATAGGAAAGGTTTGGACGGATATGGACAAATGATACCAGCTTATACGGGGCATGGATGAGTTGGGCCAAAGAGGCTGTTACCATGCTGTTTGAATACGAGTCAATGTTCACGTCAATGTCTGAAGCAACTTGGATTTTAGTTTAGTTTAGATATATCGCGTGGAAATAGGCCTTTCAGCCCACCGAGTCTGCGTCGACCAACAATTACCCCGCATACTAGTTCTCTCCTACATTCTACAATTTACAGAAGCAATTAACATATAAACCCGCATATCTTCAGAATGTGGGAGGAAACTTGAGCACCCGGAGAAAACCCAGTCACGGAGTACGTACAAACTCCATACAGACAGCGCACATAGTCAGGATTCAATCCGGGTCTCTGGCATTGTAAGGCAGTAACTCTACCACCGTGCGGTCCAATTTTAGGGCAAATCATTTGTGAATTGCTTAAGGACAAATTTCTGATATCTGAACCACCATAATGTTGGGATGCCTATAATCTAACAGGGCATGTCCTCATATGTTTTACCTGGTTGTCATTTTGGAGCAAAAAAAAATAGCTACCCAGGGCAATTGGTAATTTAACACACAAAAGGAAAACAAAACTGTGTTGGCCTTTATGATTAAATTGAAAAGAAATCCAGTAAACTATCAAGCCAAGTGACTTCACCTCAAAAAGTTGGCTGCATTTTCTGCTATGAGCCAACAGTATTTTTAATATATTTAACAGAACCTCACGTACAGGTTGATCAGCGTGAAAGAATGCCCGATAATGGTTTTATCCAACTTAAATGCGGGTTCTTGTCCCAAGTCCTAATTTTCAAAGGTTCATGGAAGACAGTAATCTGCATTAAATGAAAGTGCAGGGAATTGTTAATGCTGGGACCATACAGGTAAAACACATTTGCCGAGTTTGATGTTATGTGATCTTTTCACACCGGTTCAACATTCAAGTGGCTTGGATCAGAGCCCATTCATAAAATTGGCCCCAGCTCAAGGTTAACATCACAAATTTCCACACCCCATTGCTCCTGCAAAGCTCTACAAACATATTATTCTCTGAATGTACTAGCTCTGATCAGTATTCTTAATTATTCAGGAATAATTCTGAATAGAAATATCAAGAAAGAGCTTGAATCTGGGGAGGTCCTAATTTATACGTTCATGGCTGCTATTTAACCCATCACATCCACTTAAAGCTTAGAAATACAAAAACTAATAAGATTACAAGCAGAATGTTGATTAAAAATCATCATTGCTTGCTTTAAGCCCATTTTCAATGGATTTTATCAAATGGACCAAGCTGCCACTCTTAAATATGCCAGGGATTATTTTCATAGGCAAAGGAAAATGTTTATATTCCATTACACTCCACTGGAGCATTACAAATAAATGTGAATATAAACTTTAAGAGGGGGTAACACAGTGATGCAGCTCGTCGAGCTCCAGTTCTAACCAGACCTCAGGTGCCAGCTGTGTGGAGTTTGCATGTTCTCCCTGTCAGCATGTGTTTCCCCTTGGTTCTCCAGTTTCTTCCCACATCCCAGACATGCAGGTTGGTAGGTGAATTGGCTGTTGTGATTTCCCCCCCATTATGTATGTGAATGATTGAATGGGGAGAGAGTTGATGAGAGAATGTAGGGAGAATAACATAAGGATTAATGGAGGAATGGTGCAAATAGGTGATTGATGGTCCCCAATCTCAACCTTAAACTCTGGCAGTGTTGGTTGCAATAGTATAGTTTTAGTTACATAGATTATGAGAGCTGGGGAGAGAGCATGTGAGAATGGGGCATTAAATGGCATGAAAGGCATTTTGAGGGAAAGAGGTGTGACCAAAAGCCCTGTTTCCATGCTGCATCTATTTTTGTCAATTTATCCAGTATATTCAGGAGAATAATTTTATGATTGCTACCAAAGTGGAAACAGTATCCAATATTTTGAATCATGAAGGTATCCATTTCGTAAGCATGGGTGAATGTTCAAAGATGTTCATTATAATCAGGAATACACATTCATGGCATCAGTGAAGCAAGCTCTTCAAATCAAATACTTAGGGCGGCACGGTGGTGCAAAGGTAGAATTGCTGCCTTACAGCACCAGAGATCTGGGTTCAATCCTTACCGATGCTTGTTTGTACGCAGTTTGTACGTTCTCCCCGTGACCTGCTTGGGTTTTCTCCGGGATCTTCGGTATCCTCCCACACTCCAAAGACATACAGGTTAATTGGCTTTGTATAATTGTAAATTGTCCCTATTATGGAGGATTGTGTTAATGTGCGGGGATCGCTGGTTGGTGCAGACTTGGGGGGCCGAAGGAGGGCGCTGTATATCTAAACTAAGCTAAACTTCAGCCAGCAGACCTGAAAAGACAATTATTTCATTTTGTCCAAAGGTAATGACTACCAAATTGTTGCATGGACCAAGCTGCCACTCTTAAATACTACAGGAATTATTTTCATAGGAAAAGTAAAATGTTTATATTCCATTACACTCCACTGAAACTTGGAAATTGAGGATTGTTCACAACTGCCATGCTTTAGTAACATCTTGGATCAAAGGGATTCATTGTACACCATTTCTAATCCTCAGGATCATATTTTGTTGATGGATTCCCGGAGAGAGTTACAATGATACAATCATACAATTTATTTGTTGTCATTTGAACCGCATTGAGGTTCAAACGAAATTTGGTTTCTGCAGTCATACACACAAGAAAAAGAACCAAGACACAACACAATTTACACAAACATCCATCACAGTGAATCTCCTCCTCACTGTGATGGAAGGCAAAGTCTTATCTCTCCCCTGCACTCCTCATTCTCCTCCCGATGTCAGAGTCAAAGCCCCCGACGGGCGATGGTAAGTAAGTCCCGCGGCCATTAAAGCCGCGCCGGGCGATGCAAGGCCACGCTCAGGGTCTTGGTGTTGGAGCCCCCCGGCGGGCGCTAGCAAGTCCCGCGGCCATTTAAAGCCCCGCCGGGCGATGTAAGGCCCTGCTGCAGGTAATTTTCAACCCCGCAACTCGGGCGGGAGAAGTCGCCGTTGCGGAAGCCCCGAAAAGCGGTCTCCCGGTGTTACTGTCCACCAGACCTGCGGCTGGAGCCTCCGAATCTCCGGGGTCGGGCCGCAGCAGCGCGCCACCACAGCTGGGGTAACAGGTGTCCAGGCCTGGTGTTCTGTCCCACTCCACACCATGATACTGGGTGGGGTCTGTACACATTAATACCACCTTTAGTTACCAATGAAAGATTTCCCAAGATCACATTATATGCCATCCAAAACACACCATTTTCAACCTTAAACTCTGGCAAAGATTTGATTGTAGTAGCATAATTTTAGCTAGAGCACGTAGGCAGAGGGAGGAGCACAAGTGAGAATGGGGTATTGAATGGCATGAAAGATTCTTTGAGGGGGAGATGTAACAAGGGTGATAAATAGAGGGAATTGGAGAAAGGACAAGTTAAATAAAAAAGATTCTAGAAATTGACAAATAATTCAATGAAAGATAAAATTGCAGAATACAAAGACTTTCATATTTTCCCCCTCAATGTTAACATCTAAAATGTTTACCTGTAATGAGCATGAAAAGAAAAACTGCTGCAACAAGATAGGTTTTACATTGTATTTATTCTGAAATTACAATTACATCGAGAAGAACTGTTTTCTACATAAGTTAGTAAAATCCAATGTTTAGCAATAAGGGGAAACCGAATGAAAGTACCTGGGAAAACTATAAATATTTCATAATACTGCCAAGGCAACTGTTAGTGGTCTGCCTTTACTCATTACACCATCAGTTAGTTTCAAAGCTTGCTTTGATTTTTTTTTAACTCAAATTTAGTTTTGTCTTAAATTATTTGTCAGGGAAATCAAGTCAGCCACTTTTTCGCAAACATCTCATTTATCTAAGTGTCAAAAATGAAAACACGTTATATTTAAGCATCAAACAGCGCCATAATCTGTATTTTAGCAACTGGAGCTCAGCCATGCAATTGTCACTCTAAAGTTTGGGTTTTCATCAGAACTTTCTATTTTAAAGAGCACAAATGTCACAGTTTCAGATTGCTATTTCCACACAGAACACCCACCGCGATGGAAGTGGGATCGATATTGCAATAGGTGAATGAAAATCATTTACAGCATTGGTTCAAATAAATTGCTCACCTTTGTAATGCAAAATCAGCAACCCCGGGCAATTAAATGATATTACTTTTATTACTGCAATGCTGACTTTGCATAATGAAGCAGGATACCAATGCCAATTTGTCTTTGGAATACCCTGATCTCAATTCTCACACCCAGTCCTGGCATCACTCTAGCATTGCCAGAAGCTCAGAAGAAAGCATTATCCTGCAATAGGTGAAGAACAAGCCACCACCCAACTCGTGAGTAGATTTGTCTCCTCGCTGACAACTGGGCATCGAATGAAAACCATGTTCAAGTTAATAAAGGCGCACATCACATGGATTCACATTGCATCATTTATTGGACTGAGGTACTGCTGGACACGCTGAAGGAATTCACATTTCAGAATTGTTTGCAAGACAGCAAACAAAGAGGGCAGGATTATCAAAAACAATAGCATAGACGAGATCTTGCAGGCAGGAAAATAATTGCTTACCTTGGTCGGGGGATGGCTGGGAGGGGGGAGGAAAATCAATCGCCACACTATTTAGTACAATACTAGATATATAGAAATATCTTACCAGTTGAATGCACACCAATACTAGAGCAACTTGTTTCAAAATAGTTATGGTTGATATGAGACAGTTTTTGTTTAAACTGACCACAATTGTGCCATGTTCTTGTGATAAAAGTAGAAAAATAACTATCAGTGCTGTAAGGGTGGGATATGAAGATATTCCTTTGTAATTTCCAGCAGTCTTAATACACAATATGCGCTGAATCAGAGCTTCCTGCTACTCACTGCGGTCTGCATAAGTGACCCACACAACAGTTCTCTCACAGAAGAGGGAGAAAAAGGACAAATCATGAATGATTTTGCATGTTAGGAGTATTTAAGGCCATTCAAGCAGTGTTCAACAGATTCTGTAATGCTGCCTGCTGCGATTCGTTGAGCGATGCCATGCATTCTGTCCACAGAGTCCCCGAGCCCTGGAAGCAAAAGAGGGGTTTTCAGCAAGAGCACCACACTGTCAGGGTAGTTAACATATCATGTTAGGGCTGCTCTCAAAATGTAAACAAGCCATATGCTATGTCATTACAGTATGCAATGAAGTACAGAAGACATGAAAAACTAGTTACGAAGATATTGGTAGTTTCAGTTATGTTACATACTTTCCAAGAAACACCTCAAATGCAGAGTGTTACACACCTCGTACAACATCTCAGTAAGCTGACCCTATACACACTGGAAACATTTCACCAACTCTTCCAAAGAACATAAAAACATAGAAAATAGGTGCAGGAGTAGGCCATTCGGCCCTTCGAGCCTGCACCACCATTCAATATGATCATGGCTGATCATCCAACTCAGTATCCTGTACCTGCCTTCTCTCCATACCCCCTGATCCCTTTACCCACAAGGACCACATCTAACTCCCTCTTAAATATAGCTCTTAACTCCCTGACATCTAACTCCCTCTTAAACAGGACATACGATTCCATAATATGTCACAGTGACAATCCTTTCAGGTGTTCAAGATCATATTACAGGCAATGAGTAGTCAGTGATGTAATGTCACAAATTTAGCAAGGTCCCCTCTCATCAATGTGCACACAAGCATATTGCTTATCTGATAAGTGAGTATTTTACTTTAGTAAGGCTAATTATAGAAAATACTTGCTCATTATGGTACTATGGGATTTTCTGTTCCTTGAGCAGAGATTTATTTTAACATCTCTTATGAAATAGTGCATGTCTGACCATGTAGCACTCCCTCAGTACCTCATTGCAATATCAGCCTGGATTTGTGCTCAAGTCACTTGAATGGAATTTGAATTCACACCATTTCTTACACATAAAAGTGAGATACAATGAAACATCCACAATAGGCAGCCCCTCAGTTAATAATCTCATCCAACTTGCTCATCATCACCTCCAAAACCTCCTCCTCCTCCCCCGATTTGTTCTGACGTACATACCTGTACTTGTCGGATTACGTTGGCCAATCTTTTGCTACAGGCATCTTCACTCTTCATTGCTTCATTAACTAGACCCTCAGCAATGATAGCAAACACTCGAGGAAGACTGGAATTATTAGGGCCAAGCACAATTGGATTGTTACTGTGGAAGGGAAATCAAAATCAATTACTTTACTCGTGAAATCACAGGATATTTAAACTTGAGCATGTTGACAATTTTTTAGTTCAAAAATTAGAAAAATCAAGCTACAAGATCCCAATCATTTTTTATAAGCATCTTCTTCCATTTCTGCCCTCTTACATATCTGAGGGATATGTATTTCCTATGCCTCCTGGACATTCTATCTACCTTTTGTCATCCCTTCATTTCCTCACTGAGGACTCTCCTTAAAACTTGCGTAACCAAATCTTTGTCAGTTGTCCCAAAATCTTCTATTGCTCAGTACCAAATTTTGTTTAGGGCATTCTATTAAAGGCAGATTTGCTTTTCTGCCTACCTTTCACATTACTTTCAGGGCATCCTATAGCTCTTTACGGTCAACGAAGTACTTTTTGAAGTGTAGACATTGTAAAATAGGAAAAGCGGTAGCCAATTTACACATAGCAAAAATAATGTTGATCGTTTTCAGTGATGCTAGTTAACCAGGACAATTGCTACTCAAAACAGTGCCACCAATGCCTTGTTAAGCTACATTTTAACTATTGTGTGCAATTCAGATTGCCACACTATGGGAAGATGACCAGGGGGTTGCTCAATTTAGAGCATATTAGTTATACAAAGAGATTGAACAAACGTTGATGGTTCTCCCAAGACTGGAGGAGGCCGAGGAGCGATCTGACAGAATATAAAACAAGTGGCTCAGATGGAATAAATAGAATCTATTTCCCAGAATCGAAATGTCAAATGCAAAAGGGCATAAACTTAGGGTGAAGGAGGCAGGTTTAAAGTAATTGTGTGAGGCAAGTTCTCGTATAAAACATCACAGTATGTGGTGCCTTGAATGCAGATATGATAGCAAAGTTTAAAAGTCATTTCGACATGAACAGGCTGGAAATGAAATGATATGGATCGCTTGTAGGGTTTAGTTTAATTTGGCATCAGGGACAGCGCAGAGAATGTGGGCCAAAGGGTCTGTTAATGTGCTGTATTCTCCTATTTTGCCATCTTGGCCCGGCACTCAATAGTGGACGAGAATGACAACTAAGATTTTTGTGGTTTTAAGTCTTTGGAATGCAATTTAAGAAGCACAACTTAGGCTCAAAAGTACAACCAAATGAGCTCAATAAAGACAGTGTAACAATGAACGCTGTCGAAGCCTTGTGTGTCTTGGGTTTTGTTGGACACAGTTGGACACTAACAGGAAAGTAACTACACAGATGCTCCAGAACACTTGGTCACCCTGTACTGCAGCACCATCTATAGGCATGCATGAGCATTACAAGTATTGAGGCCACAAACTGCACTGCAGAAAACATGCTATTAGCACCCATCACACACTGTCCCTGCTCTTCCAGGTAACCTTGGCTAACCAGCAAGTTGCATTGACTGCTGCCCACTGTCAAATAACTATTACAAACATGCCGGTCAGCACATTTGCTAATCGGTACCAGTAATGGAGACCACAAAACAACCGGAATGTGATAAAAACCCGCTAATGTTCTTGAGAGAAAAAATCTGCTTCCCTATTAAGTCTTTAATTGGACTCCAATCCCAACAACATAGAAACATAGAAATTAGGTGCACGAGTAGGCCATTCGGCCCTTCGAGCCTTCGGCCCATTCAATATGATCATGGCTGATAGGAAATATGTCAGAGCTGAAAAGAGTGCAGAAAAGATTTGCAAGTATGTTGGAGCTTGAGTTGCTGAGACACGCTGGGCAAGCTAGGACTTGAATCCTTGGAGTGTAGAACACTGAGGGGCAATCTTAGAGTTGTAGAATATCACAAGGGGCAGAGGTAGGATGAATGCAGTCTTTATCTAAGGATAGGAGAACCAAGATCTAGAGGGCAACGGTTTTAAGGTGAGAGGTTCAAATAAGAACCAGAGGGGCAATTTTTCCACACATATATAGAACGAGCTGGTACATATATGGAATGAACTGCCAGAGGACCTGTAAGGTGGGGCAAGAGTTTCACAGATGCTGTCCAAACTGCTGAGCCTTTCCAGGCTCTACTTTTGTTGCAAGCAAAACCAAGGGTGAAGTGTAGCAATTCTTTCACCACATGGACTGCAGCCGCTCAAGTAGCGATTCACGACCACCATCTTCTTAAGTATAATCAGGAATGGGCCCTTAGGGTGGCAGTGTGGTGCAACTGGTAGATCTGCTGCCTCACAGTACCAGAGATCCAGGGTTTGATTCTAACCTCAGGTGCTGTCCACATCTTCTCTGTGACCACGTGGGTTTCCTCCCACATCCCATAAGACGAGCATGTTTGTAGATTAATTAGTCTCTAAATTTCCCCTAGAGGGTAGAGAGTGGAAAAGAAAGTGGGATAACATAGAACTAAACATAAATGGGTGATTGATGGTCCACGTGGACTCAGTGGCCTGAAGGGCCTGTTTCCATGCTCTATCTCTAAACTTAAACTAAACTAGCACAAGGTCGTCAGTGATAGGAGCAGAATTAGGCCATTTGGCCCATTAAGTCTACCCTGCTATGCAATCATGGCTGATCTATCACTCCCACCTAATCCCATTCTCCTGCCTTTTCTCCCCATAACCCGACACCCGTATAGAACCTACTGTATCTTGTGAACAGAAGCTTGGACCCACGAGTGGTGGGTAAGAAAACACAGTGGGAACATTTCACACATTACTGACTGCAAGTTTCCTCATAGATCTAAATCAATTCCATTATCATGAGGGAATGTGGCTTTAAACTACATGCAGCAAACTTAGAAGAGCCAAGTATGTAAAAATGACCTGACGAGGTGATGACTTAAACACTATTACTGACCAGGCACCAGCTTTCCTTCCAAATAATCCCACAGGATATGACATCCGCAGGAGCACAAGAGGCTTGTGTTTAATTGCTGATCAAAAGATGTCTGTTCTCCCAGTGTAATAATCACTTGGCAATGCACTAGCGCACAGACTGAGATTTTGCCCTCGTCTTGAATTCAAAGACAAGAACGGCATTCACGAGGCGGTTAGTCCCCGTCCCCTTGCTCCTGTAGTGGCATCATGGCACGTGCCTCAAGAGACGAGGTTCCATCCCAACCTCTGGTGCTGCCTGTGTGTTCTTCCTCACTGGCAGCATGGGTTTCCCCAGGTAAATTTAGTTTAGTTTTGAGATACAGTAATGAAACAGGCCCTTCGGCCCAGAGTCCAAACCGACCAGTGATCCCCGCACATTAACACTACCCTACACACACGAAGGCCAATTTTACATTTATACCAAGCCAATTTACCTACAAACCTGAATGTTTTTGGAGTGTGGGAGGAAACCGAAAACCTACATGGTCACGGGGAGAACGTACAAACTCCATACAAACAGCACCTGTAATTGGGATCAAACCCGGGTCTGCGATGCTGCAAGCACAGGAAGGCAGCAACTGGACTGATGTGTCACCGTGCCTCCCGAAACTCACTTCCAGGTTTACCACCATATTCCAAAAATGTGCTGTGTTTCAAGCTAATTGGTCACTAAATTTCACCATGTGTAGGAGGGTGGCAGGGGATTCAGTGATGGGGGATGCAAGAGGGAAAATGAGAGAGCTTGATGCTTGGTGCAAACATAGTGGGTTGAAGGACCTGTTTCCATGCAGTACAACCCTGATTATTTTCCTCAGTACCCTTTGTCCCAATAGCATTTAACCTCTTCAGAATACTTCGCCAGTTCACAAATTATAATTATCATTGTGGCAAGACAAAGAACTTGCCTTTCAATAAGATCACACAAATAATTGAATGTGTGGACTGCTTCTTCTTTGTCTTCGTGCAGTGGAAGCCACGAGAGCCAGTGAGGTAAAATCTCAGTGACATTTACACATTCTGGTCGACACTTCATGACTTTCCCTACAGCAGATATACAGTTTTCTGTTGCATTAATATTTTCTTTGGTTTTGGACCCTTCCATCTGGATAACTCCAACCAAGAGTGGAATTGCCTCTGTTGGGGGAAGAGAAATTAACATTAATTATCCTGGCAGCCAGCTTTCCCCAAAACCGACAAGACGTAGACAGATGATTTATAAGGGTTTCAGCCCAAAACGTTGCCTATCGAGTCTGAAGAAGGGTTTCGGCCCGAAACGTTGCCCATCGCCTTTGCTCCATAGATGCTGCTGCACCCGCTGAGTTTCTCCAGCATTTTTGTGTACCTACGACAGATGATTTAATTTAATCTTAAATCTATGATGATCACAAACACATTACCTCAAGGAAAAACTCAGCGGGTCGTGCAGCATCTGTGGAGGGAATGGACAGACGACATTTTGAGTTACGACCCTTCTTCTTCAGATTGAATTAGTCTGAAGCAGGGTTCCGACCCTAAATGTTGTCTGTCTGTTTCCTCCACAGATGCTGTCTGATCTGCTGAGTTACTCCAGCACTTTGTGCTTTATTGAGGATGTGAGAGTTGGTGTGAGTACTGTGTTTTACTCAGTTGTCTCTCCAGCCATCCTCAAGCTGCCAACAGCATTTCCAGCACTGCCCACCTGTCCATAGTGTTGTTCGCAGTGCAGACTGAAGCTTGAAATTCAGTTGGCAGAACCAGACAGAGTTACTCTATTGTGTTTAAGAAGGAACTGCAGATGCTGGAAAACCGAAGGTACACAAAAAAGCTGGAGAAACTCAGCGGGTGCAGCAGAGTTACTCTATTGATGAGCTGATGCTCAACAGAGGTCTAAACTCTAAACATCTATGTGGCAATTAGGCTCAATTACTACTCAATCCGTATCCAATAACATTAATACATGCACTACTCAAAGTTCTGCAAAACCAAAGTTTAACAGAAGAATATGATATAGCAAACACTTGCTTTGTTATCCAGTAATACAGTATACATATACAAAATATACCAATAACAGGAAAATTCCACCTCCATGCTACACTTATCCATAATATTTCCATAGTGTCTAGGGAATTTTCCCCACAGTATGCAACACAGACAAGTTTCTGGTGCTGTCTGCGTTGTGTTATCCATTAATACTAAAAGATGCACGGAGCCCTCTACAATTCCATCTAAGCTTTAACAAAACTGTTTGTGGCAACGTTCAACAAGGGCAAACACATGAATCAAGAAAGTAAAAGTGTGGGGGGGGGGGGGGGGGTCGAGGCACAGGGGAAACGCATCAAGATTGGTTGCAGTGTTTAACTATTATGCCATAAAAACGAATAACTTTTCAGTTACAATGTCAACTAAGTTTTGTTCAAATCTGTTTTTATACAGTGCCATCTTTTAAGATAGGCTTCCTTTCCTGTACACTAAAGAAATATTTACGTATTTTTGAAAATCAAACATTGGAAAAGGATACAGAGAAGCATCAATAATAAATGCAATCAAGTCTGTAAATTTTTTTGAAACAAGGTTGTCAATGGCTTTCTGTGGTCAGAATTTATCTTTTGTCAGACAGTCATCATCAGGACCTTTAATAATAATAAATTTTATTTGCGGGCGCCTTTCAAAGTCTCAAGGACACCTTACAGAAATTAACAAGAGAGAAAAAACATATAGTCGGAGTAAAATAAATAATAAGGACATCACCAGTACACAAATTAAAGACAGAATTCACTCCAAAGATAAAAAAAATCAAAAACACAATGTGAAGAGAGAGCAGCGGCAGCTAAACCGCGCCAGCATCCACTCTCCCTTCCGACAGCCATCTTGGACACAAACTAACATATTCACATTACACACAAAAAATCATCCCCCCACAATGGTTGCCACTGTGGGGGAAGGCACAATGTCCAGTCCCCATCCCCAGTTCTCCCAAAGTCAGGCCTATTGAGGCCTCCGCTATTGCCTCTACGGAGGCCCGATGTTCCTGGCCGTTCTGGCCGGGTGCTGTTGCCCCGGCGTCGGGAGAGTCCTTTCAGCGGCTGGGCCACCTGGAACGGCCGCTTCCTAACTGGGGACCGCGGCTTCCGAAGCCGACAAGGTCGCGCCGGTTTGGAGCTCCCAGGCTCACGATGTTAAAGTCGGCGCCGCCCGCTCCGCAGACCCGCAGCCCGGAGGTGTTGATCTCGGCGGTCACAGCTCACCAGAGCTCCAGCGCGTCGACCCAGGCAAGGCATCGCCCGCTCCGCTCCACGATAGCGCTCCAGCGCTGTGCCGCCACCGAAGCCGAGGTGCTGGGCGGTCCCCGCTAGGAAACGGTGCTCCACGCCCGCTGGTAGGCCACGAGGACGGGTTGACGGGGCAGCCCGGAGAAAAAGCTGCCTCACCGACCAGGTAGGGACCTAGAAATATTGTTACCCCCTACCCCCACATTAAAAAGTCTATCTCTCCCACAAACAAGGCACAGGACTCACTAAAACTGCAAATAAAAAGTGAATTAAACGGACGGCTGCTGGTTAGCAGCCGTTCCCCAAGATGGCTCCTCATCCTCCTTTAGGAGGGCACATCATCCAAGGACGTACACACCATTGAGGATAAATGGGGATACTGTGGATAGGGTGAGCTGCTTTAAATACCTGGGAGTCCACATCTCTGAGGATATGACATGGACATCACACGCCGCAGCACTCGTGAGTAAGGCAAGGCAGCGCATTTACCACCTCAGGCAATTGAGGAAATTCAGAGTGTCTCCGAGGATCCTCCTGTGCTTCGACTCAGCGGCTGTGGAAAGCATCTTGTCCGGAAATATTACAATCTGGTTTGGGAATTGCTCTGCCCAGGACAAGAAGGCTCTGCAGAGAGTAGTGCGTTCGGCCGAACGCACTATGGGAACTTCACTCGCCCCCCTGCAGGAACTATACATCAGGAGGTGCAACTCCAGAGCCAATAAAATCATGGGAGACCCCTGCCACCCCTGCAACGGGCTGTACGATCAGGTAAACGCCTCCGTTGCCATGCTGTGAGATAGATAGATAGATAGATAGATAAATACTTTATTAATCCCCTTATTCAGGGGAAATTCTGATGTCCATGCAGCACACTAATAAAAATACAACACAGTATTCATAAAGAAATTCAACACCAAAACATCCCCCCACAGTGATTCCCACTGTGGGGGAAGGCACAAAGTCCAGTCCCCATCCTCTTGTCTACCCATAGTCGGGCCTATTGAGGCCTCCACAGTCGCCGCCACGGCGCCCGATGTTCTTGCCGGGTGATGGTACTCCGGCGTCGGGAGAACCCCCAGCAGCTTGGGGTGCCAGGAACGACCGCCTTCCCGCCGGAGACCGCGGCTTCCCAGCTAACAGACCACGCCAGACGGAGCTCCGCACACTGGTGATCTCGGCGAGATGTAAGTTCAGCGCCGCAGTTGGCCGCTGAACGGAGAGGTTGAGAAGCTTCTTCCCAGAGGCCATTAGGACTGTAAACTCCTATCTCACCAGGGACTAACTTTACTGTACCACTCTACTGCTTTAAAAAAAAAAAATTAATTTAAATTTTTTTATGTATTAAATTGCTGTTTTTTTTCCCTTTTTCCTTCCGCCCACAATATTTAATATGGAAAAGAATATGTGATTCTGTTACATTGTTTGTAGTTTGTTTGGTTGTTTGTTTGTTTGTCTTTTTGCACAAAGTCCGCGAGCATTGCCACTTTTCATTTCACTGCACAACTCGTATGTGTATGTGACGAATAAACTTGACTTGACACCGTTATAGAATCAGCTCAATCCACTGCTCATTTATAACACCCATAAATTAAGCTTTGAAACAGGCTACTGCAGTTCAGCTATCAAGTTTATGAACCCTCCTCAAAGGCACAAGCGAAAATGTGATAGAAAGTACTTCAATACCGCGGACACCAGAAGCATGTGGCAGGGTGGCAGGGACATCACTGACTACTAGAGCAGCCCCGCCTGCCCCCACGGTGATATCACACTGGCCAACGAACTAAACACCTTCTTTGCCCGGTTCGAAACTGGCAACACCACCAGGTGTGGAATAATGCCGGCCATAGCGGAGGGACAGGCCTTAACACTGAGCACTCAGGAGGTACAGTGCGTAGGATCAATCCACGCAAGGCTGCAGGCCCTGATGGAGTCCAGGTAAGGGTACTAAACGACTGTGCTGGACAGCTGGCAGAGGTATTCACGAGAATCTTCAATCTATCTCTATCTCTGGCAACGGTCCCCAAGTGCCTGAAAACAGCCACCATAGTGCCGGTGCCGAAAAAGTCCAAAATCACCAACCTCAACGACTACCGGCCGGTTGCCCTGACTCCAATCCCTATGAAGTGCTTCGAAAGGCTGGTGCTCTCCCATATTAAATCCAGCATCCCTGCCTCACTGGACTCCCATCAATTTGCATACAGGGCAAATAGATCGACAGAGGATGCCATCTCTCTGGCTCTTCACACTGTCCTGACTCACCTGGACAGACAGGGCACGTATGTGAGGATGCTCTTCATTGACTATAGCTCTGCATTCAATACGGTCATCCCCACCAAGCTCACCACCAAACTCCACCAGCTAGGCCTCAGCTCACCGATATGCGCTTGGATCCTGAACTTTCTCATGGAGCAACAGCAGGCAGTGAGACTGGGCCCGCACCTGTCCTCCATCATCACCCTGAGCACCGGCACACCACAGGGTTGTGTACTAAGCCCCATGCTCTACTCCCTCTTCACTCACGACTGTGTCCCTGCATTCGACACCAACACCATCGTGAAGTTTGCAGACGACACAACAGTGATTGGACTGATCACCAACGGTGATGAAACAAACTACAGAGTGGAGGTGCAGAACCTGGCGGACTGGTGCGCCAATAACAACTTGGCACTAAACACCTCCAAGACCAAGGAGCTGATTATTGACTTCAGGAGGTCCCATTCTGGAGAATACGCCCCAATCTCCATTTACGGGGAAAGTGTGGAGAGAGTGTCCAGCTTTAAGTTTCTGGGCACTCACATTTCAGAAGACCTCACATGGTCCACAAACACCGCCGCGCTGGTCAAGAAGGCACAGCAACGACTGTTCTTCCTGAGGACATTAAAAAAGACTGGTCTGCCCCAACAGCTGCTGACAACGTTCTACCGCTGCACCACAGAGAGCATACTAACGTATGGCATCTCAGTGTGGTATCTCAGCTGCACGGAGGCGGAGAGGAGAGCTCTTCAGCGCGTCGTCAACAGAGTGCAGAGGATCATCGGGACAGAGCTACGAGCCTTGGAGGGCATCTACCACACGCGGTGCCTCAGGAAGGCCCTCAGCATCCATAAGGACGCATCACACCCCTGCCACGGTCTGTTTCAACTACTTCCCTCCGGCAGACGTTACAAGGCCTTCTACGCCCGAACCTCCAGACTCAGGAACAGTTTTATCCCAAGAGCTATAGCGGCTCTGAACCGGCCCTAATGAGTGCCCCCCCACCCACCCCCTTTGGACAGTCTCCCTCAGATGGTCACGTCAATCAATTCAGCTTGCTTATTTATGTATTGTATTTATTTACCTTTCTTGTACATCAGTGGAGCTGCACACTAAATCTCGTTGCACTGACGTGCAATGACAATAAAAGATATTATTATTATTATTATTATTATTGTAACAAACAGATGTGGATTAACAACTCCTGGAATGTTCATAAATTAAGAGCCCAGCTGATATATCAATGCTAAGTCACTGCACCTTCCTGCAGTTATGACATCATGTCATTATATGCTGAAAAAACAGTGCAAAGCTAAAAACAACTTTTGCATTGTCATTCTCTGCAATGGAGCGATGAGAACTACAAATGCTAGAAGCTTAAGCAAAGAGCAATCTGCAGGAGGAACTTGGGTCAGGCAGCAGTTGTGGAGAGAAATGGACAGATGTTTCGGGATGAGAAGGGTGTCAGGAGTTATTGGGCAAAGGCAGGAGAATGGGGTTGAGGGGGAAAGATAGATCAGCCATGATTTAATGGCAGAGTAGACATGCTAAATGGCCCAATTCTACTCCCAGAACTTAAGTTATGAGACCCTTTGTGTGGACAGAAGGGTCTTGACCGAAACATCGACTGTCCATTTACCTTCACGAATTTTGCCCGACATGGTGAGTTCTTCCAGCAGCTTGTTTTATTTTCTAGTCTATTTGTTCAGACAAATAAAAGCCAATCCATTACCTACCAGTACAGAACGGCCTGTAATTCTCTCCACCAAACTGAGCCATAACACCGATCCCATAGGCGGCTGCTTGTCGGACCTCAGGACTGTTGTCGCAGACGTATTGCAACATGGGCCGAAGGAAGTACTCTGCATACTTAAAGGATGTAGGGCTGCAATGCTCAATTACATCATCAAAGATGCACAGGCCCCACTGCTTATCTGCCCATGGCCTGTGTGGACACTGCAGAAATAAAAAATACTCATCAGCAAAACAACAATATTGTGAAAAATGGAGCCAGTCTTGAATCTTTCTTTTGTTGTACACTTACAATTAGATTAACTATGAGAGGGAGGATCTGTTCAAACCACGGCAGCACCTTCTCTCTATAACAGCTGAACATTGAGTGCAAGACGTCCGAAATTTTAGTCAAGATGTAAACATCACCATCATCCTGCAACCAAACAAATAATTGCATAACACACTCAAATTTGAATTAGTCAAAATTCATTTAGAATTTACTGCTGGTAATTAATATACAAAAGAGCTTCAGTAATCTTTCCACAAAATTAACTTGTCACAATAATAACTACTGCAGATAAGTTTAAGATAATTTAATAAACTATAATAACTAAATTAAGTTACTTCATCTTGTAAATTTTCTTCCACTTGTTCATCATAGTCTTCATCTTGTCTCTTTGCTGAGGTTAAAAGATAAACATCACCCAATTAAATTCAACATAAATTTACAACTAAAGGTTTGCATATAAACAGAAAAATGAGATGGCAAATTAGAGGTTATAACGATAGAAACATGTTTGGTTTGGTTTGGTATGGTTTGGTTTCTACAAGAGATCGTCTTGAAGTTTCCTAAAGATGCAACACATTTATACCTTGTCTCAATTCTTGATTTTTGAAGTGTTCCTCTAATTTCCCCTTCATAATATTGCCCAGTTCCTCAAGATGTTCTTTGTTTAAGCAGCCTTCACCCATCAACTCTATGCACTAAAGAACAGAGGGGAAAAAATGCAAGGACAACATCAATATGGTCACAGTACTGAAGACAGATTTGAAATGGAGAGCATAAGATATTAACACGCAAGAAAGGCAAGAAGGGCGATTCTACGTTGAATATTGCAATGATTGTGCATTTTGATCATGCCATCGACAGATCATTGGAAATATCTCAATTTCAGTTACATTCACTCAGTGTTTAACTAAATAGGTTAAGTAATGTTCTTTTTTCTATATCTAAAGCAGCCTGATGTCAAAGTCCGGACATCACTTTTGCTGCATTGCATTCCATTCCAGTCTGTGGCCTATGCATCTCATTGTATTGCTCCGTGCAGATGCATTTGCAACAGTGCATTTGCCATTTAAATACATCAGCATCCTTTTGTCATGGCGAGGGATTATTTGGATTAAGCAAAGCCAGTTTAAAAAGCATTAAGCTTTTCATGGGAGTGATCAAACGGACGAGTGGATTCACAACCTGAAAGCTTTGTAAATGCAGAATGGACATTTGTTTACACATACCAAAGAATGGCAAATACAGCACCAAAGCTTGTTAATTCAGGAAAATATCTGGTCTCTTGGAGAAGGAAATTGACCTGATCTCTGCTCGTCTTCAAAAGCAGGCAATTGCTAAAGAAGAAATTCCACCCTGTTTAATGTTTTAGGTTTTGCACCAAATGTCATTCGGTGTAGTCTGCTCTACATTTTGCTTACTTCAAAATGTAGTATCTTATGATTAAAAAAACCATGAAAGGTTTGATCTAAAATAACGTAGATCATGTTATAGCAGGATTCAAAAAACTGAATTTGCATAGTGCCTTTCATGTCCCTTTCAGCATACGCAAGGAGTTTCAATGAAACAATTAAGAAATGTGGTCACTGGTGTAAAATATGAAACTTAACCATTATTTTGCATATGGCAAGTTCCCTCGGGCAAATTAGCAAACACCTTAAAATCTGCATTTTTTGCATATTCATTGAGGACTAAATATTGCTCGGATAAATCCCCTGGTTTTCAAAATAGGACCTTGGGATTTTTGTCACGTTCCCCGAGAGTCAACAGGGCCTCATTTCCAAGTCTCATTTGGAAGATATCACCTTCTCCCATGGGGATGTCTCTCAATACTGCAATGAACTGCAGATGTTTGTGCTCCTAAGTTGGAAGCCAAAGGTAAACCTAGAATCAAATGGGCAGCACAGTTCGCTCACAGTTATAGAGAACCAGGTTAAATCCTAAAATCCAGTGCTGTATGTGTTCAATTTACATGTTGTCAGTGACCACGTGGATTTCATTCAGTAGGTTTAATAGGTTAATTGGCCACTGTAAATTGTCCTTGTGAATGGCAGACTCAGGGTTAGATGGCAAGAATGTGCAGGAGCATAAAAGAGCATGATTTGAGGAAGTGAATGGCTGATGATAAGTGCAGACTGGAGGACCCATGGAAGTGTTACC
The DNA here is from genome assembly GCF_010909765.2 of Amblyraja radiata. NCBI lineage: Eukaryota > Metazoa > Chordata > Chondrichthyes > Rajiformes > Rajidae > Amblyraja > Amblyraja radiata. The sequence goes on along the minus strand of NC_045961.1, from coordinate 83,836,445 downwards.
ATGCTGTATGAAACTACAATTGTAAATGACACACCACCTATTTAGCCACAAGTTAGCAATACCAGCAAATTCTATGGGATAGGAAGCACCTAACAGCAATTCTTTGCACCATTAAAAAAAAAACATGAATGACAATGTTTTCCATATTTGGCATAAAAGATTACCTTTGCAAAAGAATGCATTATTTCAGAAAGAACATCAGAATCTGGCTCCGTACCAATTCCTTTGATGAGAGAATCACACATAAAATGCCACATTTGTGTCACGTACTCGGGTCCTTGGACCCGGGCACATTCCAGCAGCAGAGGCATCGATTCAGCAGCAGCTACACGAACACGTTTCTCTGTTAAGGAGGACTGAAGAGTATTTTGAAAGAATATTCACAGAGTAATTACAACATGAAAGGAGACCACAAGGGCCTGAGTTTACGCCAGTTCTGTGCCACAGGAAACCAGCTGGACCTACTCCCTGTTCTATCCCTGAACCCCTCCCCCCCCCCCACTCCTCTCCCACCACCTATTTATTTTCAGATATAAGTACAGCACAAGAACAGGCCCTTCAGCCCACAATGTCAGTAGGGAACAAGATGCCAAGTTAAACTAATCTCCTAAATCAGCATATAACCCATATCCCTCTATCCCCATACATATTTATATGCCTATTCAAAAGGCTCTTAAATGCACTATTAAACCTTCCTCCACAATTACCCTGACAGTGCACCATCACCCTTGGTATAAAACAAAATTGCTCCACACATCTTTAAACCATTCCCCTCTCATCTTAAAGCTGTGCCCTCTAGTGTTTGATAGTTACCCAGTTCCCTTTTGAAAGCTGCAATTGAATCTTATTCCACTACTCTGCCTGGCAGTCCAGAGCCAACAGTCTTTGTGAACTTTTATGCCTCCTTTCACTTTTAGGCTGTGGGCCGAGGAGCTTTTTTGTGCAGTTTCGTGACCCAACTCACGGAACTACATGAAATTTTCACATATTTTGTAAAAATATTATATAAATTATCCCTGAAACTCGTCAAGAACAAAACTTACACATTTTTATTAAATTAGAGAAAAATTTCGGGTATTTTTAGTCCAATCAAAGCACATTTGACATCGAGTCGGACGCCAGTTGGCCAACCAAGCGCTTTGTTTCAGGCTAGCTAGGCAGGGAGCACACATCATGGCTGAGAGTACTTCGACTGATGCCCGTTTTACTGGAGCTTCCGATGGAGGTTCTTTGTTGTTCTGTGGAATACATGTCATGGAAACTTGCAGCAGTGTAATTGAATTTAGTGAGAAAAGCATTAAGAAGTCTGAAGAATGTGCAGCTAAGTGGAAAGAAGTGGAACAAAGCCTTGAAAGCAAAGTCCCTGCTGAGGTGCAGTAACACAAAGAGGACAGCCAAGTCGTGAAACCAGTGAAACTTTGTGAATCAACTGGAACTGAAAGGTAAGATCTAAAGTCTGAATTTATGAAAATTAATCTGTATGGACTTTAATTAATTTAATTGCACCCTTTTATAATGTGAAAAAAATAAGATTTGGAGGTTGTACATTCATTCATTCACTCACGAAGTTGAGGGCCTAAACTATGTGTATCCATAACAAAGTACATTAAACATTTTCACTAATGCCAGCTTGTTGAAGTCTAATAAGTTTTCTTTAACATCTATTCTCGGAGCTGCCTGCGATAACTTACCGGGAAAAAGTGCTCCGACCGGAAAAGTGCTCCGACCGCGGGGCCTATGTACTTAACATAGTGAGGCCACGGTCTCAATTAAGAAGCGGCCGATTCTCGAACGAGGAGTGTGTTTGGAGCAGGTTCATGAGCCCTTAAAACCTGGGACCTCCGCTGCAGTCTCATTGGGGGGGGGGGGGGGGGGGGGGGGGGAAGGCTGTACATAGTGCCATCCGTAGCGGCCATTTCCAGGCCCCGACTACGGGAGGAAAGGAGGAATATTCACTGCACTTTATAGGCTTCCTTTGGAGTGAGAAATGGTCAGAAATGGCTGTTTATGGAGAAATGAATTGGTGTATGTGAACTTGAACTAATTTATCTACGGTAGTAACAGTGTTATTCTCATTAACATTAAGAAGAGGTTGAAATTTTATGAATTGAAGTCCATGCAGACTTAATGACTAAGAGATGGGGTTTTTTTGTAGCCTCTGCCTGACCCTCCACTTGAACTTGAACTAACTTATCAATGGACTTATCAAAACACTTGGAATCTGATGAAGAATATTCAGATGAAGATCAGATGTAATGTAAACAAATAAATTGGGGAAATAAATGATTATTTAAAGTTTTATTTTAATGTCGATCGTTTCACTGTTTATTTGGTCAAATTATTTAAACAATGAGTGAATTACTTACGATAATGGCGTGCTGGTGAATGACAGTGCGACAGTCCACCCACCCATCCACACATACATACACACACACACACATCCATCCGTATGCACACTTCCATGCATGCACACACATACATGCACACATACATCCACACACACCCACACGCACGCAAACATACATGTACACATCCATGCACACACATACATCCCCACACATCCACAGATACACAAACTACAGATACTCAAACAATGCAACACTTTTAGGGTTATTTTAGGTTAAAGGCAACAGCCCTCATTTGCAAATGCACCACCAGGGTGGGGGGGGAGGGTCTCTAACATAAATATAGGCTCTTGTAGCTTAAAATGAATACTCATAAACATAAGAGCATTCGATTCTTGGTCAGGATGTGACATTTACATCAGAAATAAGGTCTCTTACAGTTCTGTCACCCAGCTTGGCACTGCCCCAGTCCCACTATTGCCGTTACCCCCACTCTCCCCACTATGGCAGTCAGTGGGGTTCAGTAAACGGGGGAACCCAGAGGATCAGTCCTGACCCTTTAATTAGGCAGGTTCATGAGCCCTTAAAACCTGGGACCTCTGCTGCAGTCTCATTACATTTCCTATGAAAGCGACCCGAAGATGCCTTGCAGGACTGTCCCCCAGCCTGGAACTGCTCCAGTCCCACTATGGCCATGACCCCCACTCTGCACACTGGCAGTCAGTGGGGTTCAGTAAAAGGAGGAACCCACAAGAACTGCCCTCACCCATTAATTAGGCTGGTTCAGGAACAGGACCTCTGCGACAGTGTCATTAAAAAAGCCTCACAATTATATTCATCACATTATTTTTTATATAATATAATACTTAATTATATATGATTACAGTCATATTTATGTTAAATATATGTGTGTGAGTATATATATACGTATAATAATATATAGTTTAAATGGACTGTGTGGAATTCCCTGCCTCAGAGGGAGGTGGAGGCAGGTTCTCTGGATGCTTTGAAGAGAGAGCTAGATAGGGCTCTTAAAAATAGCGGAGTCAGGGCATATGGGGAGAAGGCAGGAATGGGGTACTGATTGGGGATGATCAGCCATGATCACATTGAATGGTGGTGCTGGCTCGAAGGGCCAAATGGCCTACTCCTGCACCTATTGCCTATTGACGGAAATAGGCTGCCCATGGTGTAATATGGGCATTGGCCACTAGATGGCGCTTACTTTCCCGATCTCATTTTCTAATTAGTTTAATTAATTAATGTGCAACTTTCAGCACTGACGAGTTATGACATCCTTCTCAATTATATTTCATCTAAATCTGTGGAAAATCTCCTGTAGTTCCGTGACGCGGGTCACGAAAATCGATTTCTAGACACATTTTTGATGCTCGGCCCACAGCCTATTTGGCTCTTGCCATCCACCTTCCCTTCATGCCCCTGCTTTTCCAATTCCTGTCAGGAATGGGAATAGTTTCCCTTTAACGATCACTAAAAACACTCTGATCACTTGCAAGAAAAACCCCACCTTTTCTAATCATCCACACAATGAATGTGCTTCATCCCTGGAACAATTTTTGTCAATCCCTGCTTTATCCTCTCCATAGCTTTCATGTCTTCCCTATAGTGCAGTGCCCAGAACCAGCCTCTGATACATATAAACATGCTTTAAAGACCCCCAAGAGAACTTTTTTTTATACCTAATGGCACAAATATAAAGCCACTGGAGAAAGTCAGTAAGCTCACCAGCACCATGCATTACAAAAGAAAAGTTGGTGACTCATCCTAATACTTTATGGTCTTGTAGCGTTACTGCTCCACAGCTGCTCACCCTCGTACTTGGAGATGGAGTCGGAAGACCTCATTCCCTCTTCAGAGATTCAGATCCCAACTACCTCTCGGTGCAGAAGCTTTTCCTCACTTTCTTTCCCATGCTGTGGAATAGTTTACAAAAAGTACGTACAAGAAAGAAAGGATATCATCGTGAAAGTAAAATTTAAGGAGCGGCACCATCAGTTTCACCACTTGTTCAGTGTACTCAGCAAACCCTTCCTTCAACTCCTTTGCATAGCAGACCTAGGGATACACATTGCAATTTGCCAAGGGTTAATCTTTGAAAGAACAATCATTGTACAACACATTTATTTTAATTACAGGATCTGTAATGACTATTTTAAAGACAATTTATAATGGTACGTGGCAGAACATTGTTGGATTGGTAAACTCATCTACAGCAAAAATGACCTCGTGAGCATGATTGCTGAAAGATACAATGGTACCAAACCATTTGACAACACAGTACAGGTGCAGGTAGGTTGACTATTCACCTTCCATTAAAATTCTAAAAGACATCATGCAATACGAAACAATAGAACTTTATTTATCCCAGGAGGGAAATTGGTCTGCCAACAGTCATAAAACACAAGACACATGAAACATAACATTAAAGTGACAAGTGGAAAGTCCAGGATTGGGGATGTGCAAAGATTGGGGAGGGTGTGGGGAGGGGAAGGGGAGTCACTCTCCCCCACGACAGAAGGGGGAGGAATTATACAGTTTGATAACCACAGGGAAAAAGGATCTCCTGTGACGTTCCATGCTGCGTCTTGGTGAACCAGTCTGCTGCTGAAGGTGCTGAGTATTCTGAAGGTACTCATGAGATACAATCCACAGGGCGGCGCCAGCAATGGCTGCCTCGCCAAGTCTGTCTGTCCCTTCCTTCTTTGTTTGATAGTATGTGTTAAATGTATGTATTAGTGTTCTTTAGCTTGTTTTGTGTGGGGTGTTGGGGGAAATTATTTTAAATCTCTTACCTCGACGGAGATGCGATTTTTTTTAACATATCGTATCTCCGTCCGCATTGCGGCCTAACATCGAGGAGTTGGCGGGCTTTGCTGGAGACCGACTTTGGGAGCTCCAAGCCGCAGGACCTCCGACTGCGGATGGTTCAACTGCCCCGACCGCGGGAGAATAAGGAAGAAGATTAGATTTTATTGCCTTCCATCACAATGAGGAACGCAGGGAATCTGATGTGGTGGATGTTAATGTTACCTTTTATGTAGTTGTGTGTCTTGTCGCTTTTTTTTAGTATGGCTGTACGATAAATTGAATTTCGCTGTATCTTGATTGGTACATGTGACAATAAACTGATCTTGAAACCTTGAGTATGTAAAATAGTAGGAAATAATCTAAAGAAGGGTCTTGACCCGAAATGTCACCCATTCCTTCTCTCCAGAGATGCTGCCTGTCCCACTAAGTTACTTCGGCATTTTGTGTCTATCTTCTATGCAAAATAGTTATCGTTGAATTCAATTATACATTTTGCATTAGTCAATATAGTGGATCAATTAAGTTTACAGTGTCCACCTTTTATCTTCCTTGCCCGAATGCGTGAAATCTGGATTTTTCATTCAGCCTTGTAGCCCGAGTTCAATGAACATAATTTGTTTTAAGAATAAAGAATCTGGATTTACTTTAATAAGAATTCTACATTCTACTCATGTTTGGCGTAATGTCCAAGATTATGCAGGATTTTAAAATTATTTTTTCATTGTTGGAATGGCTAGCATTTAATGTCCAAACCCAACTGCCTTGCAAAAGTGGTGGCAAGCAATGTCCTTGAAGCGATACTATGCTTCCGGTGACCAAACTCCCAATGGGAGGGAATTTGTAACAATAAAAGAATGGCAACCTATTTTTAAATCAGGGTGGCGCAGAATTTGGAGAGCAACCTGCAGGAACTGGTATTCCATTGCACCTTATCCCTCGACCTATTTGGCAATGAAGTTTGGAGGCTGAAGGTGCTCTCTGCGAACTCAAGACACGGATCAGCAATGCCTTTTGTAGGTTGGATACACACTGCACTATTCACTAAGGAATATTTACAATGGTGAATGGTGCACCAATCAAGCAGGCTGCTTTGTCATGGATGGTGTTGAACTTTGGGTTTTGCTTGAGCTGCACTCATCCAGACAAGTCTGGAGTTTCCCTCCACACCCCTGATGTGTCTTATGGATAGAAGAAAAGGTTTAAGAGGGGACCTAAGATGTGTCACTTGCTGCAGGAAACTCAGCCTCCGACATGTTCTGGAAACCACAGTATTTACATAAATATATTCATATGTGATTAATTATATACCATACATAGCCATTGTTTTGAAATAATGAGCGCAATTAATCAAGAACTGTAGTAATGAGTTAAAATAGCCCTTACCAACATTTGACAGGCTGTTGCTTTCTCTTCCAACCCTGCAGTTTTTATTCCAAAACTTTGCTGATCACCAAGGTTTACAAACTCCCAGCCATCATCTTCACTCATGTTTTCCATATCTTGTGCTAATAAAAGTTGAACACTATAAAGCTTGCATAATAACAACTTGCTCATGAATTTGCAATGTGCATATTAATTTAATTTATGTCATTCAAATAAAGTGAAAAATAAACGCGGGGGGGGGGGAAAGCAGAGCACAATCATGCAACTTTAAAAATACTGCCAGACTGGCTGCACATCTTTGTCACAATTTCAATGTATCAGAACATAAATGTAAGCTAAATGACTGTTTGACAATTCTAGGTTGTTTTATTAAAAAAAGTGTATTCTAGTTCACCTTTCATGGCCTGAGAATACCCCCAAAACACTGCAGCAAATGAATACTTCTGATTTGTCATTGTTGTAATGTGGAAATTAAATAAATCTGCTATAGATTCACCAGAGTAGACTCACAATCTTCTTCAAATACTGGTGTGACAGCTTTATACAACTGCCTGGGCAGGGAGGTGTTGGCGAGGCCTTGGTTTAACAACTCACCAGAAAGGCAATTGCCACACAGAATTCCCGTGCATTGCATCCACAAATGGTACAGTAGATTTTCATTTGTACATCCATTTAATTTGCAAACTGAAGACACTAAAGAACCAGTGGCAAAACACAGCTTTGCTTCTTTTGTAAAGACATGGGTTTCTTCAGTTGATGTGACCTTTATTCCACAACAGAAATGATTCACAATTGTGTAAGTACTCTTCAATCTTCAGCTATTGAAGTATCTATCTTGACCCATGAACATTGCAGTTGTTTCCCCATTTGGTCTGGTCTGTGCTTTGACGACTGATCATCTGCTCTTTGGAATTTGTTCCCAATTGTCAATTTGGTTTGTGAAAAACACTTTGCCCTCAAAATGTTGGTGTATCCTGTGCTATAAAGTATATTTTCGCAGAGCATCAGAGAGAGGGATGATTTGAAAGAGGTATATAAAATCATGAGGACAGAAATACAATGAATGAACACTGTATTTTTTCCCTGGGAAGAAGTATCTGGAATGAGAGTGCCTAGATTTAAGATGAGAGGGGAAGATTTAAAGGGGAACTTTTTCCTTCTAGAGAGTGGTGCATATATGGAAGCTACCAGAGAAAGTGGTTAAGGTAGGTGCAATTACATCATTTAAGAGACATTTGGGCAGTACATGGATAGGAAAGGTTTAGAGGGATCTGGGCTCTACTAATTTGAACAAAGCTCAAAATATATCTGTTTAGAATGGAAGATAACAGGGAATGGTGTCATTCATACTTACTGTCCAGGAGGGCTACCTCAGGCTTAATTGAAGCAGTCTTCATCAACGGACCCATAACAACAGGAAGATACTGCTGAAACTCTTTACCAAGAATCTTGCACATTCTTGCCCATGCAGAGATCATGTAAGAAATCTGGAAGCAGAAAATAGACTGAGTTTCAAATCTCTTTCCCCTCACCATTCATCACATCCGACCAACAACTGACTCAAATAGAAAAATGCACATTTGTTTTATTTATAGAACATAGAACAGGCCATTTGGCCCACAATATCTGTGCCGAACATGATGCCATTATTTAGCTTTAGTTTAGTTTATTGTCTTCATTGGTCAGGACATTGATTATAAGAGTGAGGAAGTCATGTTGCAAAGGTGAATATGATGAATAGTGCCATATAACAGTAGACAGGACCTCAATTTAATCTCACACCTAAAAGACAGTAACGCTGATATTGCCTACTTCCCTCAGGACTGCACCAAATAATCTGTACTTCTAAACAAGTCTCTGGAGTGGATATTGCACCGTCAGCCTTTGAAACCAGAAACAGGATTGGAAATCAAACCGTAGAGTGCTTTGCAGTACCACAGATGATTTATAAGCACAATTTCCTGTTGCTTTAGTTGCACAAGTCAACATACCTGTGGGTCGTCATCCTCCAATTCACTGGAATCGGTTTGGGTCTTTAGAAGCAGCTGCATCACATCCGAGGCATCTTGCATAAACTGCAAAGTGCACAGAAGTTAATGGACTGAAAACCACTATTAACCCAGAAATGCTCTGGAAGTTTTAATAGATTGTATTACCTTATCTTTACCGACAGCAAGGCCTATTAAACTGATGCACTCGATTGTTTTTCCCCTCAGGAGTCGGAGCTCCTTCTGTATTCCATTTTCCACAATGTGCTTCAATGACGGCATAAACAGGTCATAATATGGTACAAACTTCTCCTCTGCAGTGTCTGCTACAGAGGCAATGGAGGTAACGACCTGCTCCAACACCAACTTAGTTCCTTTCTGTATGAGCTACGGGGAGAATAAAGTATTAATATCACGTGACTCTTCAAGAGTCTCGAGGCATGGAGGCAGCGGTAAATAAACAAATCTTTCATGATTTTAGCATTTTTCACTCTGAAGCAGGAGATAGCTATTCGGTCTCTAAAAGCTCATTATTCAAATAAAAAATGTGGTTGATTGATACATTTATTCTGCCTACCAACTTCGACACCAACTTTTGTTATATCACACAAAGATCAAGAATTTTCCGAACTCAGCCATGAAACATTTCACCTCAGTATCCATAATTTTGTGGAGGGTTTTACATTTTCAGTGTGGAGAAATGAGTACCCTCAGAGGCCTGATGCTCATTTATAACCACAAGCACTTGTCTAGTAGAAAAACATTTATTTTTATCTACTTCATTAAACCCCTATATCACTTTAACCGTAGCAACTAAATCACCCTTCAATCTGGAGTTTTCGCAGTCTATGCTCTGGGAGCCAGTCTGCTGATTCTGCCTCAGCATTTTAATGGCCAATTGATTCTTCCTGAGGTACAGTGTGAAAGTGAAGAGTTTTCCAGATGGCAGCTGACTAAAGGATCACATTACTCTTTTCTTGAGGTAATGCCTGATCCATCAACTGTACACATTACTTTTTGTTTTGTGTATTCTGCTCTTCAGAAAATTCTGGTCTCATCTCCTAACTTAGTGTCGTTCTGTAACCTTGCGTGTACAATTCTCTGCTGTGGAAGTAAGCAGTTTCCTCAGTCAATGAAAGTAAGCATGGCAGTGAAGAAAGCAAATGGCATGTTGGCTTTCATAACAAGAAGAGTTGAGTATAGGAGCAAGGTGGTCATTCTGAAGTTGTACAGGGCTCCAGTGAGACCACACCTGGTGTATTGTGTGCAGTTTTGGTCTCCAAATTTGAGGAAGGACATTCTTGCTATAGAGAGAGTGCAGCGTAGGTTCACAAGGTTAATTCCCGGGATGGCGGTACTGTCATATGCTGAGATAATGGAGCGGCTGGGCTTGTATACTCTGGAATTTAGGATGAGAGGATAACTTATTGAAACATAAGATTAAGGGCTTGGACACGCTAGAGGCATATTCCCGATGTCGGGGGAGTCCAGGACCAGGGCCACAATTTAAGAATAAGGGGTAATTTAGAACGGAGTTGAGGAAACACTTTTTCACACAGAGCGTTGCACGTCTATGGAATTCCCTGCCTCAGAGGGCGGTGGAGGCCGGTTCTCTGGATACTTTCAAGAGAGAGCTGGATAGGGCTCTTAAAGATGGCAGAGTCAGGAGATATGGGGAGAAGGCAGGAACGGGGTATTGATTGAGGATGATCAGCCATGATCACATTGAATGGCAGTGCTGGCTCAAAGGGTCGAATGGCCGACTCCTGCACCTATTATCTATTGTTTATTGACATTTATGGGGTCATATGACAAAGAACAATACACTAACAGCTGCACATTGTACTGCACCTTGAATTTTGGCTCCATTCACATTAATTGATCCAGAATCTCACAAGTAATATAATAAATACAGTTGCGAGTAAATTACAGGTTTAACTCTGGTGACTTATCTTGGATTTCTACCTCTATTTGTTCAGCCGAGATAAACACAATAAAAAGATGAGGTTCCAGTGCAAACATCCCTGATCAAATACACACCTACAAAATTTCATTAACCTCCCTCTTTATCCATACTTCAGTGACAATACCCTTTTTAACATACAGTTTTAGTGTATGCAACCAGTTCTCATTTGCAGTAAGCAACTAAAAGGTTACTAGAGTATTAAAAGGAAGTTACCTCCTGTAATTTAGCCACCATAATAACGTGCAGGTGGTTTACGAGATTATCCAGGTATGGGAGCAACAACGACTTTGGGCAATCTTCAGTGAAGTTAATAAGAGCAGCAGCAGCATGAGCTTGAACTCGTGGATTAGCCTGATCTTCCATTGTTTGCAAGAGTGCTGAGATGACCTGTTTGAAACGAAACAAAACAAAACACTGACACACCAGACTTGTACAGTGCCCTTTGTGCACTGATTTTGGAAGGATTTCTACATATTCTTGGTTCAAGCAGAATTGGGATAATGTAAACTCTAGAATGAACTGGATAATGGTGAAGCCATTCAGACATGACCTATGCCCCTTTTAGTACCAGCAATTTATTCATTCACGAGTGCAAGGACAGCGTTTGTTGTTCTTCCTCAAATGCTCTTGAACAATAGGTTTGTTGGACCCTTGCAGATGTCATTTTTGAGAGTCAACCATACAGTTTGTGGGTATAGAAGCGCACTTAGACTACAATGAGCAAGAAGGGCAGAATACTTCATTGAATGCGTTAAATGATTCAGATGGATCTTTATAAAAAAATCAGGTAGTTTCATGACAATCTTTACTGGCATTCGCTTTTTATCCGATATTTAATGATCCAATTTGAAATTATACAGATTGCTTGGTGGAACCCAAACAGATGCTACTGATTCAACAGACCATTATTGGATTGCTCATTAAATCATCCACTGCTAATCCAATGTAACAACAGCACAGTACTTTTTATATATTAATGTCATAGAACAATATCTTTACAATTGCTAGAAAAACTCAATGGGTCCGGTAGCATCTGTGGAGGGAAATGGACAGCTGATGTTTTTGATTGAACCCTTCTTAAGTCAGACTGAGGAAGGGTCCTGACCAAAAACATCTGTCCATTTGTCTACAGAGGCTGCCTGACCCTCTGAGCTTCTCCAACAGTGTCCTTTTACACAAGATTCCAACATCATCCATCTCTCATTCTCTAGTCATAGTCATAGCGTGTGGAAACAGGTCCTTCGGCTCAACATGCCCCATCTACACTAGCCACACTTGCCTGCATTTGGCCCATATCCCTCTAAACTAGTCCAATCCATGTACCTGTTCAATTGATTTGTAAACGATAGTCCCTGCCTTAACTACCTCCTCCGGCACACAAAAAAGCTGGAGAAACTCAGCGGGTGCAGCAGCATCTATGGAGCAAAGGAAATAGGCAACGTTTCTGGCTGAAATCCTTCTTCGTAACCCGAAGAAGGGTTTCGGCCCGAAACATTGCCCATTTCCTTCGCTCCATAGATGCTGCTGCACCTGCTGAGTTTCTCCAGCTTTTTTGTGTACCTTTGATTTTCCAGCATCTGCACTTCCTTCTTGAATACCTCCTCCAGCAGTTCATTTCATACATCCACTACTCTTTGCATGAAAATGTTACCCCTAAGATTCCTATAACATCTTTCCCCCTTCACCTTCAACCTATGCCCTCTGGTTATCGATTCCCCTGCTCTGGGCAAAAAATTGAGCATCCACCCGATCTATTCCTCTCCTGATCTATATATCTCATGATTTGTAGTCTCTATAATATCTTAACACTGTCTTATAAACACGACAATTCATATTTGAAAAGATGATGCTTACCTTGTCATGAAACTTTCTCTGGAATGTTGGTGCAAAGTCTGTGGCCATCTGGCCAATGGCATTACATGCTGCATATCTAACTCTTGGGTGCTAAAATGAAATCAAAGGCACATTATATTACAAATCTTGCACATCAGAACTGAAGGTTATTATTATTTTTTTTAATTCTACACTAACCATATATAAGCACTATATCACTAAATAATTACCGTGACATTATAACTATAGGCAAATTGGTGAAAGTTGTAATCGCCAATCCTCACATAACTTTGTCAAAACAGTTGGGTTTTCTTTTTAATCTGTATCACACTGCTGAACTAAACTTCACTACTTAAGTTTAAACTCTGACTAAACAAATCAGCTCTTTAGATCCGACCCACAGATATTTTAACCAAATGCAAACTTTATGTAGAAGCACCGAGAACTATCAGGAGATTCACCCCCACGCTTTCGCTGCAGCGATGCAATTGTATTTTGTTTCACTCACTGGATCTTGAAGGAATAGCAAGACAAAATTCACAATTTCTTGAAGGATCCCCTCCATTTGCTGATGGCAGCCTTCGCCAATCGCTGATAGGGCCATTAACCCTGCGTGCCTGTACTTCCAGTCAGCTGCAGGGGAGCATCATAACTTGTGTTAATGCTGGAAAACATCCTCAAAGCCCAGTTAGGCAAAAAAATTGAGACCTGGATAAACAACTGGGGGAAACCATTTAAAATGTTGTTGGAAAATTATGTTTTGTAGTTCATTTTAAGGGAAGAAAGACTGTAGAGATGCAAGGAGAGAACATTATGTCAATTCTGTACAGTGGAAGGTACAGTCAAAAATGCTGAAACTACAAAAAACCATTGAAGTGCTCCTAAGTTACAGCAAGGCAGCCAACTTGTACACCAAATCTCAAACAGTGGAAAAACCAACAAATGGTTAACGTGTTTTAAGGATGCTATTTGTAGGATTAACACTGGCTGTTCTTTGAATGGCCATTTGGCAAACCCATTTAATAAAATACAACTGAGCAATGCCAACCACAACAGTCAACTTGCTGACATGCAAAACATCACTGCCAGTAAATGAATTACCCAAGTATTCAATTATAGAATTCAACCAATGTACATTAGAAGCTAGATACCAGTAGAACAACCACATCACAGACAATAGTGACTTTCCAAATGTTAATCAGTTTGTATTAAAGCAGCTTCCATAAATTTTACAAATAATTTATTCCATAGCATTTTAGGGGGAAAGAACACATTAGGTTTAGGGTAAATACATTTTCAGTAGTCGGTTGATCAAAATGAAGAGATTCAAACAGATTGGTTGAATGTGTTTGAATTAACTACAGCTTTCTTCAAGTCAATAAGAAAAAGCAGGCTTAGAGTAGAAGACTGTTTGGACACCATGTGTATCAGAGCTAGCTTATCAAAAGCAGCAAAAAAGAGACCATGTGGTGCCCCTGACCTATTCTGCAAAGCAAATAAATCATGGCAATGGCTGAACTGCCCTCATTTTTTAAGAAACAAAAGCAAAATAAAATGTAATCTGCAAATAAGCATTCAAAATTTCTACATTTCTGCTGCGGGGGGGGAATGAGAGCGCCTGCTGGTGCTCGGGGATCTCACTAGTCTCGCTAAATGACCATCGGGTTCAATCGCACAACTGTCGTGGGCTGCGTTTGGGCCAGAGCGCAGGGGATAAAGATTGTCCCTCAGTTGTTGACAACCTTCTGGAGAACTGAGACATACTATGTATGCAAGAGACATTCTTAGCGAAGCAAGACTTGGACAAACTTAATTCTCTTAATAATTTTCATGGGGCTGGGGAGTCTACAACTGACCTTGGCATGGGAATAGTCAGAGGTAGAATACCAGAGGGTGTGGCTATTCTATGGAACAAGAAGCTTGACTCATCAATAAAAGTTGTTCGGCTTGATGCTGACTGGTGCATTGCAATACACTTTGCTCACAACAACAAGGAATTTGTAAACCTGAATGTGTATACACCCTATGAATGCTATCAGAATGAGGACAAATTTTTTAAATAGGCTTGCTTTCATCTATTCCTTTATTCAAAACAATAATTATTCTAGTGTATATGTCATTGGGGATATGAATGCAGATATCTCAGACAGGAACTCATTATTTGCCAATCATATGGCTCAGTTCTGTCAAGATAATAATCTAATATTGTCAAGCAAAGTGCTTTTACCTACAGATAGTTATACTTATATTAGTGGGGCCTGGCACACTACGTCATGGCTGGACCACTGTATTAGTACAGTTGATGCACATGCCTCATTGGGGTGTATGAGCATTTTGTATGGGGCAGCAATGACTGATCATATACCTGTTGCTATGACAATAAATGTTGAACACCTACCTGTGGTATCCAGAGATAGAAATAGCTTTAACACAGAAAAACTGGACTGGTCAACCCTCACAAAGGAAGACATCTTAGCCTATTATGCCCATACAGATAAATCCTTAAGCAATATTCATCAACCTAAAGATGCAATAATGTGTAGTAATGTTAATTGTAAGGATATGAAGCATAGGAGAGATATCTGCTCCATGCATAATGATATAGTAAGCGCTTTATATGTAGGCAGTAAGCTCTACTGCAAGCATAAAAATAAGACACATACCATCAAGCCTGGCTGGAATCAGTATGTAGCTGAGTATCATACTGAAGCACGTTAAACCACTAAATCATGGGCTATGGCAAGTAGACCCAGACAGGGGCCTGTGTTTGGTAAGTTCAAGCAGCTCACTAATGCAAGATGTAAGTATGCTGTTCGCTTCATCTGTAAAAATGAGCAAGCTATGAGGGCTGATTCCATGGCTAAGAAGCTGCTAAGTAACAATGATACTGATTTTTGGAAAGAAGTTGCAAAACATCTTTACCATGCACTGTAGATGGAATCTCCGGATCAGCTAATATGGCGACTATATTATAGTACCTTATTCAACTATGTCCAAGGCGATTTGTATTGGGTGGACAATATTGAGAGTAATGACTCAATGTCACATGAGGTGTATTATGCATGAACAAGCGATCCAACAAGAAAGCAAGTGGCTTGGATCATATTTCTGCTGAACATCTTTAAGGGCCTGTCCCACTGCGGCGACCTAATTTGCGAGTTTAGACGAGTTTGCGCTCGACTCAAATACGCAGCATGGTTGACACGTGGTCCTGGGAGGTCCTCGGAGGTCACTGTAACTCTCCTTCATGCTCGAGGGAAGTTCCCGCATACTCGCGGCCTCAGTTTGGTCGAGAAAAATGCTGAAACATTTTCCGCAAGTAAATATTGGTCGGCATAGTTCTTTTGAACTCGTAGTGCAGTGGAGTGGGGTCGCTATGTAGTTATAGGCAGTCGATGGCAGCCCTAGGCAATCCGGGCATTGGAGTTTTCAGAACTAAGGAAAACCGACTGGTAATGTTAAATGCCCGCTAAACTTTATTATAAGTTGTCTGGCTTCTTAAAAGTGTCTCCACTCCTCCCCTCCCTGTATGTACAGGCGAATATTCTCTTGCGTAAGTTTGGTGCGTGTACAGATGTGGTGAAGATGTCGCTGTTTAGAGCATATTGCACACCACTCTATACGCCGCACCCGTGGTCAAACTACAGAAAGACAAGTTTGCAGAGGTGGCCTATAATAATGCCATGAGAACACTGCTAAGGAAACGTAGATGGTGTAGTGCTGGTAACATGTTTGTGGCTGCAGGAGTCAGTACTTTAGAAGCTATCCTAAGAAATCATATGTATAAAATCATTTGCAGGATAAATGACTCTAAAAATGTAATTATCGTGGCTTTGTCAAATATAAGGTTGAACACTACACGCCACAAATCCCAGTTGTGGAGACACTGGTATCGCTGTCTCGTTGTAGGACACTGATCTTTCTTTTTTATTCTGGATTTTATTATATATTATAATTTATGATGCTTTAATGTGATATACTAAGATTTTATATGTATTTTATGGTGTTTTTATATGCAATGTATTTTTATGTAATGTTGTCCCTTGTCTGGACCTTGAGTCCGAAATAAAGTTTATTATTATTATTACTACATAGAAATAGTCTTGAAAGTCAAGTTCTTAAATTATGCCCCCTTGTTCCAAGTGCGCTGATCACTTGAATTAGTTTTCACAATCCCTGTTTTGCAGGCAATTATCTTAACAGTATGTACGCAAACCAAATTTCGTTTGAACCTCATGTGAGGCTCAAATGACAAATAAAAGGTATTGTATTGTAGGTATTGTATTGTATTGCATACTCAGTGTAAAAAAAACTCCAGGCAATGACGAATATGTGTAAACCAGTGTACTGTGATATTGGAATTGCTTTAGTTAAGAAGTCCCATTTCGGAAATAAAAACAAGGTTACGAGTATGAAGGAGGGTCTTGACCCGAAACATCACCAATTCCTTTTCTCCAGAGATGCGGCCTGACCCACTGAGTTACTCCAACTTTGTGTCTATCCAGGTTACGAAACCCCATTTGTTCCTTCACAAGTGCTGCTATGTACTTCCACTTTCATGGGAGTATTCCCCAGGATCCACTGAGTAGATTTTGAACACATTGTGAAGGAGAAACTGATATTCAGACATGCATACAAATCTGGTAGACCTATTTGTGGGGACTTTGTTTTGTGGTGACCAAGGTGTACTGTTGCATGTAATCAGACAATGCTTGTTAATTAATTATAGAATCTATGTACAAATAATACTAAAATAAACTGGGATGGCAAACTGCCTTCAATCAGAAACTGAGGTATCACAAAACCAACATTGGCAAGATTCCTTAGATCTAAAATAATCTAAGTAGAATCAATGCAATTTATACTAATTGAGATGGGATATGCATGACATAGGAAACCGAATAGAGGGAACAATTTGCCAGCAGATTATAACATTTTGCCCAATCTTGAAGGCAAATCGATACCATTAATACAGAGTGTCATCCACAATTTAGTGCGCTTCGGCACAAGCAAATTTATGTTCAAATTACAAAGGACCATAAGCATTTTATTAAAATTAGTAAAAAATTTATGAGACTACAGCAATATTGGAAATCAAAAATAATTTTAGGTGCAGGAAATCTGAGATAAAAACCAAGTGCTGGAAGTTTTCAGCATATCAGGCAGTACTCTCGTGGAAGGAGAGTGTTAAAGATTGCAGGTCTAGGACCAATTATCATATCTACCCTGGATCTTGGTGAAGGGTCCCGTACCTAAAAGATTAACCACCTTTCCCTTTCCTCAGATGCTGCCGAGTGTTTCCAGCATTTGTTGTTGTGTTCTACTGCAGCAATATTGCTTTGAATAGTTTTGAAACCAATGTTTGATAACTGCAAGTACACGGCCCACTCACCTAATGTACACTGCTTCACAGGGAAAGCATAAAACATGTTACAATTTTAGCTCATTTTATTTGGACATTCTTTATAAACCTATGACCAAAATAGATACCCATATGAAATAATTTAAAATTACTAAATACGTTATACTCACAGTTTTGCAACATCTGCATGATGTGTTCTTTTATCAGTGGGAGCACCACTTTACCACCTAGGCCACAAGCTACCCTGTCCAGAGCACTCTCACCAGCAACAGCATTGCTAGATTAAGAGAAAAATAAATCTTGAGTTCCAAAAGAACTGATATTACCAAATCTTAAATCACGTTCAAGAATTAAGTCCAAAGCAAAATGCCTCAAATCCAGTTTTAAACCGAAGCCCAAGAATAAGGTAACCACATTGGCAAGTCTAGATCTGAACTGCATATCTGACTTAGAATAGTTTTACCTTTATTCCTATTTTAACACATTTTACTAATATTTATACACCACTCTCTTGTGTAGTTAAACACCACAAGATATTTAACAAGAGTATCATCAGACAACATTAGATAATAAGGCATTAGGAGGGCTGGGGAAGAGGAGAAACACATTGGAATAAACACATTTGGAGCCAGCGAATCACAAGGATCTTTGAGTCAGCTCCCTGATTTAGTGTTATGGCTGGTCCAATTCAAACCTCAAATCTGCATCCAACCACCGTGAAAGGTGGTTGGATGCACCTTGCTTTCGCTGATAAATCTACATGTCTTAAAAATATTCAAAGATTTTGCCTCCATTGTCTCTGTGTAAAAGTTCAAAAGGTTCAGCCCTTGTAAAAAATACCATCTGTAATGGGCAATCTCATTCCTAAACTGTAACCAATAGTTTTAGGGTTCCCCACAATGAACTGTCCTTCCCATGTCCACCCAAGCAAGACCTATTTAAATTAATTTAGAACAAGCAGCTTTACACCTGTCTTCAGTATTTTTTGGCCATTTTGTTTTTCAGCTGAATGGAATAAATACTGCCCATGAGTCCTCAAGCTGTGGACTTGTCTGAGACTTTTTGTGGGTTAATTATCCTGACCCAGACACATGCAGTGGTTAGGCTGCCTTGTATTCATTGGGGGGAAGGGGAACACCCATCTTCTATTGAAGTAACTGTCACCCCACCCAATACAGGACTGTTGATAACCTTCATGGACTGATTCAAGATGGTGGGAGTGGGAAAACAGTGCTTGTGAGCATGCTGGGGTCTCATCTCCTGCAGTCTCAGAAGTACTCTGGTCGTTCTGAGGTCGGTCATGGTAGGAGTCCCTGGCATGGAGGTGAAGCGGTGGCCATGGAAGGTGAGCGCTGGCACATTCACTGGTCGATGTGCCTGGATCAGGGAACCAAGAGGCCAAGTGTCGGATCAGACATGGCCTGCAGCAGCACAGAGCAGCAGGGCAGTGGTAGAGAACATGAACAACATCACCTGACTAGGATGATCTCTGCAACTGGAACCCACTCCTGCCGCCAAGACAATAGGCTTTTATGGCTGCAATAAACCTCTACATTTTTAACAATTTTGGACTTGAATCATGCATAATGGCACCGGAAACATGGCGACTCTTGTATACTTTCTCAGTGTCATCTCCTATTCCTACACTCTTGTACTTAAGATTGTGCTTTTAGATAGTAAGATTTTTATTGTGCTTTCATATAGTAAGATTTGTATTGAAATGTTGGAAAAAGTATTTCACTATACTCTAATACATATGACAATAAAGTACCACTGAACCATTCAGTTAATGTATTCCCTGGTAACTAGTTAAAGAATCAAAAGAAACAGCAGCCTTGCAGTGAGCTACACAGATCTTTGCCTCCCTTCAAGTTATACAAACAGAGGGCAACAAATTGTCAAAATAAAAGCATAAATGCTCAATGCAGCAGCATTCAGAAGCCTCTTCCAAATAGTTAATAGAATTACTTTTCATGATAACCAGATATTGACGCATCTCCTTTCACTCACCAGGCAACCATTGACAAAGTATATACATTTGTAGCTAAAGGAATAAATAAACAACCCAAAAAAAGTCTTCATACTTTTGAATTATACCTGCCCACTGCACAGAATTTATGGGCCCATTTATAAAACACAAAAAAGACATTCTGAATTCTCATTCATTTTCCTTGGCGTTCATTTTATTTGACCCCCTATACTTTTCCGTATTCACTAATTTTCAAGTACGAGTTACCTGTCAAAGTCATCATCTTCCAGCTCATCCGAATTTGACCAGTTGTCATCATTTTCTAAATCCACCATCATTGCCAGCATCTGAGGAACTGAACCATGAAATTTTAAGCAGATGCTTTAGGTAGAAAACTGAAACCCCAAAAATCTGAATGCAAATTGCAGAAATTCACTACAGCGCTTGACTAACTGACAACGCTGAATTTATAACCATAAAAACAATGAGCATATAATTTCATTTACATACCCAAGCCCTCCCATAATTTCACACCAGTAGTTTATTGCAGATACAATTTTCTTCCTAAACACATCCTATTAAATAGAAATTGTCAGTTTAGTTTAAACATAATTTCACTAACATTTTAAAGAGAATTAAGACAATAAGCACACCAACTTGATTGGCTGTGCACAATAAGGTGGCACTGATCCTTGAATGTGCAAACACATGGTTGTTAGAAGGTCACTCTCCTAATGCAGAGACAAACCACTCTTAAGATGATTACAGACTCAGTACAAGTCCAAGCCAGAATGCAAATAACTGAAACACTTACCATTCAGGCCCAGCATTTGTAACTAGATTTGATTTTGTACAGATTTGCATCATGTAACTTTCACATTGCACTGCCATTGGGTAATTTACCAGCATTTACCTACTGCTATAGTTTTGGTTGTGAATTTGAATCTCCGTCAGAAGACAATAAGCCCTGGCATCTTCCAACTCATTGGTTGATAATATTACATCAGCATTCATCCTGAGCAACCTGAAATTAACTTCCAGAAATAATCGTAACTGTCTAACAATTTACATAAAGATAAGTTCTGACTTTTTGGTAATTTATACAATCTCAGCTGCACAACAAAAGTGTCTGTGTTTCACCATTATTGTGAAGGTTGTATGGGAATAGGAACACTCAGTTTTCTGACAGCCCACAGAAATATATTCACAAGTTAGGATATATATTCTTGCTGCAATACGAGACTATTCGGCACTTTGCACTAAAGAGATATCACCCAAACCCACCCACACTCATCATATTTAAGTTGCAAATAACATGGTATATCCCATCACATGAGCCTTATCAAACACAAGCTGACCCAGGGCGGTAGAAAGATTTGGTTAAAGAGAAATGCTAAAGAGTATCTTAAATCAAAAGAGAAGCAAGGAAGTTTAGGGAGTGTGTTTCTATGGTGAGATTTGGAAATTTCACACGATGAGTTGAGGCCGCCAAAGATCAGCATGATCATATTTAATGGCAGGGGAGGCTTGAAGGGCCCAATGGTCTTCTCCTGCTCCCCCTTTCTTATGTTCTTGTATTCAAATCCCAACATTTGGAATATTATGTACAAGAACCCCAAAGTAGTGAAGCAGAAAGATTATGGCGAGTCAAGGACTGTAAACTATTTTAGGGAAAATGTCAGAGTGATTCTAGTCAGTGTAAGGTCGTGAAAGTATCATAAATCTAAAATTGTGAGAAAAATTGAGAGAAGACAGCAGAGGAGAATTATGTGAAGAGAGTTGCGAGAATGTGGAATTCACCAAAGTTTAGAGGTTGGCACAGCAGCCATTTTGTCCTTCAACAATTGATTAAGTGGTTGAATAGAAATGGAAACAGTTGGTAAAAGAGATTGGGGACATTAGGACAAATGGCAGACAACCTCCTGCAAATGCAGAGTGAGCCAAAAGACCCACTTCTGTGTTATAGGATCTATACTCTTCTAATATGAGATTTGGTATATGCATAATCATTAATCAAGAGTTAAGAAATTCCAATAAGTACCAGTTGTTACTTACTGGCTTGTGACACAATATTGCTATGCTTTCTTAACATGGCAGAGGCAGTCTCCGACAAAGTCACTATTACTTCTAGGGCCAGCTGACGCTGCATGTTTTGCAGATTGGTGTCTGCACAGAGCTGTAAGTTAGAAAGGGCAATTCATCATTAACAAGTTTACATTTGCAAAGACCATATAGCAAAAAGATTTGATCATTTAAGCAGCACAACCAGCTCTGGAAAGGTAATTTAACTAAAGACACAATATGGAACAAGGTAAAGATCACCCACTTTCACAGCCCTTTTCCTTCTCACATTGTACTACCTTACAATTTAAGACAGTACTCGGCTACTGAAGTTAAAACTATTCCACAACACTCTACTGTGATGTTCTATTAAGATATATAAATACAATACACACCAGACATTTAAGGCAATGGATTACTTCAACAAAAAAAGATTTACAGCATGTGGCTGTTCCTGATACAGCTTTTATAAAATCTGGAAAAGATAATGTGTTCAACTTCTAGACTACGGAATCTGAGGGTTGTTTCAACAGGGCATTTAGGACAGCAACATTACATGGACCTGGAGTCAGACACATTCCAGACTGGGAAGGGGGCCAGGTTTCCATCCTTGTTGGACATCGGTGAACAGATGTTTTTTACAGTCAGGAAATTCCTTAGTCGCTGTTACGGATGGCAGATTTTAAAATTATTCCAGATTTATTTAATGAGCTTCCATGAAGAGATCTGAACTGATGCCCCCAATCATCAGAACATGCTTCCAGATTAATACCCCATTAATTTAACTGCTATGCCATTCTACCCCAACCTTCTGTACTGGATCATGTTAAAAAATGTCCCCCAAAATTTCAAAGGGCCAAGTTGGAAGTTCACCTCCAATTAGGATATCTTCATGTCTGTGAATACATTTATCCTGGGACATATGGGTCAGTGGTCACCAATTAGACAATAGACAATAGGTGCAGGAGTAGGCCATTCGGCCCTTCGAGCCAGCACTACCATTCAACGTGATCTTGGCTGATCATCCCAAACAGTACCTCGTTCCTGCCTTCTCCGCATATCCCCTGACTCCACTATCTTAAAGAGCCCTATCTAGCTCTCTCTTGAAAGAATCCAGAGAATCGGCCTCCACCGCCCTCCGAGGCAGAGAATTCCACAGACTCACAACTCTTTGTGAAAAAGTTTCCTCATCTCCATTCTAAATGGCTTACCCTTTATTCTTAAACTATGGCCCCTGGTTTTGGATTCCCCCAATTAGTCATAGGTCTGATAATCCAAGTACAAAATCCAAACAATGACACACCTGAAGAGGATACATTTATATGTTTACCTGGAAATTTTAAATTGGAAAAACAAATCTTCGCAGGGCTTACCTTGAGGCTTAATGTTAAGGTGGGCTCGAGATGAGGACGCAAATATTTTGGTGCAGTATCTGCAAGCTCCACCAATGACTTCAGCACAGAATCATCATTTTGATAACAGGAGTCATTGACAGCCTAAAATGATGAAAGAATGATAAGCAACAAAAGGAACAGTGCCGTGTTAACATATTAGTGTAGCGGCGCCAAACGTGGTGAATAAGGCCAGACATCAGGCAGATTTAAACAGTAGTTTTATTCAGGTGTTACATGTTAAGTTGGTCCGCTAACGTGATTGTCATTGCTGCTGTAGCTGAGCGAGGTTGTTCTCTCGGGCTCAGCTACCTGTTGACTCCCTTGGTCTCAAGGTGAGATAAGCATAAGTAGCAGGACACTCACCCGAGGCCGTGACGTCACGTGCCAACCCTCGTAGCTACTGACGAGGGTTCGACCATTAGTGGTCTGTGTATCAGCTGATGCCACATTAGCATAAACAGTTATTTGAGGTCAACAAAACAACTAATATATCAAAGAAACAGTGCAATCTATTTGCAGAGCAAACAAGCAAAATACAAACCAAACACAACAGACTTCCTTTAAACAAGGGGAACTACCTGCTCTCAATTGGAATGCATGATCCCACTTTAAGGAGCAAAATGCTGCAGATAATAGAAGATTGAAATAAACAGAAAATGCTGCAAATACTCGTTTGATAAAGCAGTATCTTCAGAAAGTGAAACAATTATCGCTCTTGGTCGAATACTCATTGACGCTTAAATGACCTGCTGCGTTTTTCCACCATTTTTTATCAGCAAACTTAATTATGTGTTTCACCCTACATCACTACGGTTCACTTCTTCTATGTCGCTTTTCACTGGCACCCGTATCTACAATTGCCCACGTCACATGCTTCTCCATGCTTGCCTGCATCGTCCTCTTAAAATATCCTTAAATCTCATCTGATCAGCCAAGCATCGTCACTGATTCCATTGTTCCCTGATATCTACTTCTGTTGGATTACTTGCCTACAAAGTAGCCTTGGATACTACTTCAAGTTCAAGTTACATTTATTGTCACATGCACCAAATGGTATCAGTGAGATTTGAGTTACCATACAGCCCTGACAGTGATGCGACTCGGAGAAAAGATGCATCCTCGACCAAGTAGTGACTGGGAAACTGTTTCCCCTCATCCCCCTTCCCAACCCCCACATAAAAAAGACTAAGAAACCTCCAAAAACATACTTTTAGACAGACTAAAAATAACGAAAAGGGCGGACAGACTGCTGGCGAGGCTGCCGCGTGCGGCGCCACCCGATGACTTCTTATATGGCATCTTCAATTGCAAGATGTCTATGACTTGCATTGCTATTCAGTACAACATTCACTACTCAAAAGCCTCCATTATTATATCAAAATTAACAAAAAAAAGAATAATTATACTGGAACAGTTATATTGAATGAACAGCACCAAATCAGGGCTTTCAGCCCAAAAGCTCTATGTAGAAGCTATGGCACCGCACAAGGCGTTCAACAAGGTGCCGCATGGTAGGCTGCTCTGGAAGGTTAGATCACATGGGATCCAAAGAGAGATAGCTGAATGGATAGCAAATTGCCTCGATGGAAGGAAGCAGAGGGTAATGGTGGAAGGTTGCGTCTCAGACTGGATGCCTATGACTAGTGGTGTGCCTCAGGATTCGGTGTTTTTGTTATCTACATTAATGATTTGGATGTGAACATACATGGCAAGATTAGCAAGTTTACTGATGATACAAAAGTTAGTGGTTTTGCAGATAGCGAAGATGGTTGTAAACGATTGCAGCAGGATCTGGATTTATTGGCCAGGTGGGCAGAGGAATGGTGGATGGAAATTAATACAGAGAAGTGTGGGTGTTGCATTTTGGAATGTCGAACAAGGGCAGGACTAACACAGTAAATGGTTGGCCTCTGGGTAGTGTTGAAGAGCAGAGGGATCTAGGAGTACAGGTGCATGGTTCCTTGAAGGTCGAGTTGCAGGGAGATAAGGTGGTCAAAATGGCTTTTGGCACTTTGGCCTTCATCAGTCATCGAGTATTGAGTACAGAAGTTGGGAGGTCATGTTGCAGTTGTATAAGATGTTGGTGAGACCGCATTTAGAATATTGTGTTGAGTTCTGGGCACCATGTTATAGGAACGATATTGTCAAGCATAAAATGGTTCAGAAATGATTTATGAGGATGTTGCCAGGACTAGAGGGTGTGAGCAATAGGACGAGGTTGAGTAGGCTGGGTCTCTATTCCATGGAGCACAGGAGGATAAGGGGTGATCTTACAGTGTATAAGATCATGAGAGGAATATAATGGGCAGTTGCACAGAGTCTTTTGCCCAGAGTAGGGGAATCGAGGATCAGAGGTAATAGGTTCAAGGTGAAGGGGAAAAGATTTACGTAACAGGAATCCGAGGGGTAACTTTTTCACACAAAAGGTGGTGGGTGTATGGAACAAGCTGCAAGAGGATGTAGTTGAGGCTGGAAATATCCCATCGTTTAAGAAACAGTTAGACAGGTACATGGATAGGACAGGTTTGGAGGGATATGGACCAAGCGCAGGCAAGTGGGACTAGTGTAGCTGGGACATTGTTGGCCGGTGTGGGCGAGAATGACTCTAAGCTTAATCTGCCCTCTGTCCCGATCAATATATTCAATTTATTTCTTGAAGTTCACTTTAAATCCTTTTAAGCGCACTGTTGTCATTTGTATTAACTTCTTCATAAGGTTGCTTCTTCCACATTTCAAATCAATCTCCAGTAATGAACATCTCACACCCCCACGCAAGTTTTCTGTTAAAATCAACCATGTTAATCTATATTTACAATTTATAGATCATAGACTTACTAATCATAGATACTCCCACTCCAGTTACCCCATTAAACATGCCTCAAGTAGTAAACTACCAGGCTAGGCAACAAATGTTACCTCCTCAATCTATCACTAGTTATTTAGAATGACTTTGGCTTCTACAATTCAGAATCTCCTAACAATTGTACAATTGATAGACACAGACAGCCTGGAGCCTTAGAATATTGTGTTCAGTTCTGGGCACCATCTTATAGGAAATATGTTGTCAAGCTGGAAAGAGTGCAGAGAAGATTTATGAGGGTGTTGTCAGTGCTCGAGGGACTGAGGGAGAGGTTGAGCGGGCTAGGACTCTATACCTTGGAGTGCAGGAGGATGTTAAAAAAAAAAAAAAATCATGAGAGGAATAGATCGGATAGACGCACAGTCTCTTGCCTCAGAGTAGAGAATCAAGAACCAGAGGACATACAGTGCCCTCCGTAATGTTTGGGACAAAGACCCATCATTTATTTATTTGCCTCTGTACTATACAATTCGAGATTTATAATAGAAAAAAAAAATCTCATGTGGTTAAAGTGCACATTGTCAGATTTTAATAAAGGCCATTTTTATACATTTTGGTTTCACCATGTAGAAATTACAGCAGTGTTTATACATAGTCCCCCCGTTTTAAGGGCCCCATAATGTTTGGGACACAGCAATGTCATGTAAATGAAAGTAGTCATGCTTAGTATTTTGTTGCATATCCTTTGCATGCAATGACTACTTGAAGTCTGCGATTCATGAACATCACCAGTTGCTGGGTGTTTTCTCTGGTGATGCTCTGCCAGGCCTGTATTGTAGCCATCTTCAGCTTAATCGTGTTTTCGGGTCTAGTCCCCTTCAGTTTGCTCTTCAGCATATAAAAGGCACGTTCAATTGGGTTCAGTTCGGGTGATTGACTTGGCCACTCAAAAATTGACTATTTTTTAGCTTGGAAAAACTGCTTTGTTGCTTTTAGCAGTATGTTTTGGATCATTGTCTTCCTGTAGAATGAACAGCTGGCCAATCTGTGTTGAGGGGGGGGGGGCTATGTATGAACACAGCTGTAATTTCCACATGGTGAAACCAAAATGTATAAAAATGGCCTTTATTTAAATCTGACAATGTGCACTTTAACCACATGTGATTTTTATTCTATTACAAATATCAAATTGTGGAGTACAGAGCCAAATAAATAAATGATGGGTCTTTATCCCAATCATTATGGAGGGCACTGTTAGTTTAAGATGGGGGGGGGGGGGGAAAGATTTAATAGGAACTTAAGGGGTTACTTTTTCCACACACAGGGTGGTGGGTTTATGGAACAAGCTTCCAGAAGAGGTAGTTGAGGTAGGTACTATCGCAAGGTTTAAGAAACATTTAGACCGGCACATGATTAGGACAGGTTTAGAGGGATATGGGCCCTACACGGGCAGGTGGGACTAGTGTTATGGAGCATGTTGGTCAGTGTGGGCGTTGGATCGAAGAGCCTGTTTCCACCGTGTACGATTCTATGACTCTAATCTTCATGAACGTTCACAACAACAGAAAGAAAAATTATTTACCTGCAAAACTCCAGGCAACATGTCTGCAAAGTGCTTTTGCAAGGGAGTGTTGTTCTCATTAGCCAGAACAAACGCGGCTGCAGCTCTTGCAGCCAGCATTCGAATCTGTAAAGGAAAGCCACATGGATGAAAACCCAGTGTCGCATTACATTATTTTGCATGATTAATAAGCTGCAATTGGTACATAATCAGTTCTGTACTCCAATAATGTACATAAGCAGGTAATGGGAAAGATTGCATACCTCCACTCCTCTTAAGCCAAATAATGCACTCCGTGTCTGGTTGCATTTTTCATCATTCCACCACTTGTAGCCAAGACATCAGGAACCAAAGATCCCTCCCGAGTTCTGTAATTTTTTTTGCTAACTCTCTCTTTTAATGCAGCTTAAAATCGAACATCCTCACCTTTTCACGTGGTCGAGTGACATGCATTGTTCGATAATACAGATAAACACCCAGTATACTGCTTTAAAAGTGCTGCGCAGAGGCAACCTAATGTCCTATATGTTTTAAATTGCAAGTACCTCAGGTGCACATTTTAGTAATACAATTTATGATGTTTGAAATTTACTATGATGACATATTCTGATTCTTCAAAGGATTTCAAAAAAGCCAAAAGGATACCAAATTCACTTACATTAACCTGAAAAAGTATTTCAATTTCTAATGTGCTGTGGCCAGAAGTGATTTATACAACAGTTAGCAATTACCTGGGAAAATAGTGGTTATTTACATCATTAAAACAATAAGTGGAAATGAAATGCACAACTGGAAAGTACTTTGTGAATTTTCAATTTAATTCCTTTTATGCTCATTTCAAATTGGAAAAAACATATTTATAAAGCATCTTCCAGAACCACATCTTATCCCAAAGTCATTTACAGTCAATGAAGCACTTCTGAACATTGGTAGTGATACAAAAGGGAATGCAGACCTTGTCTGTACACAGATGGCTTGTGTGAATAGCAAGGCGATTATGACCAGATTGAGCGTTTCGCGAGAAAAGTATATTACTTCAAAATAATTTTTTAATAAGAAACCAGAGACAAGTGTGTTTTCATTGACCGAGGACGTGAGAACCGGGGAGTCAATCACAGAATATGGGCTAGCCAAAAAGGATAGAGATAAGTATATTCTTCAGGTAGAGGGTAGCAAATGTTTGAAATTCCCCAACGAGGGCTGTGGAGGCTAGTCAACGAATTCATTCAAAACAGAGGTCCATATCTTTCCGAACATTAAGGAAACCTAGAGATATACGATTAAAGCAGGAAAGTGGCAACCCACTAGAAAATAAACCATAATCTTGATGAATAGTAAAACAAATGGACACGTCTTGCAGCATTTCTGTATCCTGCCCAGTTTCCCTGCTTTTCTTCAAAATGGTGCTATGGTATCTTTTGCCAAGGGAGCAGAGAGGGCAACAGTTCAACATCTTGTCCAAAACAAACAACTTACTGTGCAGCACTCCCTCAACACCGTGGAAGAAAACCAACCAAGATTATATGCCAAATCTCTGGAGTGGGCATTGAACCAACAACCTTTTGACTCACATCAGAACATATCATCCACTGAAACCATTTATTAAGAATAAGATTGGTCCAACAGGAAAGGGAACCATATTTTGCATAACTTTGTTTTAATGCGAAATAATCATTTTACCACAACTTCACATCCTTTGGACATATATATCAGCAATCTGAAAAAATACATGGTTATTATAAAGCAAGTGATAAGAGTCGATAGCAATAACAACCACTACTGGCATGTCTTACCGTTGAGTTTTCCTGGTCCTGCATACATTGTAGCAACATGCGCTTGATGACTTCAAGATAATGTTGTTGCTGGTTTCCAAAAATTCCTGGGAAATTCCTATTAAACACCAGTGGGAAAACCTTCCATTATTAAACGTTTTAGGGTTAACTCATGAGCCAATGTGCACTTGGCTGAAATGAACTTCAGGCAGCCAAATATCAATATTACATACCTCCAACTGTAACTCAGTGCCAGCCCCTTTCTACTTTCTGCAGTCACCACATAATATTTAACTGATCTTTCCTTGCACCCTGTAATAGCCTCACTTTAATTATCTCTTTCACTTGCCACTTTCCCTCGCTGCTCTTAAGTCAATGTGCCATTTCCACCCCCGCCCTCTTTCTTGTGTGCCATCTGGGCTTGCACTGATTTCTCCCCTTTCCTTCCACCTACATTCCTTCCTCTGACTACATAATTCATACTTTTATCCTTCTCACACCTTTGTCTTTTCACCTCTGGCCTTTATCCAACCATCTGTCAATCAAAACCCCCTCACCATTATCCACCTATCACTCGCCAGGCTTTGTCCTGCCCCTTCTCTCTTACAGCTTTCTCTCTTCGACCCCACCCCCAAACACCTTAATAGGACTGAAGACCCAAAACGTAACCTAACCATGTTGTCCAGAGATGCTGCCTGACCCGCTGAGTTACTCCAGTATTCTGTGTCTTTTTTTGTAAATCAGCATCTACAGTTCCTTGATTCTGTTTGGTTCTTACCAAAAGTAAGTAACTGGAAATATTAATTCTGCTCCTCGCTTCAAAAAATACTGCCCGAGTGTTTCAGCATTTCCTCTCCAAATCCAGATTATCAATTGATTCAGTTTTTAGTTTACAGGTTCACAATTATCAGGATTTTGAACTTCAAAGTGCAAAAAAACTGCATTCTTCAAAATGGTAGAAGCACATGCACTACCCAAGAGTGATAACATTTAGGTATTTGAAACAACTAGTTATGAGTTAATATAGCGACCTCTGATAGAGGAAGTGTGAATGCAAAGTGTTTCTTCACAGAGGATCGTGGAAATCTTGAATGGCTTTTCCCCATTACACTTGCTCCCTATACCTTCCAAACATTTTTATGAGCGAGTTTCAAATGTTTAAACCTGGATTGAGAAATTTTGGTTAGATCAGAATATTGAGGACCCAAAAGAATCCGAGCGTGTAGATAGAGCTACAATCAGCCACAATAGAACAAGCCCAAGGAGCTCAATGGCCGACTCATGTTCCCACTTTCCTGTATAAATATTTACTGACTGGCTCAGAGCACCTACATTCGACTGTTTCAATCCAGTCGGCTTAGAATTCAACACCAAGTTACACCATTTCATTACAGTCAAACTAAAAACACAGAACTGCATTGTCAATTAAACAATTAAGAGTAAAAACAGAAGCTAGGCTGAATTCAGTGAAACCAAACCTACATCAATCAAACAGTTCAGCAAATAAATGCAATCATCTAACATATGATGGCACTAAGAATGTTAATTGTTATTAGCACTGGGAAATGAACAATTAAATTCTTACTTGCTGCAGATTTATAGGCCAATTATTACGATAAAACATTAAATATATATTAAACAATGTACAACACATTAATAATCAGCAATACCAGTTAACTAGACCATAATAATGTAAAAACAGAAGAACGTAGTGCTGCAAGCTAAGCAAAATCAACAAGTACATTATTGCTGATGTAGGGCCATGGTTAGGGTTGTCAATGTGGTTCAAGAGTCTGACAGTTGCTGGGAAGAAGTTTTCGCGAACCTGGAAAGTTTTCGTGAACCTGAACCTTCTTCCCAATTGCAGCGGAAGATGAGTGTGGCTATGGTGGAGTGGGTCTTTGATATTAGCTTGATGATTTTTGAGCCAACACTTCCTGTAGATCCCCACGAAGCTGGGGAGGTCAATATCCGTTAGGAACTGGGCAACTAATCACGCCAAGGTGCACTGGGACAAGTACACCACGACCCAAAACATCAACTATTTATTTATTTGCAGATAATGCCAGATCTGCCGAGCATCTTCATCATTGGGTCTTCAAATACCACAAGACGCCACCATTCAGTCTGAAGAAGGGTTTCGGCCCGAAACGTTGCCTATTTCCCTCGCTCCATAGATGCTGCCGCACCCGCTGAGTTCCTCCAGCACTATTGTCTACCTTCGATTTTCCAGCATCTGCAGTTCCTTCTTGACCATTCAGTTCAAGCTTGTCTGCCTTCAGCAACAGACTGGTTCCACTAAGATGCCGGTCAGAACGACATGGGAGATCCTTATTTCCTGTGGCTATCAAACTTCACAACTCCTCCCCACGTGGGGTAGACCGAGACTGAACACTCCCCCCCCCCCCCACCTCCTCCTCAATCTTTGCACATCCCCGAAGCCTTTATTTTCATGTTTCATGCATTTTGTGTTTTTTTATGACTGTTGGCAAATTAATTTACTTCCTGGGATAAAGCTCTATTGTATTCCATTAAAACATGCCTGATTTTAAATGGTGCTTCACAAAAAGGAACTTACCAGAAAATGTGTAGAGCAGCCTCACGCAATGCCACATTTTGGGAGCTGACAGATTCAAAGAGAAATTTCAAAATTTCTGGCCACTGGTTGTTGCCGTCGTCATCTAAATAAAAACAAGCAATATCTTGAGCTTGAAACAGAACAAAACTTTATGCATACAACTCCCTCACTTTTGTTTCGACCACCTGGGAAGTGGCATCTGCAATTATACACAAGATTAATTTATTACATGGAAACTCTAGCATAGATTAAGATCAATCAGTCTTAAAAGCACCTTATTATTGTACATGTTCCATGCTGGTTGCTTCTTTCATTCTTATCGACTCTTTGTGCTGCTTTTCATTAATTTACTTATCCAACCTCCCTAGAAAAGCACCTATACTTTTTGCCTTAACTATTGCACTTGATTTCGTATGGAAAAAGATCTCAGAAATTCAGTATTTATTGTTAATTCTTTACATTTATGATCGTTAGTTTCCATCTGCGCTACATGTAGAGACGCCTTAGAGAAGATCGTATCAGATGAAGTCACCAGATATAGATTTCCTGCAGTCAATCTCAACTGTTTTGATAC
Source organism: Amblyraja radiata (assembly GCF_010909765.2). Taxonomy (NCBI): domain Eukaryota; kingdom Metazoa; phylum Chordata; class Chondrichthyes; order Rajiformes; family Rajidae; genus Amblyraja; species Amblyraja radiata. Next base: position 83,804,030 of record NC_045961.1, on the reverse strand, counting down.
TGTTCAAGGGAACTGTAAACGATTGGGATACTATTAATATTGTTTCTGGTATTCCATGCCTTGCTTAACTTTGAGACGCTGCAGTGAACTGATCCACACTAAGTTGATGTTGCCATCTTACAAAGACACATCGATAGTTTTGAATGTCCTTTTCTAGACTAATGAGGTTTAACCTCTCGATGATACTGTTACCTTTTAACAAGCATTAATTGAACAAGTGCAAATGTCCACATTTGCTCTGAGCAGCTCAATTAGCATAACATTAGCTGTATGCCTACGGTAATGTGCAGCGCAGAACAGTTCAAAAACAAGCAACCTTACTAACTAATGAAAATAGACAAGAGGAGGAAATAGTAAAGATTTTACAGAAGAGAACCTTGAACAAATTGGTCTGATCCATTGCTTATCCTCCATGTAAGCCACAAGGACAGAGTTCAACTAGTAGGAAGCACTGAGGAGACAAGACTACAGAATATGGAGCAACAAGCAATCTCAAGGAACTCACCCAGTCGAGCAGCTTCTGTGGTGGTGGCGAGGGGGTTGGAGGAATTGCTGACATTACGTGACGGATCCCCACCCAAGTTGGGTTGAAAGGAAGTCCGATGCAAGGTTTTGATTCAAAATGCTGCACCTGGAATCCTTCCAGTTTAACTCCCTAAACTGAACAGTGTTTCAACCCAAAGTGTTGTTAATCCCTTTCTCCCCACAAATGCTGCTCAACCCACTGCATTCCCCAAGCCGATTAGTCAATACTAGGAATCGGTGGATACATGTAACTGTGTAGTGAACCAATAGAAATCTCTAAAAATATTCAGGGGCTTTTTAGGGCTGATGCAGAAAAAATGTTTCTGATCGTGGGGTGATGAAATCTAGGAACAATCAATGCAAGAAGTGAATAATTCTAACAGACATTTCAAAAGAAAACACTTAGCCAAGAGTGCTACAAGAATTGGGACCTTAATACAACATGAAGCGATTGTGCCAAATAGTGCAAATATTCTTCGATTATATAATGGAAAGTCCAATAAAATTTGCCTAATTATATTTAAAGATTCATCATTTCTCTGCTCTTCACCACAAAACAAAATATAGTACTAAGGTAGTTAATCAAAAGTTTAAGTGCCATAGTTGTTAAAATTAGAAGAGAATCACTGAAATGTAATGGCACCCGACTCTTGAGCCATTTGGCCCATTGCTCACACTGGCTCCATATAAAGCAATCTATTCAGTCCAGTTCTCTTTCCCCTTTTTAGCTCTATTTCCCTTCTACATGTAAATGTCCATTCAACAACTGAATCTACTGATTGATTCTGTTTCCAACTTCATTACGGGCAGCAAGTTCCTGGTGACAATCACCCTTAGTGTAGAGGTTCTCACATGCCACCTGCATTGTTCACCCTTCACTTCAAACCAACACCCTCACTCAAGGAATGCTAAAGATTACCGTGTGAATTAAAGCTATTATGCTATTACTAACCTATCAGATTCCTGGAGAGCTCTGCTGCAATATCACAGGTCTTCTTCCTGATGTTCGATGATCCTTCCATCTGGATGCCCAGAAGCAGCTCATGTTTGACACCATTCTGCACCTCAGGGGTTAAACTTGGAAATACCTCTTCAAAAGAAGCAGATAGCATTCGCCGCATTAAAACAGCAGCCATCTGTCTTACCTGAAAAAGAAAGATCCATTTATATGGCCTTTAACAGAAGAGGCTGGGAGATTGTTTGGATGTCTCAAATGATAAGTTAGCCGAAATAACTCTCCAAGTTAACCCACTCATCCGGATTTTGATTCATGGTTCTTAAAAATATCCCTCGAAAATTGATGTTGGATCAGATTTCTCTCAGCCTTTAAATATACTGTACATCACAATCTACTGCATTGTAGTGGCCTGGTCAAGGTCAGGAAAAGACCAGACGCCAGGCGGATTCAAAAGAAGCTTTTTAATTCCAACAGTCAGAGTACACACCACGACACCCTTGTCAGAACCCCTAGGGAGTGTCGTCAGCAAACCCCGTGGCAGACCAACGCCCCTGTCCCTCAATCGGCGAGGGGGATGATCCAAGGAGTGGCCTACCCCCCAGGGACCGCCACAGCATTATGTTATTTCTTACCTATCCTCTGGTTCCATTTCCAATAACTATGAGCCAGCCCTATGACCAATAGAAACAATTTCTCCACAATTGCTCTCAAACTTTGATAGTTTACAACAATGTAGGACTATACTGAAGAAAGACTCAAAATGCGAGAGTAACTCAGGCAGCATCTCTGGACAGAATGGGTGACGTATCGGGTTGAGACCCTTCTCCAGATTGAGATTCAGGGGAAAGGGAGACCCAGAGATATGGAAGATATAGATTTGGATCTGTCTAAATGTTTCAAACAATGATTGTACCTGATTCAACCTGCTTTGGCAGCGAGTTCCAAATATCAACCACTGTGCCAGAAAAACCTTGCCTCTCAAATTATCTTTAAAACTTACATTAAACCTATGCACTCTTATATTTGATACCCCTGCCATAGAAAAAGATTCTGATCATTTACCCCAAGTCTCTCACGATTTTGTACAACCCCTCAGGTAGACCACCCCGCAGCCTTCTTCGTTTCAAGAAAAACAAGCCCAGCTTATGTTCAGAACAGATTTGGACATTTGTTCGCAATGAATTGCAGGTATAAAAAAAATTAAATCCTCATTCATTTGTTTTCTGGATCAGTAAGATGAGACAGGTTTGGACCACTCATCCGACACTAAAAGCTGCCCTAATCTTCTTACTTTTCAATCAAAAATATGAAACGACGGTAAAGATTTTGATAATTACCTCTTCTGCAGCTGCTGAATTCCTGAGCGCCTGCAGAAGGAACGTGACCTTTGATTGTCCAGGAATATTCTCGTAAGTTTCCTGAATAACAGAGGATTAAAAGTATAAAATTATCCATATACCCCAACAAATTTAGTTTTAAATACTACAGGTTCTCATATTAAGGAGAAAAAAAATTGTAATTGCTTCCAAAATTGTGTTTCATTTACACAATACCATAGGTTGGACGAGGGAGGTGAAGTAAGTTTTTTATTACAACTACAGTACACTGAACTCAACAAAATATTTCAAATACTTCAGAACAAGATTAAATAGTACAAACATTAACTGATGTCAGATTTAAAAGTGCGTTTCCCAGTAAAGACTGAAAATTGGAACAATTAAAACATTCTTCTTTAATATTGTAAAACCAGCAACACACGATTCACTTAGAGACAAAATCTGGCTTAACTCAGCGGGTCAGGCAGCATCTCTGGAGGACATAGATTGGTGATGTTTTGACTCAGGACCATTCTTCAGTGAAGTCTGAAGATGAGTCCCAACCTGAAGCATCATCTATCCATGACTTCCAGAGATGCTGCCTGACCCACTTTGTGTTTTATTTGTAAACCAGCATCTGCAAATCATTGTTTCTACTCAATTTACTTATTCCACTTTGGTACAAGCTAATTGATGACTCTGGCACATTGACTAAATCCCTGTCCCTAATGTTGGTGCACCCACTCATTCACCATTAATGCACTGATTTCCATAAACGTCATAATTGCTCCAAATATCTGGAAGAGCATTCAACTGTTCATCTGCCTTAGTAACTACACCAGAATGTATCTGCCTCGGCTACCAATATAAGCAAACTACTGATGAACTATACACCTTTATACTGATTTAAACTGTTCAACATCATGAGTTACTGAGGAAGAGGGAATAAAGAAAATCCAGCAATTAGCTCAGCTTCTAATGCCATCAATTGCACCTATAATCAGGCACTCAATCAGATGTTTCAGTATCGTCATCATCCTTGTTGCATGTGCTTTAATTAGGTAGAGTTATAATACCATCAAAAGACTGATGCCTACAGAACAAAACAGACAAGAAGTGCAAGATTGTTATATAATTGGTTGGATATAACCTAACAAATCCAACTCCTAAACCAGAGATCCATCGGATTAGATGTCTGAATTTCTGCAAAAACCTCCATGTGAATGGATATTGAATGACAACATATGAAACTTAAGGTACACAAAAATGCTGGAGAAACTCAGCGGGTGCAGCAGCATCTATGGAGCGAAAGAAATAGGTCACGTTTCGGGCCGAAACCCTTCTTCATACCGGAGATGAAACTTAAGCATGTGACTGTATTTCGGGAATCCAAAGGAAACAACCTTGAGCAGATTAGGCTCTGCCAGACACTGGACTACTACAATTCACTGAAAAACAAGCACAACTAGCCGTGACCAGCATTTGGTCCAAACAATCAACAATGCTAAAACCATGTTATGAAAAATACCAGTGGATTTATACATGCTGACAACCCATGTATTTTTATCCAGGAACAGGTAAGAAAATTACAAGACTGGAAACGCCAAAAATAATCTGCTGGAGGGACACAGAGGGTCAGGCAGCATTTGTCGGGATGGGGAGGGTGGACAGGCAACTTTGAGTTAGGACCTTTTTTTCTGACTCCAATGCCATTTGCTTTCCCAATGGCAAATTCATCTCTCAGTGGGATGCCAAGTCATCCCATGAAATGCAGAGCACACTTGCTCCCGAGTAGGCCCAGTTGTTTAAAAGACATATTATTGCAAGCAAGCTTTATTTTACTTTAAAGAAGTTGCCCTTTCGCATTATTTTCGGGAGATTCAAAGTACCACACCAATCAAGTCATTTGGAAGTGTAGTAGCTTCCGCAACGGGGGATATGTATGTTAAATTATAGACGGCATGGGTCCACACGCAACAGTGGGTTAGTGAGTAGATAATATGCTTTTGCAATCTTTTGGGGGTCAAAAGTGATCCGGGACACTGGGAATAATTCCTCCACCACTTCAAAATAATATTGTGAATCTTTCAGATTAGTCAGCGAGGCCATTTCACTGCTTCAAGGATCCGGGTTCAATTGCAGCCTTGGGTCCTATCTTTGTGGAGTTTGCATTTTGTTCCGGCAACTGTACGAGTTTTCTCGTATCCATTTCTTTGCCCACTCCAAACACATAATTGCCTACTGTATATAATATTTAGTGTAGATAAGTAGCAAAATTATCCAAGGGCCATTGATGTGGATAAGAGAGAATAAATACCAGGGGTAATAAGAGAATAAAGAAAGGGGAAGGATTTGCTTGCTGAAACCGACAAGGGCCAGACAGACTGAATGGCTTCTTTCTGTGAACTAAGAAACCAAACAGACCTCAATTTAATGTCTAATCTATAGCCTCAGTACTTCATTTATTTCCGAGCAGATATTAAACCGAGGCCTGTTAAGAACAGAAATAGCAGACGGCTTATGTCCCTTTATACCTGTTCTGCAATTCAATATGATCATGACTGATCATGTACCTTAGTATCACTTTCCTGCACTAACCATATATCCCTCAATTCCCTTTGCATCCAAACTCCATTGATCTGTCTTGCAAACAGAGCCTTCAATACCTTCCCGAGCAGTTCATTCTAAAGATTCATAATCCTGTGGATTAAGAAATTCATAGTTTCAATCCTGAATGGCCAGTCCCATATTTTATATCTGTGACCTCCAGGTCTACACATACTCCCAGCCAGGTAAAAAATAACATATCGGCATCTTCTGTTAAACCCATAATTTTGTGTTTATTTGAGATCACCACCCGTTCTCATTCCAGAAGTAATCTGATGTACTCAAATTCACATGCAATAAACACCGTTTGTCTTCCTGAGTACTTGTTGTACCATTTTGTGATATGTACAACTAAATCCCTTTGAACACTTTTCAATCTCCCACTAAATCCCTTTTTCCACTTTATATTCCGTATGCTGTATCCTCATCTAATCATTAAAATGTCTCTATAATTCCACCAGCTCCCCTCCCTCACTCCCCAGGCATTTGGCTGACAAGTTTACTGAGTCATGCCACTGGAAAAAGTCTGGAAACAAAGGTTGTCCAAAGGATTTTGTAAGTGGACCATGATACGGAACAGAACGCTCCAGATTAATTAGTGTCCATGCCACATTTATTTGTCTCAATTGCATCAGCAGTAAAGGAGCTTCAATATCATGCCAAACTGCTGAATAACCATGTGTAGGAAGAAGGGTCTCGACCCAAAACGTCACCCATTCCTTCTCTCCAGAGATGCTGCCTGTCCCGCTGAGTTACTCCAGCATTTTGTGTCTATTTTCTGCTGAATAACCATGTTAGAGCCAGCTAGAGTGGAAATTATTAGGTATTTCCCCTGTCAATCAGGTTTGTTAACCACATCACTATGTGACTGGCTTTTATTTTATGCACAAATAAATGCAGCTATTCTCAACTACATACATTTTGTCCTGGAGAAATTGCCCCCACTTTTATTGGGAAAATATGTTCCAGTTTCTTTTTTCTTGCTTTTTGGGAACAATCTTGAGTAATTTGATTACATTCACTAGAAATCATGTACCCCATATCATCTCCAACTCACTGGCTCCTATAATGCTGTCAATAAGTGCCCTGAAAATATAAATGGAATCATTTCCAGAGTTTAGTCCAATACCCATTTAAAAGCACTGATACACATGAATTGAGGACGGCTTCAACTGTGGTTCACATATTGATGTTGGCTTCAACAATATCTATAAAATCTAATCCTAGCAGTTTGCAAATATGGGCTAAAAAAGGTCCGGGCTAGGAGAAAGATGCAGCATTAACAGATATGGTCAAAAGAAAGCAGAAATTATATATTTTTTCAAATATTTTTTTTAAATGGAAGTGGAAAGTCAGAGGGGTACATCAGGAAAACAGCACACCAACCAATCCAATCACCTGTTCACATCAACTCCATTTTATTCTCCACCCAGTCACATCAACTCCCCTCAGATTCTACCACTCACTTACAGACTCGGGTCAGTGATTTACAGGAGACATTCAACCGACCAACCCACACAGCTTTGGATGTGGGAGGAAACTGGAGCATGCAGAGAAAACTCATGCGGTCACAATGGGCATGTGCCAACTCCACAGACATCACCCGAGATCAGATTTGAACCTGGGTCCCACGTGCTGATCAAGTGCAGGTCTACTAGTAGCAGCACTGTGCCGCCCACATTTACTTGAACATATTGCACTTAAATTACACCACCACTCATTATCAAGGATTAACTGTCCTTGTGTTGTATGATGCCAATGACACCATGCTTCTTTTCAGACTGCCGCATTGTCCACTGATCACTGCTGTAACACCAGAACATAACCCTGAATAAGGAATTTCTAAACAGATGTACAAAAAAAAATTTCTGCCAGGATTACAAAATTCTGATTTCATTAGCTCATCTATTTTGAGATATTATAATCAATTGGCTTTTAAGAATAAATGTGCTGATTATCAGAAGCATTACAACTGATAAAAGACTGGCTTTGATGACAATTCAATACCCAGCAGCAGCTCAGCCTGACTAGACACATGAAGCTGACTGAATCCATAATGGAATTCCCCACCAGGCTTAAGAATAGAAACTCAGTTTTAAGAATGAATGCACAAACTGAATCACAAAGGGCCCTCGCACGTAATTAAAAAAGCCCGCTTGGAACCAAGCCCTGAGCTCTGTATGGAATGAGGCCCATACTATAATGTAGGCCACTAATCCAATGCCACACTGATGGAATGCTGCATTGTTGGAGATGACACTTTCCATTGAAACATTAAAAGGATATCCATTTTACTTTTTTATTGGATGTCACAAGATGCAATTCCAAAGTGTCCAAGTTAAAATGTTGTCCTTAACTTATTTCACCAAAGAATTGTTGGTCTGAAAATTCCCTAAATAAGTAATATACATAACGAACATATTATGAAATTATTTGAAATATTTAGCCATGAAAGATATATTTGCCTTCCTGCTTCAAATCATTCAATTTATATTATTTTATGTCAAGTCCAGTACTTATTGCTTTTCCAACCTTCTGCCCAATTAAGTTCTTAAATGTTCCACATGATGAAGAGTTCAGCTCTGACTTGGAAGTGACGGCAACCCACTCACATGCTGCACATCCTTGAAGGCAGTGGAAATCAAGGATTTGGTAGGTGACAACAAAGCTGCCTCTCATCTACTGCAGTGCATTTGTTGGATTGTAAGCATTGTAGGCGTTGTTCAGTGGAGATTGGATAAAGTAGATGATGGGTGGATGTTGATGAAGCAATGGTTTAGTCTGCACCCATCCAAGAAAGTGGCGAATATTCAATTTTCAGTATAAAAAAACACAAACCAGAGATTGCTTTTAGAAAAGTAAAATATCAAGGAATTTCACACAAAAAGACACCAAATCATAAATAACCAAATCATACAAGCAGAGTTTAGGCAGATTTTCAAAAGTTTTCTTGTAGGTAGATTGAGGAAACGGGGATAAGGAAATTTAGAAAGGTGAAGTCAAGTTCAGACCTGAAGATATCAGCAGCAAAAGATTGATGTTGGTGGAATGTTTAAACCTGAGATGACTGCGAAGGTTGTATTAAAGGTGTACCATGACCTTGGAGAGCTGTATGTCTGAAGATTATACATTTGTGTGCGAGACATTGAGGGATTTGAAAACAGGTGGAAAAATATAAAAATAGAGACATTGTTTAATCAGCAGCAAATGTAGGGCAATGAGTACAGAGGTGATGGACAAACAGAACCTGGTTGGTAGAATATGATTTTGAAGGTATTCAAGCTTGCAAAGAATAGAAAAATCATCACCCACCAGTGGCCTGCAGGATAATCATGCCTAAAAAACATCAAAAACATTGAAGTGCTCAAGCTCCTGGTGTAGGAACTGAATCCACAGCCTTTGCCTCTGATGACAGTACTATTCATTGACAGTTGTAAGACTCTGTCCAATAACCATGTTATCTACATGGTCTGTCAACCTAAAAATGTTGTCCACTAACCTGAGTACATGGATAACAGTAGATGTGTTAATAGTATTTGTGTAGGAAAGAACTACAGATGCTGGTTTAAATCAAAGGTAGACACAAAATGCTGGAGTAACTCAGCGGGACAGACATCGTCTCTGGAGAGAAGGAATGGGTGACGTTTCAGGTCAAGACCCTTCTTCAGACTCTGTTAATAGTATTTTTTGTATATCATGAGGTGGTTCCAAAGAGGCAGGTAAATGGAAGAGATATATTCAATCTGTTCTGCTCTTGAAGATGGTCCACTAGCAAATGTTTTTAAATGGCATTGGAAACCTATTCTGGGCCATATTAAAAGAGATATTACAACTGCAGAAATATACCTTTATTCAATTTCCAGTTTAACACTATTTAGAGGCCATTCTATACATCACCCTCAAACCACAGCTGCCTCTCCAAAAGATCAATCTTAAAATCAAACTGTGGCAATTACCACTGAACCAAATTATAGCAAGGGAAAAGAGTATTGGTTAAAAGCTTAATTATACCTACTAATACAACTATCTACAATGAATGACATTTCAAGCACATCTGTACCTCTGAAGACTACTACCCTCATATCACAAGCTATTGCATAAACAGATAAATTATTGGAATACAAACATTCACTTGGAATAAAATTAGATAAACCTATTGAATGAATGAGTGACAATCCAACAAAATACATGAGTGATTTTTGTGTCTTAGATAAGCACATGCCTTCAGCAAACAATATGCAAAAAAACAACATTATGAACAGAAATCTACATCTCCCACATAACTTATAATTATAAATAATGGAGCCTTGTTTAGTCTTTTAAGTTTACATCAACCCCTTCAAGCCTAAATTAAAAATGATTAAACCAGAACAACAGGTTTACTTACAGTGAGGCACGACTGATTTGACGACAAGGACAATGATTTTTAAATGCCACTATTAAAACAAAATCCTGGTTTAACCAGTAACCAAGTCTACCTGGGCCAGGTAACCCTTTTAGCAACCAAGAACAATGGGCTATCCCCATCCCTCAATTTCCCCCCCACAGATCCTTGTCGTTATTTCTTATGTACATAACCGATCCCCCTTTCATTATTAATATTTGTAGACGTTTAAATCGTCACTTCAATAGATTCGTGCAACTTAACTTCAATACATACATTACACTGTCTTACATGTTTGTGAAATATACTCTTGCAAAATCGTTTTTGAAATATACTCTTTTAAAATCGTTCTTGAAGAATGGGTGTGGCTGAAAGTATTGTCATTTTAATGATTGGTGGCGTATGAAACAGTTCATGAGAAGGAGGAACATACTGATTTTTACAGTACGCCTGAACTCTCCACATCAGCTCCCAGCCTACCTTTCAGACAGTGCAACCCATGCATCAAAAACAGAAGCTCGTCTGCGAATATTTCAACCATGCTTGTTGAAGTGCCTGTCAGCGAAGATAGTTCGCTTCATCAAAAACGCTTTTAATTTCGCAGACGTAAACGTCCCCGGACAGCCACCGCTGGGGTGGACTGCAGCTGGAGGCGGCTTTACATATGGACACATCCTCACCCAAAGCACTGCATGCAGCATGGACCCCATGCAACGCCGGTGCAGGCCCACGTGGGAAGGCCGGGCCGGGCCGGGCCTCACACCCAACTGCTTGCCACGGGGAGGAGAGCCCCGGCACCTCTTGTGTGATCACAGACAGGCCCCAGCGGGCCCCTACAACCCGATCCGGACCAGGCAAAGCTCTTCCGCCCGCCTGCAGCCCACGCCGCCCAGCTCTACTCACCTCGGCCTGTTTCCTGACAGCGTTGTCAGGGCTGAGGAGGTTGCTAAGCAAGAGATAGAACTGCTGTTGCTCCGCCATTGAGCCGAGTGTGTGAGAAAGAGAGAGAGGGAGTGGGGGAGGGAGAGAGGGAGGTCGGCTCAGCTGACCTCTGACACCCGGGCGCCGGAGTCCTCCTGCCAATCGGAGTGTCCCGGGTAACGCCCGACCCGCGTCGCCCGTGGCGTCAGCACGCCGGGGACGGGGACGCGACGCGGCGGGGCGGGGCGAGTGTGTTTCCCGCGCGGCCGTGGTGGCGACTGCGGGCAAACGACCGCGCGCTCAGCGAGGCGCCCGCCGTCGCCATGGAGACGGGCCGCAACGTCCGGGAGGTTGAGAGGAAAAGGGGTGTTCGTGGGAGATGCGCATGTGCGCGGCTCAGGTCGATGAATGGGCGAAGACGCGGGGATCCGACGCCGCGGTGCCGCCACCGATTGGCTGAGGCGCAGCGCGCCAGAAATGACCTTGCGCCCATTCGAAAAACAACGTGGCGCGAGTGCAATGATGTCATCGCAGCAACAGGAGCCCCCCCCCTCCGGTGCTATAGAGCGCGGGAAATGTGCAGGAAGGAACGGCAGATGCTGGTTTACAATGAAGAAAGACAAAATGCTGGAGTAACTCAGCGCGTCTGGAGAGAAGGAGTGGGTGACATTTCGGATCAAGACCCTTCAGACAGAGTCGGGGGAGGGGGAGACGAGAGATATGGAGGGGTAAGGTGTGAAAGCAACAGATCAAAACAGTGGATGGTCAAGGAAATGTAGAATGGTTCATTGTTGGCTGAGGGGAAGTTAACAACGAGGCATACAATCAGTAAAATTAATTAGGAGGCCAGTGAAACTCGTCAGAGAACTAGGGAGAGGGAGAGGGAAAACAAGGGTTATTTGAAGTTAGAGAAATCAATATTCCACTGGGTTGTAAGCTGCCCACGCGGGAATGTGGTCTGTGTGCATACATTTCAAGTCAATTATATTTCTATAGCACTTTTAAAAACAACTCTCGTTGACCCAAGTGCTTTACATTAATGCAGGTACTAACGTGCTACAAAAGAGTGGTACATAGATCAACAATACATACATACAGCACTCCCTCAGAGGACCTCAAGAAAGGCTTGAGAGTAAAAATTAGTTTTAAGTCTCGACTTAAAAGAGTTGATGCAGGGGGCAGTTCTGATGGGAAAAGGGACGCTGTTCCATAGTCTAGTTGCTGTAATCGCAAAAGCGCGTTCGCCCCTGAGTTTATGCCTAGATCGCGGGATGATCAGTAACCCCACGTCGGCCGATTTGAGGGACCTATATTTAAGAGGGAGTTAGATGTGGCCCTTGTGGCTAAAGGGATCAGGGGTTATGGAGAGAAGGCAGGTACAGGATACTGAGTTGGATGATCAGCCATGATCATATTGAATGGTGGTGCAGGCTCGAAGGGCCGAATGGCCTACTCCTGCACCTATTTGTCTATGTTTCTATGACCTGGAGGTGGTATGGTGGGTAAGCAGATTTTCGCTGTAGGTGGGGGCAAGCCCGTTAAGGGCTTTGTATAGGGAGGTTTCACGGCAGACGGGTCACGACCCATGACCCGTACTGTTGCTACGCTACTCCAAATGGATTACACACGATGTACTGCAGGTAGGCACTTCCCTTTGTTTCCAGCGTAGCGGGCCCGTTAAAACCCGCTGAAATGGTCAATTATTGCGCTGTAAATAATTATGGAAATCGGGATAAGCGTGAGAGACATTTAGCCTACTTCAGAATTCCAAAAGTGAAGAGAAATGACGGTAGAGAGCTGAAGGGACAACAACAGCCAGAATGCTTGGCGAACATTGGCCGTTTGCTCACTGCATTTCATCAAGTAAGGCATTATTTGTGTTTTTTCTTGATTCCTTTGGCATCTAAAAAGTTTCAGAAGTGATAAATCTGGCTGTAATTTTTTTTAATCGCCCATGGTTCTGTGGGTTTTTACATACAAAATGAAAACGCATCTGAAGAAAAATTTACAGCCAGATTTATCACTTCTGAGAATTTTTAGATACCAAAGGAATCAAGAAAAAACACAAATAATGCCTTACTTGATGAAATACAGTGACAATTCCCAATATTTTCAATGTTTACCAAGCACTTTAGCTGCTATTGTCCCTTCAGTTCTCGCTTCTCTATACCTTCATTTCGCTTCACGTTTGGAATTCTGAAGTTGGGTACATGTCTCTCACACTTACCCCGACTCCCACAATTTTTTTCAGCGCAAAAATTCAACGGTTTTTAACAGGTAGGAAAGTGCGCGTTTCTAGCATTAATAACATATACCGGAAGTGACGGATGTCTTCCAGTTGGATTTAGCGGCTCCGTGCGTTGAGCCCTCTGACCCAGTGACCTTTCGTGCAACCCCCCTATACATATAGAAGGAGCTTGAAATTGTAAAGGAAGTTGCAGTAATCAAGGCCGGAGGAGATAAATGAGTGGATGATCTTTTCGAGGTCGTCAAATTGGAGGAATGATTTTATTTTATCTATCGTCCGAAGCTGGAAGAAGCTAGCTTTTACCACGGCATTGACTTGTTTGTCAAATTTCAACGCGGAGTCAAATATCACGCCAAGGTTTTTGACGTGAGGTTTGAGTAGTGGGGTAAGGTTTCCAAGGCTACCTGCTATCGTTTTGATGGAGTCCGAGGGGCCGAGTAGGATGACCTCAGACTTACTTTCGTTTAGTTGGAGGAAGTTCTGGGCCATCCAACACTTTATATCCTCAAGGCAGTGGATAAGGCTGAGTAGATTAGATCGGTTGTTGGGTTTCAGGGGGAGATAGAGTTGTGTATCGTCTGCATAGCTGTGGAAGAAAATGCGGTGCGTTTGAATGGCTTGGCCTAAGGGGAGCATATACAGGGAGAAGAGAATGGGAGAATACATGATCTTCCTGCCATCTGTAGGCGCTTTGCGGGATATTTCCCAGTCTGATGTCACAGCATTTAGTCATAGAGTGATACAGCGTGGAAACAGGCCCTTTGGCCCAACTTGCCCACACCGGCCAACATGTCCCAGCTACACTGGTCCCACCTGCCTGTGTTTGGTCCATATCCCTCCAAACCTGCCCTATCCATGTACTGTTTAACTGTTTCTTAAATGTTGAGATAGTCCCTGCCTCAACTACCTCCTATGGCAGCTTGTTCCATTCACCCATCACCCTTTGTGTGAAAAAGTTATCTCTCAGATTCCTGTTAAATCTTTTCTGGGCCAAACACAGACAAATGGGACTATTCTGCTGCACAACCTGGTCAGTAAGTATGAGTTGAGCCGAAGAGTCTGTTTCCGTGCTTTATAGCTCTGACCTGTGGCGATGAGTCTTCTCCAACTGTTTTTGGGGTCGTAAGGAGCATGATGTTGCCCTTAGTATCCAGGATGAAGTCCATCAGATTGGCAAGCTTTCACAATGCACATACCCCATCCAAAGAAAATAAAAACACCCACCTTTAGCTTGCAACAGGTTAATCATATTATCTAAATATGTAAATAAAAACAGATATAATGACCACTGTTGAGCATTACTCATAGTCCATTGATGTTGAGAATAAAGAAATGTCTTGGATTGCATGTACAATTTGTCATTAATCTTATGACTCTCACTTGATTACGTACGGATCACTTGGAAACATCTCACAGTTCTGGTCATTCTGTAAATTTTTATTTCCCCCCAACAGTTCGTAATGTCCAAGGTTTAGAATAGGTTGATCCAAAATAGCATCAATGGCATGGCTGCACGTTGACTGAAATGTTACTGCATAATTTCCAAATCCTGCCAGCACCATTGGGAAAATATTCTTGTTTTTGGTCCACTAAGGATTACCCGAGTCAGAATACCACCTCTCCATTCCTAGTGCATGGCTGTATCATCAATGTGACCACAACATAGCCCAATTTACCAACACAATTGGCAGTCTCACTCAAACTAAACAATGCCAATACGGGAAATGGAAAATAGATTTCTGCCTGGTGCAATGATGGGTATCTTTCTGTATTTGTGATAAAGACCTGATTTAGTTTTAGTTTTAGTTTAGAGATACAGCGCAGAAACAGGCCCTTTGGCCCACCAGGTCCGCGCCGACCAGCGATCCCCGCATATTAACACTATCTTACACACACTAGGAACAATTTTTACATTTACCAAGACAATTTACCTCCATACCTGTATGTCTTTGGAGTGCGGGAAGATATCGAAGATCTTGGAGAAAACCTACGCAGTCACGGGGAGAACGTACAAACTCCGTACAGACAGCCCCCATAGTCGGGATCGAACCCGGATCTTCGGCCCTGCAAGTGCTGTAAGGCAGCAACTCTTACCGCTGCCCCACCGTGCCGCCAGTGGGACTGATGTTGCATCAGAACAATTTGTCCAAGCTATATGTGAACTAAGATTTTCTGATGCGTCTCAGTGACAAATTCAGAATCTTCCTTCATTGTTCAGTCTCAATAACCTTTGCTTTGAGCATCTGAA
The DNA here is from genome assembly GCF_010909765.2 of Amblyraja radiata. NCBI lineage: Eukaryota > Metazoa > Chordata > Chondrichthyes > Rajiformes > Rajidae > Amblyraja > Amblyraja radiata. The sequence goes on along the minus strand of NC_045961.1, from coordinate 83,788,823 downwards.
TTCACCAAGAATGTGTAGGTCATTGCAAAAAAAAATGTAAGGAAAATGTAATGTAAAAGATAAGGAACCCACATTCTCTGTAAATCTTTCATAATTTTTTTCAAAATTGGATTCCCAGCACAGAATGCTTAAAGGTGGGTGGAAAGCTTTGGCAGTCAGTATTTGTGCTCAGCCTTCTCATTAATATGGGTTTCCTCCAAGTTCTCTGGTTTCATCCCACTTCCCAAAGACTTACTGGGAGGTTAATTGACTAACCTAGGTTAGTGACAAAACAATTTCTGGTAGTGCCCAGGTTACGATAAGGTTCCGTTCCTGCGAACTGTTTATAACCCGCATTGATAAGACCGAAATGAACAGAAACAGCTGTGAAGGGAGAGCAGACAGGCGCGGGAGGAATGGCCTCATGGACTCATTGAGTGGGCGCGTCTGTCCCTTGCCTAGTACTTACACTGTCCCTCTGCTCAACAGCTTCTATTAATCACACACCCCTTTATTTTCAGAAAGTCTTTGATAAGGTGCCACACGTGAGGCTGCTAAGAAAGATGAGAGCCCACGGTATCAACAGGCAGATGCTAGCATGGATAGCAGGTTGGCTGGCTGGCTGAAGACAAAGAGTGGCAATAAAGTGGGCTTTTTCTGGTTGGCTGCCAGTGACTAGTGGAGTTCCACAGGGGTCGGTGCTAGGGCTGCCACTCTTCTCATTGTATATTAATGATTTGGCTGAGGGGCATTGTGGCCTGGTTTGCTGATGATACGAAAATAGGTGGAGGCGTAGGTATTGTAGAGAAAGCAGGGACTCTGCAGAAGGACTTGGACAGGTTGGGAGAATGGGCAGAGAAGTGGCAGATGGAATATAGTGTAGCAAAGTGGGGAGTCATGCATTTTGGTAGTAGGAATAAAGGTGTAGACTATTTTCTAAATGGGGAGAGAATCCAGAAATCGGAGATGCAAAGGGACTTGGGAGTGCTGGTGCAGGATTCCCAAAAAGTTAATCTGCAAGTCGAATCAGTAGTAAAGAAAGTAAACTTAATGCTAGCCTTTATTTCAAGAGAGCTTGTATACAGAATCAGGGATATAATGCTGAGGCTCTATAAGGAGCTGGTAATGCCGCATTTGGAATATTGTGAGTAATTTTGGGCACCATATCTGAGGAAGGATGTGCAGGCTCTGGAGTGGGTCCAGAGGAGATTTACAAGAATGATCCCAGGAATTAGTAAGCTAACCTATGTTGAGCATTTGTCCATACTGGGCATGCACTTGCTGGAGTTTAGAAGAATTGAAACATACAGAATAGTGAAAGGCTTGGATAGAGTGGATGTGGAGAGGATGTTTCTACTAGTGGGAGAGTCTAGGACTGGAGGTCAAAGCCTCAGAATTAAAGAACGTTCTTTTAGGAAGGAGATGAGGACTAATTTCTTTAGTCAGAGCGTGATGAATCTGTGGAATTCTTTGCTACAGAAGGCTGTGGAAGCAACGTCGGTGAATATATTTAAGCCAGAGATGGATAGATTATTGAGTACAAGTGACAGAGGTTATAGGGTTGGGAGGGAGGGAGAGATAGATCAGCCATGTTTGAATGGTGGGGTAGACTTGATGGGCTGAATTGCCGAATTCTACTCCTATCACTTATGATCTAATGTGACTGTGCACTGCATTAATAAAAATTGGTAGAAATGTATCTCCTGTCCATTTTAATCACCTCAAAATCCATTAAGTAGAGTCCTAATCATAGAAACATAGAAAATAGGTGCAGGAGTAGGCCATTCGGCCCTTCGAGCCTGCACCGCCATTCAATATGATCATGGCTGATCATCCAACTCAGTATCCTGTACCTGCCCTCTCCATACCCCCTGATCCCTTTAGCCACAAGAACCACATCATAGTCCTACAGCATGGAAATGGGCCCTTTGGCTTCAGTTTCATTTCAGTTAGGTGTCACATGTACCGAGGTACCGTGAAAAGCTTTTGTTGCGTGCTACCCAGTCAGCAGAAAGACAATACATGATTACAATCGAGCCATTACAGTGTATAGATACATGATAAGGGAATAACGTTCAGTGCAAGGTTAAGCCAGCAAAGTCTGATCAAGGATAGTCCGAGGGTCACCAATGAGGTAGATAGTAGTTCAGCCCTGCTCTCTGGTTGTGGTAGGATGATTCAGTTGCCCGATAACAGCTGGGAAGAAACTCAGAGGCTTACCTCATCCATGCAAACCAAGATGCTCCATCTAAGCTAATCTCGTCTGTCCACATTTGGTCCATCTCCTCTCAACCTTTCCTATCCAAGTACTTGTCCAAGTGTCCATTAAATGCTGTTATAGTACCCGCCTCAACTACCTCCTCTGGCAGCTTGTTCAGTTGAAAAGATTTCCTATCAGTCTGAAGAAGGGTCTTGATTCAAAATGTCATCTATTCCTTTTCTACAGAGTAGTTGCCTGGCCTGCTGAGTTACTCCAGCCTTTTGTGTCTGTATTAGGTCCCTATTAAATCTTGCTCATTTTAAAATTTACAGGCTTATTTGAAATAGTTTTTCAATGTGTTCACCAATTATTCTCTGTTACGACAAACATCCAAACAAAGTACACATTTTGACCCATTTTGAATTAAAGAAGTGGCTTTTAAAATGCTCACAATGACCATTGTAGAAAACATCTGTGTGTTAGTCAGTAACAGAATGGTGGTGACCTTGCCGATGGCATTAAATGTTCATGTTAATATATTGGGTGCATATATGTTAATACTACCAATTTAAATTTAGTTATGCTAAATAGCAACAAATTTTCATGTACTTTTTGCATTTTCATAACCAAAGGTAACGACTAATTAACAAATGAAGAATACCACCAAATTAACCAAAAGTAAAATTATAAACAATCAAAGGGTACAACAATGCTGTCAATAGCGCTCCAGTGACCAGGGTTTAATCCTGACCTCCAATGTTATTTGTGTGACATTTGCACATTCTCTGTGGACATAGGTTTCCTCCATGTTCTGTGATTTCCTCCTAGTAGTAGCAGGCCCCCTTCAGTCATGACGGACCATGGGTGATGCATCCTAGTTTGGTGGTGATCTGTGGTCGGATGCAAGCCTGGGCGATGTCATATGGAGGACAGGCTGTTGCCCATGCAGCATGTCCCCCCTTTCCACGTCACTGATCGATCCAAAGGAACTGCAGGGCCGTTACAGTTTGGCACCAGTGCCGTCGCAGGAGCTGCCAGAGCGATGAACGGTTCGCGACGTTCGGGGCTCCAACTCCAGATTTTATTGAGGTTTACTCCAGGAGCCTTTTCCATGAATGGATATGGCCACAAGGCAGTGGAGGTTTTAAATCAGAGTTTTCCCTCTCCTAGATGGACTGCCTTCCCAGGCTGACGCTCCCCATCTGCCCGAGACTCATGGGGGCGGGAGCGTCTACCTTCCCGTGCAGGTCTATAGCACCTACCCACTGCCCAGTGGTTTCATCCAACATCCCAAAGAAGTGCAGGTTAATAAGTTAATTGGTCACTGTAAATGGCTCCTAAAGTGCAGGTGAATGATAAAATCTGATGAGAATGTGTTGAGAATAAAGTACGTTAGGGTAGGAATGGTGTAAAAAAAAGGGATTCAATGGTCAGAGTTGGTGGGCCAAAGGCCCTGGTTCTGTGCTGTATCTCCCCATGACTCCAAGTCATACTCTAAAGGGAAGAGCTAAGATTACCATAAAACAATTTTTCTTGGAGTTGTGAAAAACTCAATTGCACAACTCCATGAAAAAATAGTTTTATGGTAATCTTAGCTCTTCCCTTTAGAGTATGACTTGGAGTCATGGGGAGATAGGGCTCTTAAAGATAGCGGAGTCAGGGGATATGGGGAGAAGGCAGGAATGCGGTACTGATTGGGGATGATCAGCCATGATCACATTGAATGGCCGTGCTGGCTCGAAGGGCCGAATGGCCTACTCCTGCACCTATTGTCTATTAGCCCTATTGCTGGAATGTCCGTGAGTTTTACAGCAGTGGCTAAGGACTCCCGCAACTCAGTAAATTACTTCATCCCTTTTCCCCAACTCCTCATCCTCCCAGATTGCATTGACCTCTATCCACCCCAGATCTCTAGCCCCACTCAATCCGTTTCCTACCCTGAAAACTTCCCACCGAAAAGACCACACCTGCTTCCCAAGCCCAAATCCTACCAATCTCAAACCTAATTTTATCTCCCGCAGCAGCACCAGAATCCCTACAATTTTACATCGCAAGGATTTATACATCTCCCTGACCCTACAAAGCTTCCTACATTCCCTAACTTGCTTCCACCAACACCATGCAATCCATCTGCAAATGTCCTTCAATCCTCAATGTCCATTCCAGTTCTGTGGGGGAACTGGATTGGACACTGAATGTGCCCAAAGTGCTCATTCACCTGTACTTTAGGAGCCATTAACAGTGGCCGATTAACCTATTCTCCTGCACTTCTTTGGGGTGTAGGAGGAAACCAATGCTGAAGGATCTGAAGAAGGGTCTCGACCCGAAACGTCACCCATTCCTTCTCTCCAGAGATGCTGAGTTACTCCAGCTTTTTGTGTCTGTCTTCTGTGGAGGATTGTTAATGTCACCATTTTCTTTGCAAAACATTTTTGTTCTTATGTCCAGATATTCGAAGAACCATGCTCCAAGTTCCAGTTGGCGGTTATCAGACATTAGCTATCATTCCGTGAGTAGATCCATGACTTTAGTTTGTGGGTTCAAGCCCCACACAGGATCTCAAACTCGCTGCCGACTCTGTCCCGGATCTAGGCGACTATTCCATCACTCAGGGCTGCTCCCAGCAAGTACCTGGTAGATGGTGAAGATCATAATTAAGCTTAGATCACTGCAGCAGAGGACAACCATGATGATTCCCATGTGTTCACTCAGTCGTAAGGTGCATCAACGATTGACTCAAGCGACCATTCACCACAACAAACTTTCACGTATTAACGTGCCTGGTAAGACAGATAATAGGTTCACAAATACATCTCAAGCATTCCAAATGAACAAGGGCTGACAGTGGAGATACAGACATAAATTAGAGGGGGCAGGGAGCTCAGAGCAAAGCTTGGTATCATTTTGGGTAATTAGGCCATAAGTGATAGGAGTAGAATTAGGCCATTCGGCCCATCAAGTCTACCCCACCATTCAATCATGGCTGATCTATCTTGCCCTCCCAACCCCATAACCTCTGATTCCTGTACTAATCAAGAATCTATCTATCTCTGCCTTCCAAATATCCACTGACGGCCTACATAGCCTTCTGTGGCAAAGAATTCCACAGATTCACCACCCTCTGACAAAATAAATTTCTCCTTATCTGATTCCTAAAAGAACGTCCTTTAATTCTAGTCCTAGACTCTCCCACCAGTCCTAGACTCTCCACATCCACTCTATCCAAGCCTTTCACTATTCTGTATGTTCTTTCACCATTCTTCTAAACTCCAACAAGTACAGGCCCAGTGCCCACAAACGCTCATCATGTGTTAACCTACTCATTCCCGGGATCATTCTTGTAAAACCTTCCCTGGACCCTCTCCAGAGCCAGCACAACCTTCCAGTGATGGTGTCATTGAACAACAATGTACTTCTGAAGCAGTAACAACGAATATTCTATTGTGCTGTTGCAAGTAACAATTTCATTGTTCTATCTGGGACATATGACTCTAAAACACTCTTGACTCATGCAGCAAACAATGCTGCTGAAATGCGAATGCTTGAAGATGGGCTCACTGATTGAGGTGGCCAACAGAACAAAAGCTCCCTGCATTATGGCTCCAGTCCTCATGGGGGCGTGCTTGGCCACTGGAATTGGCAGCTGTATATTAAGTGGCACAGTTGTACAAGAAGTAAATGGGGAACCAATTGTCACACCAGTTGGAGAGTTTGGCAACTTCACATAAAGGGCTCCAACACTGACATAAATAGTAAATGATTTCCATATACTGGCACTAATGGCGACAGAAATTACTAGGGAAGAGATGAATTCAAGACACCGATGGGCCTTGGACTGTGGGGATCATAGTTTGAGCCAGTCTCAGGCAATGCAGCAACAGGTTTTCATTCAGTTAAACAATGCGTACATATCTTGCGAGTAATTGACCTCCGAAGATTAACTTAATTAGCAACCTTTAATTTTGCGGCTTTCAATAAATATTTTATTTCTGAAGTATTTAAGTGGTTTTAAGTTTCACGTTACTCTTCTGTACAATTGTGGCATCAATGCACATGAACCACAATCTTCCACAAACTGGACACAATTGAGCCCAATGCCCAAAATAAATGATGGACAGATCATTTGGACTTAACAGACCAGCAAACGCTGTTGTTCTGGTTGCATTAACCATACGTGAATTCTCTTTAATGAAGAATTCAAAGAGTGATATTATCTCTTGATGTGACTCTTGTATAATTCACACAGAGTCACACTCATTATGCCCATTATCCTGGAATCACCGATGAGCTGGTTTAATGCACACAAAAATTTGCCTTGGGAAAGCAGCCAACATAATCAAGGACTATTAACATCCTGTTTAAGAAGGAACTGCAGATGCTGGAAAATCGAAGGTGGACAAAAATGCTGGCATAATGAATGTATGGTTCATTTAGATGCTGCCTCACCCATTAACATCCTTCCAGGCCGAGCCTACTGGTGCCGATGCACAGCTGCTCCAAGGCTGGGCCTGTCAACGCCACCACCAATCCTTACCTGCATTCCGGCCACCCATGGTCCAGGCAGAGATCTTCACCTCTCCCCCGGCTGCCAGTAGCCCAGAGCCGTCGACTCACCTAGGTTCCAGGCCGTGTGCCCCCACAATGCTGGCTCCAACCACATCACGGACCAACTCCCCTGCTGACTCTCCTGGGTTCTACTGCTCACCCCCCTTCCAACAGGGAACCTCAGTAATGATACCACGGGTTCCTGCTATTCCCCCTATTCCAACCAAGCTATTTAGAAACATAGAAAATAGGTGCAGGAGTAGGCCATTCGGCCCTTCGAGCCTGCACCGCCATTCAATATGATGATGGCTGATCATCCAACTCAGTATCCTGTACTTGCCTTCTCTCCATACTTCTCCTACCACCACCCTTATACTTACTCTCACACCTCCCTCCCTTCTCAGCCCCCATTATTCCACCACCCAAGCCTCACTCCAACACTCTGCTCTCTTCTGACACCAGCCCTTAAACTTATTGTGTTTCACCATTTGCCCTCCACCCCACCACCCCCTCCTGCATATAGAGCAGTAGATCCTCAACAGACACCTTACCTTGGTTCCCCTCTGCTCCTCCTCAATGTGTTCCAGGCCCGCCATGAGCTTTTCTTCCATCACCCCCACCTCTGCGCCTTGTTCTCTGGCAAGGAGTCATCACCACCCCGTGAAAACCCCTTCTCCCAACTAACATATCTCCTCCTCTTGGTCTCCATCTGCTGGCCTTCTACCCTCTCTACACCTTATTAATCTCCTACTGTTGGAACAGTGTCAAATGTCTTGACTTCACTCCACTTACCCACTCCAATCTCACCCCCTCTGAACACACATCCCTCCGCTTGCTCAGCATTGCTATTAAACCCATTGACAAGGGAGGCGCCATTGTAGTCTGGCAGGCTGACCTCTACCATGCTGAAGCCAGATACCTCCTAATACCCACCCATTGACTGACCCCACAGGCGAACACCAGCCCATCATCTCCCTGACTGTTTCTGATCTCATGACCTCTGGTGATCTCCCCTCCACAGCCTCGAACCTAATGCCCCTGTCCCACTTAGGAAACCTGAACGGAAACCTCTGGAGGCTTTGCGCCCCACCCAAGATTTCCGTGCGGTTCCCGGAGGTTTTTGTCAGTCTCCCTACCTGCTTCCACTACCTGCAACCTCCGGCAACCACCGGGAACCGCACGGAAACCTTGGGTGGGGCGCAAAGTCTCCAGAGGTTTCCGTTCAGGTTTCCTAAGTGGGACAGGGGCATTACTGTTCACCAGCCCCGCACTGTCCCCTTCCACCTCCACCTCCACCTCCACCTCCACCTCCACCTCCACCTCCACCTCCACCTCCACCTCCACCTCCTCACCAAAATCCACAAACAGGACTAGCCCGGCTGACCCATCATCTGCTCCCTGCAATGCCTGGGTTTTATAAGGAATGGGCTGAGGAGGTTCAAGTGGGCCGATGTACACATTAGCTAATTGGACCCAGCCGTGACCGATGAAGCTGGGGATTGGCCTCTCCTGGCCTGTCAGCCAGTGATGGGAATCAGAGTGACATCCGGGAGAGGGGGCGCTGTCACACACTGCAATGCTGTAACACTGCACTCTGGTTATTTTTCTCATTGCACGACCTCTTGCACTTGTGTCCAACTTGAGTTTTCACTGCATCTCAGTACACGTGACAATAATAAAAATAATACCAATATAAACTTTGAAATGCTAGGTGTATAGGAAAGAACTGCAGACGCTGGTTTAAGTCGAAGGTAGTCACAAAATGCTGGAGTAACTCAGCGGGACAGGCAGCATCTCTGGAGAAAAGGAATGGGTGACATTTCGGGTTGAGACCCTTCTTCAGACTCACCCATTCCTTCTCTCCAGAGATGCTGTCTGTCCCGCTGAGTTACTCCAGTATTTTGTGTCTATCTTTGAAATGCTAGTTGGCAGCCCAAATAAACCTATTCCTTAATATATATCTCGGTGTGCTCAGATTTACTATATGATTGAAAGAAAAAGACTTATATTCTGAAAAATTATTTCACACAGATTTTTGTAATAAGTTGTATCCTACTTTATTCCTTCCCAGCTCATCTTCAAGGCAAGAATTCCTTTCATGTGTTAAAAATCTCTCCAAATGATTATTTTTCTCAAGAAAGTGATCGCAAGGGGGAGATATGGAACAGGAAACACCATCAATTTCTTTACAATCCAAAACGTACAAAGGTATAAAAGCAAAACATTGTACATGCTGAAAAACTGGAATAAAAACAGAATACCTGGCAAATCCCTTAAGACTCGGGCAGGTGGACTGGAAAATTACAGACTGGAAGAAGAAACGGTAGAAAATGTGCTATCTGTATGAAAGATTATTTTTTTCACAACCCTATTTCCCTTTTATTAAACAGAAAAGCAGAAACTGAGAAATTTGAGTTGCTGGTGAAATCATACAGTAAAATTATACAGTAGAATTAGACAGAAATAATTTCAGGAGATGATTTGAACAAGTATTAGATGAAACATAAAACCCAGTCTATAACTGAAACACATTGTTTTGATTAGATTTCATGAGGGAAACATTTATATATTTAAAATGGCTGAAGGAGGGGGAGAGAAGGGGGTGGTAAGGGGGAACGAGGACTAGGACCCATTGGAATGTATTTTAATTTCTTCTGTGGGATATGAGTAGTAAGGATATAATTTATTCCCAAATGTACTTGAGAAGGTGGTGAGTGAATCGCCTTCTTAGAGTGTAGACATAAGGAACTAAAGCTGCTGGTTTACAAAAAAAAAGACACAAAGTGCTGGAGTAACAGCGGGTCAGGCAGTATCCCTAGAGAACATGGATAGGTGACGTTTTCGCTCAGGACCGTTCTTCAGACCCTGAGTCTGAACCCACCCAAAATATCGTCCATCCATGCTCTCTAGAGATGCGGCCAGACCCTCTGAGTTACTTCAGCACTTGGTGTCTTCTTTTCACCGTCTTAAAGTGTTGCAGTCACTCTATTGAGGATGCCCTCTCAGCAGTGCTGCCAGGCTTTCCAGGATTTAGATTCAATAATTATGAATGAATGGCGACATATTTATCATTGGCACACATTAAAGATGGAAGAAGCGCAAATTTAAAATAATGAATTGAAACCAAATGGACTGCTATGACCTGATGGTGCTGAGCCTCTTGAGGGTTATTGGAGTGGTTTACATCCAGTTAAGTGCAGAGTGATCCACTATGCTCCTTGTTCCTAGTAGATGGTAGACAGGCAATAGGTTATCAGATGAGTCATTTGTTGCAGGTTACCCATCCTGTGATATGTAGAAGTGCAGATGCTGGTTTATACCAAAGTCAGTCTGAAGAAGCGTCCTGATCCAAAATGTCACCTATCCTTTTTCTCCAGAGATACTGCTTGACCTGCTGAGATACACCAGCATTTTGTGTCTCTCTTCCCCATCCTGTGACCTGTTCTTACACTCACATTGTTTACGTGGTTCCTTCATTTCTATCTGGATTATGGTGAACCCTTCAAGGATGTTCATGGCAGGAGTAATGATGCCCTTGCAGTTTTAGATGGTTAGTTTTGCACAATTTGGAGATGTTTGTTGCCTGGCTTAGGAACAGCTCCATCAAGACCATAAGAAATTGCAGAGCGTTGTGGATTTAGCCCGAACCTTCACGTAAACCAACCTGCATTCCATTGACTCCATCTACACCACGCTGCCTTGGCAAGGCCACCAGCGTAATCAAAGAACAATCTCACCACGGTTACTCCCTCTTCTCCTTCTCCCATCAGACAAGAGGTACAGAAGTTTAAAAACACACACCTCCAGATTCAGGGACAGTTTCTTCCCAGCTGTTATCAGGCAACCGAACGGTCGGGACGCAGACAGGAAACAAAGAGTAGGAGTGAACGGGTCCTTTTCAGAATGGCAGGCAGTGGCGAGTGGAGTGCTGCAAGGCTCGGTGTTGAGGCCGCAACTGTTTACCATATATATTAATGATTTGGAAGAGGGAATTAGGAGCAACGCAAAGCTGGGTGGCAGTGTGAACTGTGAAGAGGATGTTAGGAGGTTGCAGGGTGACCTGGACAGGTTGAGTGAGTGGGCAGATGCAGTATAATATAGATAAATGTGAGGTTATCCACTTTGGTGGCAAAAACAAGGGGGCAAATTATTATTTCAATGGGGTTAGGTTAAGTAAGGGGGAGGTACAGCGAGACCTGGGTGTCCTTGTACACCGGTCACTGAAAGTTGGCGTGTACAGCAGGCAGTGAAGAAAGCTAATGGAATGTTGGCCTTCATAACAAGAGGATTTCAGTATAGGAGTAGAGAGGTTCTTCTGCAGTTGTATAGGGCTCTGGTAAGACCACATCTGGAGTATTGCGTACAGTTTTGGTCTCCTAATTTGAGAAAGGACATCCTTGTGATTAAGGCAGTGCAGCGTAGGTTCACGAGATTGATCCCTGGGATGGCAGGACTGTCATATGAGGAAAGATTGAAAAGACTAGGCTTGTATTCACTTGAGTTTAGAAGGATGAGGGGGATCTTTTAGAAGCATATACAATTATAAAAGGACTGGACAAGCTAGATTCATGAAAAATGTTCCCAATGTTGGGCGAGTCCAGAACCAGGGGCCACAGTCTTAGAATAAAGGGGAGGCCATTTAAGACTGAGGTGAGAAAAAAACGTTTTCACCCCGAGAGTTGTGAATTTGTGGAATTCCCTGCTACAGAGGGCAGTGGAGGCCAAATCACTGGATGGATTTAAGAGAGAGTTAGATAGAGCTCTAGGGGCTAGTGGAGTCAAGGGATATGGGGAGAAGGCAGGCACGGGTTATTGATTGGGGACAATCAGCCATGATCACAATGCATGGCGGTGCTGGTTCAAAGGGCCGAATGGCCTCCTGCACTTATTTTCTATGTTTCTATGTCCTCTCACCAGCTATAGTATAGCCCTGACCTCCCATCTACCTCATTGGAGATCCTCAAACTATCCTTAATCAAACTTTATAGCACTGAATGTTAATTCACTTTATTCCGTATTTGTACACTGTGGACGGCTTAATTATAATTTTGTAGTTTTTTTATGTATAGTCTTTTCGCTGACTGGATGGCACGCAACAAAAAGCTTTTCACTGTTCCTCGGTACAGGTGTCAATAATAAACTAAACTTAAGAGGCATGAAAATCTATGCTCAAAGGTCATTCAGGTCTTCTATGAACTGGACACTGAGACATGGCGTCACTCCAGAGACCGTGTATCCGGAGCAGACGTGGCCTGGAGCGGGCGGTGGAGCAGCGGTGGAAGACTTGGCCAGGCCGACCCAGCAACATCGCCAGGACAACGGGCATTTATGGCCAGCTGCACCCAAAAGCAAGTTGGACTTTGAGAATGGTGCCAAAACCTGGCCACTCTCAGTGGACTATTTCTATACACTTTGTACTTAATCTAGGATTGTGTTTATGTATAATGATAATTTACTGAACTGTATGCAATAAAATAATGTAATCGTACCTCGGTACACGTGATAAAGAACCATTACACCATCGAAATACTCAACAGGTCAGGCAGCTGAGACAAGCTGAGCTAACATTGCACATTAATGAGCTGTGACCAGGGCTGGCTGCCTGCCTCTAACACAATGTTTTTAGACTGGTTATCTGAAATTGTTGAATTCAGTTTAGTCTCGAGGGCAGTAATGTGTCAAGAGTTAAGATGCTGTTTCTCAAGCTTACTTTGGGCTATGTTGGAACAGTCAGAGTTATAGAATCATAGAGTCATACAGCATGGAAACAGGCCCCTCAGCCCAACCATAATGGCTCATCTAATCTAGTCCCATCGGTCCACATCCCTCAAAACCTTTCCTATCCATGTACATGTTCAGGTGTATTTTAATGCTGTAATAGTAAATGCCTCAACTGCCTCTTCTGGCAGCTTATTCCATATACCCACCACCCTCTGAGAGAAAAATGTTGCCTCTCAGGTTTTCAATAAATCCCACCTTAAACCTATGTCATCTGGACTTTGATTCCCCATCTCTGGGTTGCATTCACCCTGTTACTCCCCATCATGATTTTATACACCTCTATAAGGTTACCCCTTAGCCTCTTACTCTCCAGGGAATAAAGTCCTAGCCAGCCCAACCTCTCCCTATAGCTCAGGCACTCAAGTCTTGGCAACAGTGTCAAACTCAGACAGATAAGCTTGGACATTTAAAGTGACAGGTGAATGGAGGCTCAAGTCACCCCAATGGAATGGATGGCGATTCTATGATTCTGCAAAGTTGTCATCAACCTGTGTTTGGTGACTTCTATGTACAGGGGATCTCTCTTTCTCAAGAGATAGAGATGGTGCAAATGAAGGTGGGATGGGGGGGGGGGGGGGGGGGGGGGGGGGGGGGAGGATGGAGGTGGGGGAGGTAGAGATGGGGGAGGTAAGTAGAGAGAGAGAGAGAGAGAAGATAGATGCAAAATACTGGAGTAACTCAACAGGACAGGCAGCATCTCTGGAGAGAAGGACAAGATGATGTTTCGGGTTGAGACCCTTCTTCAGACTAGATGGAGAGGTAGAGAGAAGGGGAGATACAGGTGGAGAGGTAGAAGGGGGTAGAGAAAGAGAGATCGATAGAGAGGCAGAGATAGAGATTTGTTTGATAGTGCTCCAGTGAAGCATGCTGCAAAGTATTCATGCATTAAGTAAACAAAGTGAATGTAAGTTCCTGAAAACTAACATTTGTTGCCACAACACCCAATCTCACATATTTTAAAATCCTTGGTCAATCTTCAAATTTTTTTCTCCTGCAGGGAATATAATTAAATTATTTCAAGCCCTGGGCACACAATTTCACACCCCTGCAATTATCCCGAAGATTCAGAGCTGCACACAATCACGAAATTTAATGTATTTTCTGCATAAATATTCTCACTTGTATTGAGGAAAATTATCTGTCATTCTTTAGTTTTCGATTCCAAGAAGTGATCTATACAATTCTACTTTGACCTACTGAGTTATTTCAGTAGTTTACTTTTTTTTGTGATAAAATTATAAATATGGTTGCAATCGATATTACTTTATCCAGCTGTGCTGTTTTAAGGATCGTGTGTTTGAATAGAATATCCCTCCTGATTATCTTTATAATTGCTAACCTTTATTGAGTGGCCAACTTTCTTGTTTAGTGTTCATTTTTCTCGTAATACACGGAATTCATCTCGACATTGCATGAACTGCTCATCACTCAGCCTTGAACATCTAAGGAGACAGTCGCCCCGGGTCATAAGCCCTGTAATCTCTGTCTGCATGCCGAGCGCATCCCTTAATTACACTTCTTAAAAGCATCCATTCCTGTGACAGGAAACAGTCAGTCTCAGACACCCAATCTATTGTGTGCACAAAGCAGGCAGCGAGCTTCAGGTCAGGATCATGCTCAAAAATGCTTCTGGTTCAACTTCAGGTCAGGAAGGGGCTTCTCAAGCCATCTAGTCAGCGACTGAGCAGGGTACAGTTCTCCAGTAATGGTGACATTTAAAAATTATCCTGCCTTTATTTCCCTCCATGGCCCTGGGTTTCCCAACCTCTGTTGTCTCCTCCGGCCTCACGGTTCACAGATTTGAGTCATAGAGTGATACAATGTGGAAACTGACCCTTCGGCCCAACTTGCCCACACTGGCCAACAGGTCCCTGCTACACTAGTCCCATCTGCCTGCGCTTGGTCCATATCACTCAAAACTTGTCCTATCCATGTATCTGTCTAACTGTTTCTTAAACGTTGGGATAGTCCAAGTCTCAACTACCTCCACTGGCAGCTTGTTCCATGCACCCACCACTCTTTGTGTGAAAAAGTTACCCTTCAGATTCCTAATCTCTATTAAATCTTTTCCCCTTCACCTTGAACCTATGTCCTCTGGTCCTTGGTTCCCCTACTCTGGGCAAGGGATTCTGTGCATCCACCCAATCTACTCCTCTCATGATTTTAAGCTCTGCGCTCTTGTCTCCTTGTGATCATAGAGCCGTGCCTACAACAGCCAGGACTGCCCCGGCAACACTGCTCCAGCAGTGTACAACCCTCAGTTCCACTCCTCTGAGGGCTCAAACCTCCCTCAGTACCATCCTTCCAATAGCCTCGACAACACTCCTCCAACTGTGCTGCACTCCCTGACGCCGCCCCTCCAACAGCATGGTACTGTCTTGGTACCATCATTCTGATGATGCAAGGCATCTCACTGACAGCATAGCACTCCCTCCCCACCACTTCTCTGAGAAAACGGCCCTCCTTCATCACTACCCATCCAACAGTGCAGGTCTCACTCAGTATTACCTGCGAGCAGGGTAAACTGAACTGCATCTTAAATACATTGCATGCGTCAAAAACACAAGTCTAATGTACATATCAAGACTCCATCAATACAGAAGAAGATTCTCCATCAGGCTCTGGAGAGCGCAGCATTTCAGTAGAAGGATTCCCCGATATAAATCCAAGCCTTCTTTCCTTGAGAAACTTCAGGATTTCTTCCCAAACCTCTCTGCTTCTCTCTATTCAAGATGATCCTTGAACCCGACCTCTTTCTGCAATTTTCCATTCATTTTCTGCGTATATGAACCGTGGCTTTGTATATTTCAATCTGTGTGATATTACTCCCACAAAATACTTGGGGCCATTCTGCTCCCATGTGGGTGATAAATGAATGAAGTTGTTTTTCCACAGAGCTGAGCTAACCTAATCAGTGCCAATGATTCATGTAGGAGTGAACTCATGGATTGGCAATACAGTCGGTGCCCCAAATGTATTTAATGAGTGTGTGCAACAGATCTAATCCACACGACCCAAGTCTGATGGGAACTGGCCACACCCCTTGTCAGGATCCAGCCACCCTGGTTTGGCCCTGACCTCTGGCTCTAGGCCTACAAGCCCCCCTCCCCTTTTTCTTCCCCCTCCCCCTCTCCTCCCGAACCTAGACTCCCATTAATTTTTCCACTCCCCCCCTCCTGCTACTTTCTTCCCTTTCCTGAAATCCTGAATTTCCTGACGGAGCGACCGCAGGCAGTGAGACTGGGCCCGCACCTGTCCACCACTATCACCCTGAGCACCGGCACACCACAGGGCTGTGTACTAAGCCCCATGCTCTACTCCCTCTTCACACACGACTGTGTTCCTGCATTCGACACCAACACCATCGTCAAGTTCGCAGACGACACAACGTTGATGAAACAAACTACAGAGCGGAGGTGCAGAACCTGGCGGACTGGTGCACATGTAACAACTTGTCCCTAAACACCTCCAAGACCAAGGAGCAGATTATTGACTTCAGGAGGTCCCATAATGGAGAATACGCCCCAATCTCCATCTACGGAGACAGTGGGGAGAGAGTGTCCAGCTTTAAGTTTCTGGGCACTCACATTTCGGAGGACCTCACATGGTCCACCAACACCACTGCGCTGGTCAAGAAGGCACAGCAACGACTCTTCTTTCTAAGAACATTGAAAAAGACTGGTCTGCCCCAACAGCTGCTGACAATCTTCTACCGCTGCACCACAGAGAGCATACTAACGTATGGCATCTCTGTGTGGTATCTCAGCTGCACAGAGGAGGAGAGGAGAGCTCTTCAGCGCGTCGTCCACAGGGCGCAGAGGATTATTGGGACACAGCTACCAGCCTTGGAGGGCATCTACTACACACGGTGCCTCAGGAAGTCCGTCAGCATCCATAAAGACTTCTCACACCCTTGTAATAATCTGTTCGAACTCCTACATTCTGGCAGACGTTACAAGGCCTTCTACGCCCGCAACTCCAGACTCAGGAACAGCTTCATCCCCAGAGCTATCGCTGCTCTGAACCGGCCCTGCTGAGTGCCCCCCCCCACCCCCGCCATTAACTGTCTCCCTCGGATGGTCACATCGACCCGGCACAGACATATTTGCACTTTAGACTGTTTTACTGTTTAAATATATAAATCATGTTTCTCGAGGTATCTACATTTTATTAGTTGTTTAAGTTATGACAACGGATGGAAGCTGAATACCAAATCTCGTTGCACCTTTGTGCAATGACAATAAAAGATATTATTATTATTATTATTATTATTATTATTATTATTTAGCTTCTCAATACACGTCAACCGTTTATCACACCTCTTGATTTTATCTCTGACCTTTGTTCCAACCATTTGCCTATCAACCTCCCCCCCCTTCTCACCTGCATCTATCTGTTACCTGACACACTTTGCTGTGCAACTCCCTTTTCCAGCTTTTGTCTTCTCCCAACTACAATCAGTCTGAACCCCAAATGTCACCACGTTCTCCAGAGATGCTGCCTGACCTGCTAAGTTACTCAAGCACCTTGTGTCCGTTTTGTGTATTAAACTGCATCTGCTGTTCCTTGCTTCTACACTCTGGCTTTATGTGGACTTTTCAGGGTGACCAGTGAGTTTAATCCAAGTGCTCAAATTTACATGATAGTATCCAGTATAGTATTGTGCATTCATACAGAAAGCTTGCCTTCACTGGTCAGGCATTGAAGAGTCAGGAAGACATGTTGCAACTTTATAAAACTTTGGTTAGGCCAACATTTGGATTGTTTTCACTGGAATGTCAGAGGTTGAGGGGAGAACCTGATAGAAGTAGAAAAAATGATGGGAGGCATAGATGGGGTAGATAGAACCTTTAGCTCAGGTTGGAAATGTCCAAGATAAGAGGGCATAGCTTTAAGGTGAGAGCAGCAAAGTTTAAAGGAGATTTGCAGGACAAATATGTTTTACACAGAGAGTGGTGGGTGCCTGAATGCTTAAGAAGGAACTGCAGATGCGGGAAAATCGAAGGTAGACAAAATTGCTGGAGAAACTCCATAGGTACAGCAGCATCTATGGAGCGAAGGAAATAGGCAACGTTTCGGGCCGAAACCCTTCTTCAGACTGATGTAGGGTGGGGGGAGGGGAGAAGAAAGGAAAAAGGAAGAGGAGGAGCCTGAGGACTGAGGGAGAGCTGAGAAAGGGATGAGACAGCAAGGGCTACCGAAAATTGGAGAAGTCAATGTTTATGCCGCTAGGGTGCAGACTGCCCAAGCGGAATATGAGGTGCTGCTCCTCCAATTTCCAGTGATGCTCATTCTGGCCATGGAGGAGGCCCAGGACAGAAAGGTCCTTCCACCCTCTGGTTCCAGGCATTCATGGGCGAGCAGGCAACGAGCCTTAGATCCACTCCATGCAGGCTCCCGACTTCCGCCGACAGGGTATGGCAGCAGCCTGTAGCTCTTTGGTGGCTTCTGCCATGCACGGCCCTTTGGGAATGGAGGGATGTGGATGACATGTGGCAGGCAGAGGAGACTGGTTTAACTTGGACATGAACATTATGAGCCGCATTGTGCTGTACTGTTCTATGTTCAGATATTGGTGTTCCCACTATCCAGCACATTCTTGGAGTGAGGGAAACAGTGGTTACCATTTCATTAATCTCCGTGTACCTCCGTTCCTATTTCATTAACTGCTTTCCGAATTCCAACCTTCTCAGTCTGAGACTGATTTGGGTTTGAGTCCGCATATGGTGACAGGCTCTCCGTTTATTCTGCCCAGCAAGAGTTAAAAGTACAGTCTTGAGACACCTTGTCGCAGAAATGTTGGTTAGAAGCTCTTGGAAGTTCAGAGATCAAAACTTCCTGAAACGAGGAATGCTTCTTGGGGAAAACAGGAAGCAGATTTTGAGTCGATAACTGAAGCCGGGGAGGGACTTGAAAGCCTTTGGGTCTTTGGATTGATATTTCAATACCTTTGTGCAATTGATTCACAACAACCTTCGACTGGACTGGATGTTCTTGGTCACTTCCTCCCATTGTGATGTCGTTGAAGGTCATTGGAGACCCTGTGCAGAATATTCCATCAGGAACACTGTTCCACCAGGAGGCCTTCCAGTTAACACTTGCATTGCCATTTATACCTCGAACGCAGAACAGCCCACTCCCTCTTCTCCCCTCTCCCATCAGAAAATGGTATAGAAGTGTGAAAACGCACACCTCCAGATTCAGGGACAGTTTCTTCCTAGTTGTTATTAGGCCACAGAACCATCTTGCCACAACTTGAGAGCAGTCCTGAACTACTATCTACCTCAATGGAGACCCTCGGACTATCTTTGATCGGGCTTTACTGGCTTTATCTTGCACTAACCGTTATTCCCTTATCGTGTTCCTGTACACTGTGAATGACTCGATTGTAATCATGTATTGTCTTTCCGCTGACTGGTTAGCACGCCACGAAAGCGTTTCACTGTACCTCGGTACACGTGACAATAACTAAAGTGCAGCACAAGAACAGACCCTTTGGCCCACAATGTCTGCGTCGAACATAATGCCAAGATCATCAATTATCTACCTGCACATAACCCATATCCCTCTACATCCATGCGCTTATTCAAAAGCCTTTTAAATGACAATACCATCTATGCTTCAACTAGCACCCATGGCAGCGTGTTTCAGGCATTCACCACTCTCTGTGTATAAAACCTGCCCCGCCTATCTTCTTGAAACTATGCCCCTTATTCATCATAACAAATAGAAAAAGGCCTGCGTTTGTTTGACAATAGACAATAGGTGCAGGAGTAGGCCATTCAGCCCTTCGAGCCAGCACCGCCATTCAATGTGATCATGGCTGATCATCCCCAATCAGTACCCCGTTCCTGCCTTCTCCACATATCCCCTGACTCCGCAATCTTTAAGTGCCCTATCAAGCTTTCTCTTGAAAGTATCCAGAGAACCGGCCTCCACCACTCTCCGAGGCAGAGAATTCCACAGACTCACAACTCTCTGTGTGAAAAAGTGTTTCCTCATCTCCGTTCTAAATGGCTTACCCCTTATTCTTAAACTGTGGCCCCTGGTTCTGGACTCCCCCAACATCAGGAACATGTTTCCTGTCTCTAGCGTGTCCAAACCCTTTATAATGTTATATGTTTCAATAAGAATCCCTCTCATCCTTCTAAATTCCAGAGTATACAACCCCAGCTGCTCCATTCTCTCAGCATATGACAGTCCCGCCATCCTGGGAATTAACCTTGTAAACCTACGCTGCAATCCCTCAATAGCAAGAATGTTCTTCCTCAAATTAGGGGACCAAAACTGATTTCTCAAGCACAGGACATTCCAAGCTGCTTTTAGTTTGTTGTAATATAGAAAACGCAATAGCCCTTGTGAACAGGAACGACTTTGTGTCGCACCTCCAACAGTGCAGAGTACCCTTGGCAACACCCCTCTAGTACCCTTGGCAACACCCCTCCAGTACCCTTGGCAACACCCCTCCAGTACCCTTGGCAACACCCCTCCAGCAGCCTTGGCAACACCCCTCCAGCAGCCTTGGCAACACCCCTCCAGCACCCTTGGCAACACCCCTCCAGCACCCTTGGCAACACCCCTCCAGCAGCCTTGGTAGCATTCTTCTGACAATGCGGCACTCCCTTGGTGCACCTCTCTGATGACAGAAAACTGCCTCCGTGTCCACCCCTCTGACAGCACAGCACTCCCTCCTCACTTCCTCTTCGAAAATTCAACGCACCTTCATCACTGCCCCTGCAACAGCGCAGGGATCCTCACTAAGTATTAGCTAAACATAGAAACATAGAGAATAGGTGCAGGAGGAGGCCATTCGACCCTTCGAATCAGCACCGTCATTCATTGTGATCATGGCTGATCGTCCCCTATCAATAACCTGTGCCTGCCTTCTCCCCATATCTCTTGACTCCACTAGCCCCTAGAGCTCCATCTAACTCTCTCTTAAATCCATCCAGTGGCAGGGAATTCCATACATTTACAACTCTCTGGGTGAAATTTTTTTTTTCTCACCCCAGTCTTAAATGACCTCCCCTTTATTCTAAGACTGTGGCCCCTGGTTCTGGACTCGCCCAACATTGGGAACATTTTTCCTGCATCTAGCTTGTCCAGTCCTTTTATAATTTTATATGTTTCCATAAGATAACCCCTCATCCTTCTAAACTCCAGTGAATACAAGCCTAGTCTTTTTAATCTTTCCTCATATGACAGCCCCGCCATCCCAGGGATCAATCTCGTGAACCTACGCTGCACTGCCTCAATCACAAGGATGTCCTTCCTCAAATTAGGAGACCAAAACGGTACACAATACTCCAGATGTGGTCTCACCAGAGCCCTATACAACTGCAGAAGAACCTCTTTACTCCTATACTGAAATCCTCTTGTTATGAATAGCTTCTAATAGGTACAGTGAACTGCATCGTATGTGCATCCCCTCTGTACATATGACACAGGTCTAATATACATGTTCATATTTTCAATCAATACAAAAGAAAATGCAGCCAACAGGCTCTGGAGAGCTCCATGTTTTCAGTTGAGCCGTACCCTGATAGTGAATCCCTCACCCCTTGAGAAGCCACATCGCCCCCAGCTTCTTGCTGGTCAACTAGCATGCTGAAAATAGTGGATACAAAATAAACATTGACTGATAAGTATAACAAAGGCAGCAGGAGATAAAAAGCTTGCACAAAGTCAGCAGATAAAATACATTTGTAGAGGGGAGAGAAAAGGCCATAAGGACCAGAGACTGAGAACAAAGCGACTGGTAGAAACAGCAGGTTGAGCCAGGCTGTGAATCTTTGCATCATCGAGCACAGTTCACGGCCATTTGCCTCATTGCCATGTGCCAGCTGCTTGAAGAACTCTCCAGTAAGTTCCACTCCCTTCCCCATGTCCCTGAAAATGTTTCCATTCCAGCTTTCCACTAATTTCCTTTGGAAAGTCCCCGTTGAATCTGCTTCCACCATCCTCTCAGGCCTGTGTTCCAGAACACAACTCACAACGTTAAAAACATCTCACCACTCCCCAGCTCCTCAACAGACTATTTCTCTCTCTCTCGACTTTGTTGCAACTGCATTGACGCCAAAGTCCTTCTTGTGTTGTGACAAATGAGATTTGAAGAAAGGAAATTATCTGTATCTTACATCCAATTGGCAGTGAGCAGAAGAAACTTGTCTCAATTCCAAACGCCAAATTCCATCGACTCTACTTTGACCCGCAATTCACAATTTCTGCTGAAAGATAAATCAAGAATTACTGATTAAATGACTAAACATTTTTCCGAGATGCATTTCTGGGGCATTTGCTTGTCGTGGGCAGCTCCAGCCCGGGTGTGGTTAATTATCACCGGATGCTTGTCAGCACTGACCCAATGAGTGGATTGTGCTTTTACTCAGCATGTAAAGAATCCATAACCACTCTCAACCTCAGTGCTTGCAAAAGAGCCAACAGCCAATAGATTGTTCTGATGTGTAAGCATCCCTTATACTAAGGAATGCATTGACCAATTCACACAATGCAAGCTCCCAAAGGCAGCAAGGTGACAATGGAGAAATAATTTCAACAATCTTGATAAGGTGAATCATTTCAGCAATGTTGATCAAGTGATTCTTCTGCTGGCACCAACCAACCACTGGTTATTTTAATCCCACAAGAGGGAAGCTTGGGGTCTCGGTTTATGTTTCGCACACTGCCCTCAGGATACTGCTGTGGAGAGGAGACAGTTTCCCACCTCTTCGCAGAGTGTGGATTTGCAAAGAGAGTCTGGAGAGGTTTTTAAGGGTCCGTCACGATTTATTCCAAACAGCTCCGTCACAGAGGACTCTGTGATTTATGGACTGTTCCCAGGGATGCATTCAGAGACTGACATCGAGTGCTGCTGGAAGGTCATCAACTCGGTGAAAGACGCTCTTTGGTCTGCCCGAGCTTTGTTGACCTCCCAGCGGAGCGAGATGTCCATCGGGGAATGTTGCAGGAGTACGTGCTGAGGGACGCACTGAAGTTCGGTGCAGCCAACGCCATGGAACTGTGGGGGAGGACAACAGTCTAGGGACCTTCCGCTGCTGGACATGGGGGGCAGGGTGTGGTGGAGATCAAAGATCTTATAGCGGAGAGAGTGCGCGGCCCGGGGCAGCGGGGAGAGAGAGTGCGGGGCAGCGGGGAGAGAGAGTGCGGGGCAGCGGGGAGAGAGAGTGCGCGGCCCGGGGCAGCGGGGAGAGAGAGTGCGGGGCAGCGGGGAGAAGGAGTGCGCGGCCCGGGGCAGCGGGGAGAGGGAGTGCGGGGCAGCGGGGAGAAGGGCATAGGAGGGGGGGAGACATTGAAGTGTGGGGGGCAGGTGAGGGAGTGCCGGGGGGGGGGGGGGGGGGGGGGGGGGGGGGGGGAGGGAGATAAGGCCTAGTGTGTGTGTGAAGTTGCGGGGAGGTTTACAATGTTTCTTATTTACAATGTTTCTTATTTAATGTCCCTTGTCTAGTCTGAAATAAAGTTCATTATTGGATCAGAAGAAATATAATTGTGTGTGTTATATGATTATACATTTATATAATTTTCATGTATGTGTGTTTATAAACATTTTATTCTTTAACAAGAATTAACAGAATTATGAACTAACAGAATTATGAATCTAACCCTATATCACGCACAAAAAGTTCCCCCGCAATGTCAATCACCCTGCGAGTTGGGTCGGTTCCGGTTACTACAAAATCAACTCAAACACTGCTTGTGAGCCATTTAAAAATAAATGATTTAAAAAACATTAAAAAAGACAATTACTCAATTAGATCTGAGTATGGAAATATATTGACTACTCCAAAAGATATTAATGATAGATTTTTACAATATTATAAAAATCTTATTTGTCAAAATTAACAGGACAAACAGATAGTATGGAAATATTTTTACAAGAATGTCAAATCAATAGCTTAGATCAGGAAGGTAGAGAATTGTTAAATGCTGAAATAACAGTAAAAGACATTATAGAATCAATTAGTTCGCTAAAGAACGGAAAAGCAGCGGGCCCGGATGGCCTGAGTGCAGAATTTTATAAAAAATTTCAAGATCTGATTTCTCCAAGATTACAAATAATGTATAGATATGCATATGACCAAGGAAAATTACCAGAATCTCTAAATGAATCCACAATTACACTCATCCCTAAAGTAGATGAGGATTTGGAAGATCCTGGATCATATAGAGCGATTGCCCTTTTAAATACAGACCAAAAAATATTAACTAAGGTCTTATCTAGGAGATTAAGTTTAGTGATCTCTAAATTAATACATTATGATCAAACAGGTTTTATCCCAAAACGTTATTCATCCCATAATCTCAGACGCTTGTTTAATATTATATATTCAAAAAGAATACGAGATACGGAACTAGCGGTTATATCATTAGATGCAGAAAAAGCGTTTGATCAGGTGGAATGGATGTATTTATTTAATATAATGGAAAAGTTTCAATTGGGGGATAGATTTTGTAAATGGGTAAGAATTTTATATTCGAATCCTATTGCAAGAATTTTGACTAACCAAATTTTATCAGCCAAATTCAAACTCTCTAGGGGATGCAGACAGGGATGTCCGTTATCACCCTTATTGTTCGCATTGGTGATAGAACCATTGGCGGAAAAAATTAGATCTGAACCTGAAATATATGGCTATAATACTGATACAACAATTAATAAAATTTCTTTATATGCAGATGATGTTTTGATTTATATTACAAAACCGGAAATTAGTATTCCCAACCTGCTAAACATTATAACTAAGTTTGGTGCATTTTCTGGGTATAGGATTAATTGGGATAAAAGCGAGATTATGCCAATAACAGGAATAAATCTAAATACATTACAACAATACCCATTAAAAGTAGTTACAGACAAACTTAAATATTTAGGGATTAACGTAACTAAAACTCATAACTCATTAATAAAATCCAACTATCCTCAACTATTAGATAAATTTAGAAAAAATATTTTATATTGGAAAACACTTCCTATATCCATGATTGGTAGAATAAGTGCCATAAAGATGGTATTTCTACCACAGTTGTTATATTTGTTTCAGGCTATTCCTTTTTTTCTTCCGAAAACTTTTTTTTTTTTAAATTGATAATATTGTTAATAGTTTTATTTGGGATTATAAAAATCACAGAATAAATAAAAAACATCTATGCAAAGCTAAGATAAATGGAGGATTAGCACTTCCAAACTTTTTATATTATTTTTGGGCTGTTCAGATTAAGAATATGAATTTCTGGTGGGTAAATATGGATCATGAACCGACATGGTTAAATATAGAAAAGGAAGACTGTCTACCTTTCAATGTAGGTTCGATAATTTTTGCACCAACGGAAGTACAAAAAAAAATTATAAAGACAACCTAATAATATATAATAATAGACGTATTTGGAAACAAATAGTTAAGACTCTACATTTGGATAATCTCTCATTTAGATTACCAATTATGAATAACCCATCGTTTAAACCTGCTATATTAGATGGGGGGTTTAAACAATGGGATGATTTAGGAATTACAAGGATAGAACACCTTTATAGAAAAGGAAAATGTCTTTTATTCCAGGAGTTACAAGATATTTATGGATTGTCTCCACAACATTTGTTTAGGTATTTACAAATTAGAGATTATATTAAATCCAATACACAAGATTATAAAAATAAAGAAGCAGGATTGTTAGACGAACTGTTTAATTTATATCCAAATACAGAAAAATTAATAGCCTATATATATAACATCATTTTGGATAAGAAGAATCCAATAACGGAAATATATCGTCAAGCATGGGAAAATGAAATGGGATTGGCTATAACAAAAGAAAACTGGGAAGAAAGTCTACAACGAATACACCGGTGTTCATTAAACGCCAGACATATATTGATACAATTTAAAGTATTATATAGGTTACATTATTCGAAAACTAAATTAAATAGTATTTTTCCGAATCTCTCCGCTATTTGTGATAAGTGCAAGAAAGCAGAGGCAAATTTAATACATAGTTTCGTTACATGTCCAAAATTGAATTATTACTGGACAGAAATTTTTAAAGTTATTTCTGAAGTCATCAAAGTTAAATTGGACCCTAACCCAAAGCTAATAATATTTGGAATTCCGGATTTACATCTATCACTTACAGTAAATCAAAGAAATTTCTTTGATTACTGTTTGATAATTGGGAAAAAAATCATATTGAAATTTTGGAAGGGAACATTATCCCCCACAACCAAAATGTGGGCAACAGAGATGATGGAGACGTTACATCTGGAAAGAATTAGATTTGTCCTATTGGACAAGTATAATTCTTTTGAACAGATATGGTCTCCATATATACAGTATTTAGAGAAGTAGCTGTTCTTGGCAACACAGCTCGGCGTGCACCCTGCGGGATTTGGTGAGAATAATTCATTTTTATATTGGAATTAACATATATGTCTTTATTGATACTATCACTTGTTATTAACAATACATATTGTGGTTTTTCTTTTTTTTTCTTTTTTTTTTTTTCGTTTCTCTTTTCTTTCTTATATATAATCAAATTATTATTTAATCACTCTCTTAATGATTTATAACTGTTCTATTCTTTTTCTATCATTATTTCTAAAAAAAATAGTAGATAAGTATTACTAGTGTTTTACTTAATGCAAATTGAATTAATTTGATATAAAGTTGTTTGAAGCATTGTAATTGATTACCTTTAATAAAAAAATATATATCAGAAAAAAAAAAAAAAAAAAAAAAAAAAAAGACAATTACCAGAATCAAATTTTATTGTTGACAAGAAGTATGAACTGACAGATTTATGAATCTAACCCACACAAACTGTTGCCCCACAACATTGATTACACTGCGAGTCGGGTCGGGTCAGGTAGGCTCAGGTTACTAAAATGGGCGTGGAAAAATGCCCATGATCCCCTCCATAATAATAATAATAATAAATTTTATTTAATGGGCGCCTTTCATACATCTCAAGGACACCTTACATAGTAATCGGAATAAAAACATATAATCGGAGTAAAACAAGTAATTAAAGATATCACAATGACACAAATTAAAAACAGAATTCAATCCAAAAACAGAAAATCAAAAACACAGTGTGAAGAGAGAGCAGCGGCAACCAAATCGTGCCAGCGTCCACTCTCTCTTCACGGCAGCCATCTTGGACACAGACCTACAAGACTACAGTTAGACAAAAAAAATCATCCCCCCACAGTGGATAGCACTGTGGAGGAAGGCACAATGTCCAGTCCCCACCCCATGTTCACCCCAAAGTCAGGCCTATTGGGGCCACCGCAGTTGCCTCTACGGAGGCCCGATGTCCCTGGCCGTTCTCACCGGGTGGTCTTGCCCCGGCGTCGGGAGAGTCCTTTCGGCGGCTGGGCCACTTGGAACGGCCGCTTCCTGGTTGGAGACCGCGGCTGCCGAAGCCGACAAGGCCGCGTCGGTTTGGCGCTCCCAGGCTCCAGATGAAAAAGTCGGCGCCCGCTCTCCTCACTGCCGCCTTGCCGCCTCTACGCACGCCGTCTCTCCGCACGCCGCCTCTCCGCTCCGCAAACCCGCAGCCCGGAGATGTTGCTCACGGCGGTCCAGCTCGCCAGAGCTCCAGCGCGGCGACCCAGGCAAGGCATCGCCCGCTCCGCTCCAGCGCTCCAGCGCTCCAGCGCTCCAGCGCTCCAGCGCTCCAATGCAGTGCCGCCACGCAGGCCGAGGTGCTGGGTGGTTCCCGCCAAGAAACGGCGCTCCAAGCCCGCTGGTAGGCCACGACGACGGGTCGACGGGTCGACGGGCAGCCCGGAAAAAAGGCTGCCACACCGACCAGGTAGGGTACTACACGTCAGCCCATTGCATTTCGCAGGAGTAGCCTATCTTGCTCCGCTATAAGATCTTTGGTGGAGATGCCCCTTAGAATAAGGGAAGGGATTCCTGGCCAGTGGGCCACATGAGGGGCGACAGTGTGGGGTGACATTTCGTAATTTATGTAAACTGTATTGAATGTATGTAGAGCCTCCGAGAATGTCGGATGAAGTTTTGTAAGGACCATGTATTGGAAAAAAAAATCTTGGAATGAACTCGTACCGTGGGACAGGGCTTTAAAAAAACTACTATACAACTATTATACAATCCTTGTCAAGGATGCATTCCAACCCCCGCGGTGCCCAGCGCTCCCGGAAATCCCCCAGGGCACGGACGTAACCCCGGAAAAAAGGGGCAGGCAGCCGACTCAGGCAGAGCCCTCTTCAGACTGGCAGCGTGACTCGCGGATGGCCAGCTTGGCCAGGCCCAGGAGCAACCCTACCAGAACATCCTCGGCCCTACCCTCTCCCTTATGCACAGAGTGTCCGAAGATCAGGATAGTGGGTGACAAGTGCAGCCAGAAGACAATAATACAAGCAAACAATAACGTGTGGATAAATGTGAGGTTATCCATTTTGGTGGCAAAAACAGGAAAGCAGACTATTATCTAAATGGTGGCCGACTAGGAAAAGGGGAGATGCAGCGAGACCTGGGTGTCATGGTACACCAGTCATTGAAAGTGGGCATGCAGGTGCAGCAGGCAGTGAAAAAAGCGAATGGTATGTTAGCTTTCATAGCAAAAGGATTTGAGTATAGGAGCAGGGAGGTTCTACTGCAGTTGTACAGGGTCTTGGTGAGACCACACCTGGAGTATTGCGTACAGTTTTGGTCTCCAAATCTGAGGAAGGACATTATTGCCATAGAGGGAGTGCAGAGAAGGTTCACCAGACTGATTCCTGGGATGTCAGGACTGTCTTATGAAGAAAGACTGGATAGACTTGGTTTATACTCTCTAGAATTTAGGAGATTGAGAGGGGATCTTATAGAAACTTACAAAATTCTTAAGGGGTTGGACAGGCTAGATGCAGGAAGATTGCTCCCGATGTTGGGGAAGTCCAGGACAAGGGGTCACAGCTTAAGGATAAGGGGGAAATCCTTTAAAACCGAGATGAGAAGAACTTTTTTCACACAGAGAGTGGTGAATCTCTGGAACTCCCTGCCACAGAGGGTAGTCGAGGCCAGTTCATTGGCTATATTTAAGAGGGAGTTAGATGTGGCCCTTGTGGCTAAGGGGATCAGAGGGTATGGAGAGAAGGCAGGTACGGGATACTGAGTTGGATGATCAGCCATGATCATATTGAATGGAGGTGCAGGCTCGAAGGGCCGAATGGCCTACTCCTGCACCTAATTTCTATGTTTCTACAAGGAGCAGCCCCTTTAGATATTAGAACAGGGGCTGCAACCTCACGCACTCCATATACACGTGGTACCCAGACTCTTCCAGCCCGCAACAGTGGCAAGCCATGCTAACTCACTGGACAGTGTCAAGTCAAGCCAAGAGAGTTTATTGTCATGTGTCCCAGATGGGACAATGACATTCTTGCATTGCTGCAGCGCAACAGGATATTGTAGTCATAAATACAGATCAGATCAGTGTGTCCATCTACCATAGAATATATATATATATATACACACACATCAGTAAACAGATAAAGTGGAAAAGGTTGTTATAGTTCATAGTTTGTTTGAATTTGTGTTTAATAGTCTGATGGCTGTGGGGAAGCAGCTGTTCCTGAACCTGGATGTTGCAGATTTCAGGCACCTGTTCCTTCTACCAGATCGCAGCGGAGAGATGAGTGTGTGGCCAGGGTGGTGTGGGTCCTTGATGACGCTGGCAGCCTATTTGAGGCAGTGCCTGCAATAGATCCCCTCAATGGTAGGGAGGTCAGAGCTGATGATGGACTGGGCAGTGGTTACAACTCTATGCAGCCTTTTCCGCTCCTGGAGGCTCAGGTTGCCGTACCAAGCCACGATGCAACCGGTCAGCATGCTCTCTACTGTGCACCTGTAGAAGTTCGAGAGAGTCCTCCTTGACGTACCGACTCTCTGTAATCTTCTCAGGAAGTAGAGGCGCTGATGTGCTTTCTTTATGATTGCATCAGTGTTTGAATGTGCTTATCACTAAAGAAGAAGTGGTTGGCAAGTCACAGGACATACTGATGAAATGGATGTGTAGAAGGTTGAGACAGTACCACATGACGCAGGAGGCCCAGATTGCGAGTGCAAGCTCACGGTCGAATAGAGGGCAGGAAGCATCTACAGGGTACGTTTCACAATTTGGGGAAGGACAGCTGCATTCCACCATCTCAGCCGGGGCAGCATCAGCCTTGCCCACTTCTGCCCAGACCTGTCCAAAACGCATTACCAGAATGCGCCCATGGACGTTTGGCCAACACCACTTGGACATCTTTGCCGTTCTCATCCACATGGCTGGTTGTTTAACTTAGTTTAGAGATACAGTGTGGAAACAGGCCCTTCGGCCCACCGAGTCTGTGCCGACCAACAACACACTAGTTCTATCCTGCACTCTGGGAACAGTTTACAGAAGCCAATTAACCTACACATCTTTGGAATGTGGGAGGAAACCAGAGCACCCGGAGAAAACCCACGCAGTCACAGGGAGAACATGCAAACTCCTGTACAGACAGGACCCCGTAGTCGGGATCGAACCCAGGTCTCTGGCGCTGTAAGGCAGCAACTCTACTGCTGCACCACTGTGCCGCCAACCAGGGTGCCCCAGGCTTTAGAGTCAGTAACGATGAAGGAGCAGCAATAGATTTCCAAGCCTGCAGTGGTGGTGATCCCACCCTTGTCCTCCACGATGATAGCGGGGAGTTGCTGTCAGAGTAGCCGAGAGGAGTGATTGCTGTGCCTTTTGTCGACGGTACACACTGGAGCCACCATGTCCCAGTGGTTGAGGGAGGAATATTTATGCTGGTGGCGGGGTGAGTGTGAACGGAGTGGGTTGCTTTCACCCGGATGAAGTGAGACTTTGAGTATTGTCAGAGCTGCACCTATCCAAGCAGATTGATACCATGTGACCGGGGAGGAGTAGAGTGGTAGACCAACATTAAAATAGCCAACTTCATATTCACAGCACAACATTAATGCTAAGGGGTTGAAAGAAAAACAAGCCCGAGGTTCAAGATTCCTTAAACTCAGTGCCAAAGGCCGTGTAATTTTCTTTAATCTTTCCAGCAGAGTTAAAGACTGGTATCCCAACTAATTCACCATTCACACCAACCTCTGATACACTGACGCCCATTTGACCTGGCAATGATTTTCAAAGTCGTTTGATGCAACAGAACACACCATGCTTCTCATTGTTTGCAGCTGTGTGTGTGCTAGGACCTCCTGTGGGCAAGTTTCAGCACTGATTATTACAGGATTCATACAGTTTATTTGCCAGGAAAAAGGGGTTCGGAGGTTGGTGTGAGCAGAGGAACCAGTGTAAAAGTCGTAGACTGTTGCGTTATAGGGACAAGATGAGAAAGCTCTCTCAACATCTCACCTCTTGCCAACAGTTGCTCAAAAGTGGATTTCAAGGTAAAATCAAAGTGGGAATCTGATTGACTTCTAAAAATCCCCAATATGTAGGGTGTTAGGCGTTATAATAATAATAATAAATTTTATTTTTGGGCGCCTTTCAGACATCTCAAGGACACCTTACAGAGATTAACAGGAATAAAAACATATAATCAGAATAAAATAAATAATAAAGACATCACAGAAACACAAATTAAAAACAGAATTCAGTCCAAAAACAAAAAATCAAAAACACAATGTGAAGAGAGAGCAGCGGCAGCTAAAGCGCGCCAGCGTCCACTCTCCCTTCACGGCAGCCATCTTGGACAACGACTAACAGGATTACCTTACAGACAAAAAAATCATTCCCCCACAATGGATACCACTGTGGGGGAAGGCACAATGTCCAGTCCCCAACCCCAAGTTCACCCAAAGTCAGGCCTATTGAGGCCACCGCAATTGTCTCTACGGAGGCCCGATGTTCCTGGCCGTTCTCACCGGGTGGTCTTGCCCCGGCGTCGGGAAAGTCCTCTCAGCGGCTGGGCCACCTGGAACGGCCGCTTCCTAGCTGGAGACCGCGGCTTCCGGAGCCGACAAGGCCGCGCCGGTTTGGACCTCCCAGGCTCCCGATGTTGAAATCGGCGCCGCCCGCTCCGCTCCGCAGACCCGCAGCCCGGAGGTGTTGAACACGGCGGTCTCAGCTCACCAAAGCTCCAGCGCGGCGACCCTGGCAAGGCATCGCCCGCTCCGCTTCGCGATAGCGCTCCTGCTCTGTGCCGCCACTGAGGCCGAGGTGCTGGGCGGTCCCCGCCAGGAAACGGCGCACCAAGCCCGCTGGTAGGCCACGAGGACGGGTCGACAGGCAGCCCGGAGAAAAAGCTGCCTCACCGACCAGGTAGGGACCTAGAAGTAAAATTGCCCCCTACCCCCCACATTAAAAAGTTAATTTCTCCAACGGACAAAACACAGGACTTACTAAAAACTTTTAAAAAAAACGAATTAAACGGACGGCTGCTGGCTAGCAGCCGTTCCCCAAGATGGCTCCTCCTCCTCGTTATGGGGAGAGGGCGGGAGAATGTGGTTGAGAGGGAAAGATCGATCAGCCGTAATTGAATGGTGGAGTAGACTTGATGGGCCGATTGGCCTAATTCTGTTCCTGCAACGTATGAAGTTCTGAGTGGGCATTTGGGTGCCAATATGTTAAATTGTTCAGATAATCTGTTCATAAAAAACATCGGTTGCGGGATAAATATTTGTCAGGTTCCAGGCGTGAAGTTCAAAGTAACAGAATTGGGTCTATTAGGTCTTCCTCAGAGATAAATAACAGGGACCCAGTTTAATCTCACATCCTAAAGATGGGGGGGGGGGGGTCTCCAACAGGAGTGCCCCTTGCAACACAGGAGAGGCAGTAAACTCACAACCTGGGCTCATATCAAAACAGTTCTGAATCACAGCAACAAATTTTGACGTGCACAACACAAGAAAATAGGAGAAGTAGACCACTCAGCCCATCAAGCCTGTCCCATCATTCAATCTGATCATGACTGATCCACTCTAGACCTAATCTCATAGAACATAAAACGATATAGCACAGGAATGGGCCCTTTGGCCCACAATGTTTACGCAGAACATGTCGTTCAACTTATCTCATCTGCCTGTATATCATACCCCTCTATTCTTTGGACTTCCATATCACCTATCTAAAAGCCTCTTAAACACCACTATTGTATCTTCCTCCAACACCACCCCTGTCAATGCGTTCCTCACCCCACCGCTCTGTAAAATACTTGATCCCTACATTAAACTTACGGCCTCGCCTCTCACTTTATAGCTATGCTCTCCAGTATTGGACATTTCCATCCTGGGACAAATGTTCCTACTGTCTACTCTGTTGATGCCTCTCATATTTTTATTTACTTCTAGCAGTCTCCCCTCAAATTCCTCTTCTGTGCCAGTTCCTCACAGACATCAAATCTTGGTTCTTTTCAAAAATGTATTTCCTTCCTCTTTAAATACCAACGACTGAGTCTCCACAACTCTCTGGGGAAGAGAATGCCAGAGGCCCAGCACCCTCTGTGAAAGGTTATCAAGCACCTCAGTTTTTAATGACTGCTCCTTAATCTTACACGTTCTGTAACAATGAGAAAATATAGCAGCCAACACCCACCGTCAGGCACTGTGACAATGACCAGTTAACCTGCTCGTGATGACAAAAGAGACTGCAGATGATGGAATCTGGAGCAATAGGAACCTGTTTGTGATGTTGGTTGTAGAATAATATATCACAGCTGATGTGTATAAGGCCAGAGTTACATCTGTGTCCTGCCAGGAATAAACACACATTGAGCAACATCAGTCACGCAATGATCAATTGTATGCCACTCTCACTTACAGCAGCCACTTAATCTTCACCATTACATTCCATGCACATAATGTACCAATAAAGAACAACAAATATCCTTTGGCCCACGCCGCCGCATCGATCGCCCGTTCACACTAGTTCTACATTATCCCACTTTCTCACCCATTCCCCAACACTAAGCTAATTAACGCACAAACCTGCACGTCTTGGAAACCAGAGCATCTGGGGGTAACCCACGTGGTTACAGGGAGAGGTGGAAACTCCACACTGATAGAACCCAAGTTTAGGATTGAACCCAAGTCTCTGGCACCGTGAGGCAGCAGCTCCACCAGCTGTGCAACCCTAATTATTTACACCGATCCATTGAATTCTCCCCACATTCCCATCAACTCCCCCAGGGAGTGAAACATAAAATGTTGGATGGTGCAGAACTTCCTCCAACTAAACGAGAGCAAGTCTGAGGTCATCCAACTCGGCCCCTCCGACTCCATCAAAACGATAACAGGCAGCCTTGGAAGCCGAACCTCCTTAGTCAAACCGCACGTCAAAAATCTTGGCGTGATATTTGACTCTGCATTAAAGTTTGACAAGCAAGTCAACTCTGTGGTAAAAGCTAGTTTCTTCCAGCTTCGAACCATAGCTAAAATTAAACCATTCCTCCAATTCGACGACCTTGAAAAGATCATCCACGCATTCATCTCCTCCCGCCTTGACTACAGCAACTCCCTATACACTGGCATCAGCCAATCATCCCTGTCCCGCCTGCAATTGGTTCAAAACGCCGCAGCAAGACTTCTGACGGGTACCCGTGAAAGGGACCACATCACCCCGATCCTGGCCTCTCTCCACTGGCTCCCAGTACGGTATAGGATCAACTTCAAGCTCCTCTTATTCGTATACAAAGCCCTTATTGGGCTTGCCCCCTCCTATATAAAAAATCATCTACCCCACCATTCTACCTCCAGGTTCCTCAGATCGGCTGACT
Source organism: Amblyraja radiata (assembly GCF_010909765.2). Taxonomy (NCBI): domain Eukaryota; kingdom Metazoa; phylum Chordata; class Chondrichthyes; order Rajiformes; family Rajidae; genus Amblyraja; species Amblyraja radiata. Next base: position 83,754,585 of record NC_045961.1, on the reverse strand, counting down.
TGGGGCTACTGACTATCCCGCGGTCTAGGTTTAAGCTCAGGGGTGACCGCGCTTTTGCGGTTGCAGCACCTAGACTGTGGAATAGCATCCCGCTCCTCAACAGAAATGCCCCCACCATCGACTCCTTTAAATCGAGGCTCAAAACCTATTTCTACTCCCTAGAAATTTTTGAGGCCCTCTGAGGGGTCGCTGTAAACAGTTTATGTATGTATTGTTAGGTCTGTCTCCCGTTGTATGTAACATCAGTATCTGCACTGATGTGAAGCACTTTGGTCAACGTGAGTTGTTTTTAAATGTGCTATACAAATAAAATTGATTGATTGATTGATTGATTGAGAGGATTCTCCCATTCACAGCGACATGCAGGGAAAGTTACAGTGGCCAATTAACCCACTGATCCTTGCCCTTGGTACATGGGAGGAAACATATGCCCCTGTCCCACTTAGGAAACCTGAACGGAAACCTCTGGGGACTTTGCGCCCCACCCAAGGTTTCAGTGCGGTTCCCGGAGGTTTTTGTTAGTCTCCCTACCTGCTTCCACTACCTGCAACCTCCGGCAACCACCTGCAACCTCCGGGAACCGTACGGAAACCTTGGGTGGGGCGCAAAGTCTCCAGAGGTTTCCGTTCAGGTTTCCTAAGTGGGACAGGGGGCATAAAGCACGTGGCAGAAGCCCACGCAGTTACGAGGAGAAAACCCTCAAGGTGAGGATTGAACCAGGGTCACTGGAGTTGTGAGGCAGTAGCTCCAGCAGCTGTGCCACCTTATGACAACATTTAAGTGCTTTTAAAGAGTTTGCAACTCAGAGTTTGTTGTAGAAACAAATGTCTGATTTTGTTAAATGCAAGTACAGCTTATGGCAACATTAGCTGATACAGTCATTTATTTGTGAGGTAATCGAATATCATCTTAAAAAAAAAAGGTACAACAGAATTGAAAATCAAAAGGAAACTGCAGATGTTGTAAATTTGAAATACAAACAGAAAATGCTGGAAACATTCAGCAGGTCAGGCAGCATATGTGGAGAGGATCAGAGTGAAAGTCTCAGAGTGAGGGCCCCTTATCAGAGCATTGGCTCAAGCTGCAAATCCTCAGCAGAATCTGTAAGTGGTGGAGGAGCTTGCGTTCAGATGCAGTCACTTAGCCATGGAGGTCCACTGCTCCCAGAATTCACAGCAGCAGAGAAAGTCCCTTATATCTGTGACTTGGCTGCTCTGTGGGAGGATGTGCAACCTTACCCACTACAATACAGGAACTGGTCAATACTCAACGTCTCAAACTTCCCCTTTAGTTAAGATCGGGTGGTTATTATAACAGAGAGTGTTAATTTCCGCAGAACTGTTTTGTTTGAACAAAGGACTGGATCACATAGAACACAAGTCGACACTGTTGTGGTTGTCGCCATGATTTCATGTCACTGGCACTGGGTAGGGATTTGGATCACCTGGCACATGTCCCATGTAGTCATTCCAGAAAGGCCAATCCTGACCTCGGGTGCTGTCTATGTGTAATTTACATGTTCTACCCGTGACTACGTGAGGTTATCCAATTTGGTGGCAAAAAGAGGAAAGTAGATTATTATCTGAATGGTGGCCGATTAGGAAAATGGGAGATGCAACGAGACCTGGGTGTCATGGTACACCAGTCATTGAAAGTAGGCATGCAGGTGCAGCAGGCAGTGAAGAAAGCGAATGGTATGTTAGCATTCATAGCAAAAGGATTTGAGTATAGGAGCAGGGAGGTTCTACTGCAGTTGTACAGGGTCTTGGTGCGACCACACCTGGAGTATTACGTACAGTTTTGGTGTCCTAATCTGAGGAAATACATTCTTGCCATAGAGGGAATACAGAGAAGGTTCGCCAGACTGATTCCTGGGATGTCAGGACTTTCATATGAAGAAAGACTGGATAGACTCGGCTTGTACTCGCTAGAATTTAGAAGATTGAGGGGGGATCTTATAGAAACTTACAAAATTCTTAAGGGGTTGGACAGGCTAGATGCAGGAAGATTGTTCCCGATGTTGGGGAAGTCCAGAATAAGGGGTCACAGTTTAAGGATAAGGGGAAAATCTTTTAGGACCGAGATGAGAAAAACATTTTTCACACAGAGAGTGGTGAATCTCTGGAATTCTCTGTCATAGAAGGTCGTTGAGGCCAGTTCATTGGCTATATTTAAGAGGGAGTTAGATGTGGCCCTTGTGGCTAAAGGGATCAGGGGGTATGGAGAGAAGGCAGGTACAGGATACTGAGTTGGATGATCAGCCATGATCATATTGAATGGCAGTGCAGGCTCGAAGGGCCGAATGGCCTACTCCTGCACCTATTTTCTATGTTTCTATGTTCCCACTGGGCTCTCCAGTTTTCTCCCACATCCCAAAGACATGTGGGTCGGTAGGTTAATTGGCCACTGAAAATTCTCACTGGGGTGTGGGTGACTGGTAGAATCTGGGGGAGTTGATAGGAATATGGAGAGAATAAAACAACGGGATTAATGTGGAATTTGTGTTGGTGTAGTTATGATCGGATCAGATTTGGTGGGTTGAAGGATAGCAGTGAAGGGATTTAGCCTCATCAACCCTAAATGGCCAAATCCTGAAGAAGTCACAAGCATCAATTGACTCTCGCGCCCAAGTGTTCCCCACCGTCAGAGTCCGTGCACTGGGCATCAACGCAGGGAGCCAAAATTACTCCTCACTCAACAAATTTTTGAGGCCCTCTGAGGGGTCGCTGTAAACAGTTTATGTATGTATTGTTAGGTCTGTCTCCCGTTGTATGTAACATCAGTATCTGCACTGATGTGAAGCACTTTGGTCAACGTGAGTTGTTTTTAAATGTGCTATACAAATAAAATTGATTGATTGATTGATTGAGAGGATTCTCCCATTCACAGCGACATGCAGGGAAAGTTACAGTGGCCAATTAACCCACTGATCCTTGCCCTTGGTACATGGGAGGAAACATATGCCCCTGTCCCACTTAGGAAACCTGAACGGAAACCTCTGGGGACTTTGCGCCCCACCCAAGGTTTCAGTGCGGTTCCCGGAGGTTTTTGTTAGTCTCCCTACCTGCTTCCACTACCTGCAACCTCCGGCAACCACCTGCAACCTCCGGGAACCGTACGGAAACCTTGGGTGGGGCGCAAAGTCTCCAGAGGTTTCCGTTCAGGTTTCCTAAGTGGGACAGGGGGCATAAAGCACGTGGCAGAAGCCCACGCAGTTACGAGGAGAAAACCCTCAAGGTGAGGATTGAACCAGGGTCTCTGGAGTTGTGAGGCAGTAGCTCCAGCAGCTGTGCCACCTTATGACAACATTTAAGTGCTTTTAAAGAGTTTGCAACTAAGAGTTTGTTGTAGAAACAAATGTCTGATTTTGTTAAATGCAAGTACAGCTTATGGCAACATTAGCTGATACAGTCATTTATTTGTGAGGTAATCGAATATCATCTTAAAAAAAAAAGGTACAACAGAATTGAAAATCAAAAGGAAACTGCAGATGTTGTAAATTTGAAATACAAACAGAAAATGCTGGAAACATTCAGCAGGTCAGGCAGCATATGTGGAGAGGATCAGAGTGAAAGTCTCAGAGTGAGGGCCCCTTATCAGAGCATTGGCTCAAGCTGCAAATCCTCAGCAGAATCTGTAAGTGGTGGAGGAGCTTGCGTTCAGATGCAGTCACTTAGCCATGGAGGTCCACTGCTCCCAGAATTCACAGCAGCAGAGAAAGTCCCTTATATCTGTGACTTGGCTGCTCTGTGGGAGGATGTGCAACCTTACCCACTACAATACAGGAACTGGTCAATACTCAACGTCTCAAACTTCCCCTTTAGTTAAGATCGGGTGGTTATTATAACAGAGAGTGTTAATTTCCGCAGAACTGTTTTGTTTGAACAAAGGACTGGATCACATAGAACACAAGTCGACACTGTTGTGGTTGTCGCCATGATTTCATGTCACTGGCACTGGGTAGGGATTGGGATCACCTGGCACATGTCCCATGTAGTCATTCCAGAAAGGCCAATCCTGACCTCGGGTGCTGTCTATGTGTAATTTACATGTTCTACCCGTGACTACGTGAGGTTATCCAATTTGGTGGCAAAAAGAGGAAAGTAGATTATTATCTGAATGGTGGCCGATTAGGAAAATGGGAGATGCAACGAGACCTGGGTGTCATGGTACACCAGTCATTGAAAGTAGGCATGCAGGTGCAGCAGGCAGTGAAGAAAGCGAATGGTATGTTAGCATTCATAGCAAAAGGATTTGAGTATAGGAGCAGGGAGGTTCTACTGCAGTTGTACAGGGTCTTGGTGCGACCACACCTGGAGTATTACGTACAGTTTTGGTGTCCTAATCTGAGGAAATACATTCTTGCCATAGAGGGAATACAGAGAAGGTTCGCCAGACTGATTCCTGGGATGTCAGGACTTTCATATGAAGAAAGACTGGATATACTCGGCTTGTACTCGCTAGAATTTAGAAGATTGAGGGGGGATCTTATAGAAACTTACAAAATTCTTAAGGGGTTGGACAGGCTAGATGCAGGAAGATTGTTCCCGATGTTGGGGAAGTCCAGAATAAGGGGTCACAGTTTAAGGATAAGGGGAAAATCTTTTAGGACCGAGATGAGAAAAACATTTTTCACACAGAGAGTGGTGAATCTCTGGAATTCTCTGTCATAGAAGGTCGTTGAGGCCAGTTCATTGGCTATATTTAAGAGGGAGTTAGATGTGGCCCTTGTGGCTAAAGGGATCAGGGGGTATGGAGAGAAGGCAGGTACAGGATACTGAGTTGGATGATCAGCCATGATCATATTGAATGGCAGTGCAGGCTCGAAGGGCCGAATGGCCTACTCCTGCACCTATTTTCTATGTTTCTATGTTCCCACTGGGCTCTCCAGTTTTCTCCCACATCCCAAAGACATGTGGGTCGGTAGGTTAATTGGCCACTGAAAATTCTCACTGGGGTGTGGGTGACTGGTAGAATCTGGGGGAGTTGATAGGAATATGGAGAGAATAAAACAACGGGATTAATGTGGAATTTGTGTTGGTGTAGTTATGATCGGATCAGATTTGGTGGGTTGAAGGATAGCAGTGAAGAGATTTAGCCTCATCAACCCTAAATGGCCAAATCCTGAAGAAGTCACAAGCATCACTTGACTCTCGCGCCCAAGTGTTCCCCACCGTCAGAGTCCGTGCACTGGGCATCAACGCAGGAAGCCAAAATTACTCCTCACTCGACAAAAAGATGACAAACCAGGAGTCAGGGGCACATGGAGAGGAAGCACAGGATGCATATACGCTCAAAACCTTTCATTGGAGCCTGGATGGGATTCACAAGTTCATCACGGGCGAGTGTGAACAGTTTATTTGTGCTCAACCCAGAGTCGATCATTAGTATTTTTATTCAACATAGCATCATAAGATCATGTGATAGTATAATTAGGCCATTCGGCCCATTTAGTCTACTCTGCCATTCAATCATGGCTGATCCATCCCTCCCTCCTAACCCCATTTTCTTGCCTTCTCCCCATAACCTCTGACACCCGTACTAATCAAGAATGCATCTATCTATCTATCTATCTATCTATCTATCTATCTATCTATCTATCTATCTATCTATCTATCTATCTATCTATCTATCTATCTATCTATCTACTATCTATCTATCTATCTATCTATCTATCTATCTATCTATCTAGCTATCTATCTATCTATCTATCTATCTATCTATCTATCTATCTATCTATCTATCTATCTATCTATCTATCTATCTATCTATCTATCTATCTATCTATCTATCTATCTATCTATCTATCTATCTATCTATCTATCTATCTATCTAGCTATCTATCTATCTATCTATCTATCTATCTATCTATCTATCTATCTATCTATCTATCTATCTATCTATCTATCTATCTATCTATCTATCTATCTATCTATCTATCTATCTATCTATCTATCTATCTATCTATCTATCTATCTATCTATCTATCTATCTATCTATCTATCTATCTATCTATCTATCTATCTATCTATCTATCTATCTATCTATCTATCTATCTATCTATCTATCTATCTATCTATCTATCTATCTATCTATCTATCTATCTATCTATCTATCTATCTATCTATCTATCTATCTATCTATCTATCTATCTATCTATCTATCTCTGCCTTAAATATATCCACTGACTTTGCCTCCATAGCCTTCTGTGGCAAAGAATTCCACAGATTCATCACCCTCTGACTGAAGGGTGCAGTTGGTGTAGAGATCATATTGAACAGCCTGCAATTTTGAGAGCTTTGTATAAGGGACTTGATAATCACATCCTTCAGTCTGCTGCCGTTTCTTTACTTTAGAGAAACAGCGCGGAAACAGGCCAATCACCAATCACCCAGTACACTAGTGCTATCCTACACACGAGGGAAAATTTACAATTTATAGAAGCCAATTAACCTACAAATTTGTACGTCTTTGAAGTGTGGGAGGAAACCAGCGCACCCAGAGAAAGCCTTTGGTCACAGGCAGAACGTATAAACTCCGTACAGACAGCACCCGCAGTCAGGATATAACCCGGGAGACTGGTGCAATGTGGGAGCCGCCCCTGCTCCTCAATCTTCCTACATCTGTTCAAAATCTGTAACAGGAGTCGTACATCAGAAAAGATTCACGCTGCCCTTACATCCATTCGGGGCACATGATCACTTTGTGCTGAGCATTCTGCGAACAAGGGTCGGAGTAAATTGAACCAAGCTCAGAGCCTAAGTGTTTTGTAATGAAGGGCTGCTTACTGTGGTTGAAAATGGTAAAAGGCTCGAATGACAGGCCTGCTTGTGGTTTCTCTGTTACAAGCAAACAAAAGGTGGCAATTTAATCTGTAGCAAGATGCAATGTCAAGTGCCTTCAACGTCACAGGGATCCCGATAGGCACAGGGATCACCTGACACCAGATCACCCCAGGACAGGTGACCACAACCTGTGGAGATGATGCTTCCGACAGGGCTAGGAATTCAACTTGTATTCAACATAGATTAAGAAGAAAAAAAGAGAATATAGGCAGTTTGATAAATAACTTCATGCCTCAATTTGTGAAAGAGTTGGTGTATAAACCCACACGATGGCTGCTCCTCAGGGTTTGTACTGAAGATTCACAACAGCTGGTTTTCAGCTCGGTGAAGGTCTAGTAGTGAAGATCAATTCAATTCAATGATTTTTTATTGTCACGTATGCCCAGCTCAGTGAAATTATTTTGCATAACCCCCAAATGCACTCGCCATATTTTGGCGGCATTTACCAGGAAAAAGTCCAGAGTCTGGTCCACGTGCTGGATGTACTGGAGTGTTCCTGATCTAGGAAAACCCAGGGTGCTGCAGGCCCGCGATCAGCCTCTGTGCCACTGCCTCCTGCAGCCAATCCTGCAGGCAATACCCTGGTCCCTCTCCAAGCGGCCCACTCCTCTCGTCTCTAGTCACCAGCGCTCCCTGCTCAACTCTCAGGTCTTCGGTGCTGCCGTGCTTCCCCCTGCAGACAGGAGGCCGTCTGGCCCTCTGGGCAAGCGAACCAGGCCTGCCACCGCACGTGTCCGTGTGTGGCTCGCTGGGTCTTCATGCTGGTGGTAAACCTGGCAAAGGTTCAGTACCTCAAATTAACAGGACATTAACATTAGTTTGGGATACACTGCATGTTCTGCCACTCTAATCAGCAATCAATGCAAGTCCTCATCGAAAGGCAAACCCTCCCGAAGCAGGAACTAGGAATAAAACAAATATAGTTTGACATCTCAGATAAAGCCATGGCTCTCTGTACCTCTTACATGGACACACGAGAGCTAACGTCACTTTTTTGAGAAAGAGCTGAGACTTCATCTGAAGATAGACACAAAGTGCTGGAATAACTTAGTGGGTCAGGCAGCACCTCGCGAGAAAAAGGATGGGTGACGTTTTGGGTCAGGACCGTTCAGCTCTCCAGAGATGCTGACTGACCCACTGAGTCACTTCAGCACTCTGTCTATCTTTGGTATAAACCAGCATCTGCAGTTCCTTTCTACACACTAGTCCATCTAAGGTTCTGGCTATAATCTATCTCTATCTCAACCAATTACGGAAAAGTTAACTGAATCTTGTGGAATCTTGAAGTGCACAAATTGGTCACATTTTCTGGATGAGAACGGTGACAACAACCAGCTGCAACGACCAGGTTCAGGAATAGCTACTTCCCCACAGCCATCAGGCACCTGGCTCGGACAAAACTCTGAACATTAATAACCCATTATCTGTTATTTGCACTTTATCAGTTTATTTATTCATGTGTTTTATAGTCAATGCCTACTATGTTCTGTGTGCTGAAGCAAAGCAAGAATTGCATTGTCCTATTAGGGACACATGATAATAAACTCACTTGAACTTGAACTTGATCTTCAATGGGAAAAGGGCACTGGCAACATGTGAAGGTGGTGACAGTGTGAACGAATTGCAAATTGAGTTTTCCTTTCTCCCATTTTCTTTTGAAACAGTCATCAAAAGTTGCAGTTAGATTTAAGCTGCACAGACCGTACGATGGGAATGAAGCTCTGGTGCAGTGAGTCAGTGTGGAGACATTCGCCTGCGGGCAGAATCCAATTTTCCCTTAAAAGCTTATCGTGAGATGTGGTATGTGAGGAATTTCATACTCTGTACTTTCAGTAGATGCACCCTTCTCTCAGCACAGCCATCTTTGAACTTGATTAAATAGTTCAATTTTATAGCTTTCTCAAACTCCTAGTAACTGCTGTCAATGCATGCAGGAGCTGCTCCTACTCTCCAGCCTGTAGAGCCACAAAAGCTGTTCCTAAAGTGCAAAATCCAAATACTGCAATAAAATACCACCTGTTACAATATATTTAACCATTTTCCAAATCCAGATATATTATACCGTTTTCTTTTGCTTAATTAAAATGTACATTCTCCCACGTAATTCTCTATTTTGTTATCGTTGTTTTGATGGATATCTTTAGTTTCGTTTACAGATACAGGCTCTTTGGCCCACCGAATTTGCGCCGCCCAGCTATCCCTGTGCACTAGCACAATCCCACAGACTAGGGACAATTTACAATTCTTACCAAAGCCATTTAACCTACAAACCAGTGTCTTTGGAATGTAGGAAGATGCCTCAACACCTGGATAAACCCATTCGGTGACGGGGGGAACGTACAAACTCCATATGAACAGCACCCGTAATCAGGATCGAACCTGGGTCCCTTTTTTTTTTTTTTTTTTTTATGAAACTACTTTTATTCAAAAAATAAACATAAACATAGAGTATTAACACAATCAAAGACTGCCTATGCTGACAGTTTACAAGCAAATGATCGTCAAATTAATAACATCAACGTCAACTGGACCCACGAAATGGCCGTTGAAGGTCGAGTGTTCCATTTATCAACAAAACACTCGACCTTCAACGGCGACCAGTATCCATGGAAAGCCTCCAAAGTCCCCATGGACACCACGTGTTCCCTTTTAACACTTAAACCTGGGTCCCTAGCGCTGTAAGGCAGCAACTCTACCACTGCGCCACCGTGCTGCCCACTGCTGCTGGAGATGTCAAGCATCCTGTTTATCAGATATGGATGCATCCATGACATTAATTTTGCAAGTGTTTTTTCTTCCTCAAAATAGAACGTGGCCCAAAGTTCCAGCTTTTGGACCACAACTCATCCTTCCCTCTGAAGAAGGGTCTCGACCTGAAACGTCGCCTATTCCTTCTCTCCATAGATGCTGTCTGCCTCACCTGCTGAGTTTCTCCAGCATTTTTGTCTACCTTCCCTCCATGAGATTAGTTGACCTTGGCATTATGTTCAGTACATTATGTACTGAAGGGCCTATTCCTCTGCTTTTCTATGTTCTAAAAGCTATGGTGGGCTACAAGAGGCACAAAGAAGCAAAAGTACAATTTAGGTCAAAGCCTCAAATTTCTAGAGTTGTTCCATTGGGAGCATTTGATGTTGGAGAGGAGACATCAAAGTTAAGACATAACAAAGAAGACTTAGACAATGTCATATACATCATTAGCTAGTGAAGCAAATGGGGAGACAAACTATCGAGGACACGTCAATTTATGCATCAAAGCAGTCAGTCCAACTGCACTGTGCATTTCCCCTCACAAGCCCAGTTCCCTTCATTCTTTCTCCACAACTCTAATGAGAAAATGATTTACTTGTCATATCTGGGTCCATTTCAGCAGAGCTTTCCCATCAGGATCCCCTTTCCCCCCCCGTCATGATCCAACTCCGAAGCCTGTGTGAGCGTGCAATAGCTGCCCTCTCATGAAATAAACCACATACCAGCATATTTCACTCCATAACACGAAGGAACTGAAGTGTCTGCATCCCAAGGACAATCCCAAAAGTGACAGAACTGATGCAAAAAGAAAACAAAAAAGAGCTGCTGGGGGTACTCAGCGGGTCAGGCAGCTATATGTGGAGGAAGCAGAATGGTGGGTGTCTTGGATCAAGACCCTGCATTGGGACTGAGAGTGCAGCAAGGCCAGTACATCCCATTGCCTCCAGAGTTGCTGCTTGGACCATTGAGTTCCTCCAACAGTTCACTGTTGCTTGGGTGATGCGAGACAGACCCTGTGCACTCCGTTCAGGTTGTAAGAGAGAAAGCAAGGGACTTTCTCCAACTTGTAGGCCAACATCTACCTCAAATATAATTAAAACACATCTGATTGATATGTTGCTGCTTGTTATAGGTGACTCCATGCAAATTGGCTACTTCATTCATTTCCTATGTTGAATCAGTGACTGCGTGACCAAGACACTTCATTGACTTGAAGGGCAAGGGTGGTGATGATGGGTTGGGTGTGGTGTGTGTTGAAAGGAAGAGTGGAGACATACAAAGGTGGGGAGGGGGAGGTGCAAGGAGGCTTTAGATGATGGAGAGAGAGGCGTATAGATGTGGGTGATGGAACTGGACAGACACATGGGCAGTGAAGTTGGGACGACAGATGGCACAATGGGCTAAGTGTTCGGCTGGCAACCGGAAGGTAGCCGGTTCGAATCCCGCTTGGAGTGCATACTGTCGTTGTGTCCTTGGGCAAGACACTTCACCCACCTTTGCCTGTGTGTGAGTGATTGGTGGTGGTCGGAGGGGCCGTAGGCGCAGATTGGCAGCCACGCTTCCGTCAGTCTGCCCCAGGGCAGCTGTGGCTACAGAAGTAGCTTACCACCACCGAGTGTGACTGAGGAGTGAATGAATAATGCAATGTAAAGCGCCTTGAGTATTAGAAAGGCGCTATATAAATCCCATCCATTATTATTATTATTAGGGTAGAAGATGTAGTTGAGGTTACAGCCGACATTGAGAGTAGACAGTACATAAACTGGTGAAAATTGTACTCTGGCAACTGCTGTTCTGTTTCCAAACAACTCAGGGTGGCACAATGCCTCACAGTGCCAAAGTCCCAGGTTTGATCCCATCCTCGGGTGTGTGGAGTTTGCATGTTCTCCCTGTGATCATGTGGGTTGCATCTGGGTGCTCCAGTTTTCTCCAGCGTGTGGATTTGTAGACTAATTGGCCTCTGTATATTGTCCCTAGTGTGTAGGGAGTGAATGAGAAAGGGGGATAACATAGAACTAGTATGGACGCGTGATCAATGGTCAGCTTTGGACTCAGTGGGCCGAAGAGCCTGTAGCCATACTGTATTGCCAAACTAAAAACAAAACTAAACTCAGTTCCCCAATGTCAAAGGAAGATGGCAAATATGTGAGCAATTGCAAATCAGCTGTGTTTCAGCAGACAGGGAAGTGGGGGAGCAGGGTTGCTTTTCAGAGTTACCGTTCATAAAGCACAGAAGGAACAACAAATTATGTCGCACCAGTCATGACCCCGAGAGCTCTCTAAACAATTTGCAAGCAGGTACTTTGAAGTGCATTTGCCATTAAGCACTCAATCTGTGCAGAGTGAGACCCGATTATTTTTCTAATTTGTTCTAATTTTATGCTCTAATTGTGCACACTCATCTCTTGTGTGGGATCTTGTCAAAGGCTTTTTGAAAGCCCAGGTACACCACATCCACCGGCTCTCCCTTATCCATTCTACTTGTTACATCCTCAAAAAATTCCAAAAGATTAGTCAAGCATGATTTCCCCTTCATAAATCCATGCTGACTTTGACCAATCCCGTCACTGCTTTCCAAATGCACTGCTATAAACATCTTTAATATCCGACTTCAACATCGTCCCCACTACTGATGTAAGGCTAACTGATCTATAATTCCGCGTTTTCTCTCTCTCCCTCCTTTCTTAAAAAGTGGAGTTACATTGGCTACCCTCCAGTCCACAGGAACTGATCCAGTCAAAGAGAACATTGGAAAATGATCACCAATGCATCCACGATTTCTAGGGCCACCTCCTTGAGTACTCTGGGATGCAGAACATCGGGCCCATGGGAGGTATCTGCCTTCAGTCCCAATGGTTTACCCAACACCATTTTCTGACTAATGTGGATTCCCTTCAGTTCCTCCCTACCACTAGATCCTTGGTCCCCTCGTATTTCCAGGAGATTGTTTGTGTCTTTCTCAGTGAGGACAAAACCCAAATACTCGTTTAACTGTTCTGCCATTTCCTTGTTTCTCATTATAAATTCACCTGCTTCTGACTATAAGGGACCTACATTAGTCTTCACTAATCTTTAATACCTATAGAAACTTCTAGTCAGTTTTTATATTCCCCGCAAGCTTTCTTTCATGCTCTTTTCCCCCCCTCGTAATTAACACTTTTGTCCTACTAAATTTCTCCCAGTCCTCTGATTTGCCGCTTCTTCTGGCCAATTTATATGGCTCTTCCTTGGCTTTAACACTATCCTTGACTTCCCTCCTCAGCCACGGTTGAGCCGCCTTCCCCGTTTTATTTTTTTGCTAGACAGGGATGAACAATTTCTGGAGTTCTTCCATGCGGTCTTTAAATCTTCGCCATTGCATCTCCACTGTCAACCCTTTAAGTATAACTTGCCAGTCTATCCCAGCCAATTCCTGTCTCATACCTTCAAAGTCTCCTTTATTCAAGTTCAGGTCCATAGTGTTTGAATTAACCGTGTAATTCTCTATCCTAATGCAGAATTCCACCATATTAAGGGGCCTTGCACAAGACCACTAACTAATGCTTCCTCATTACATAATACCCAGTCTAGGATAGCCTGCCCTCTAGTCGAAGACAGGATAGGTCATGTCAACAATCTGTGATAGATTAGCTTAATGCACACTTAATTAGTGGAGGTGATTCTGTTTGAAAATCAAATATCATACCTACAAGTTACATTAAGTGAACTTTAGGTATGGCAAGTTAAATTGGTAATAAAAAGTCATTACTGCTGTCCTAACGACCTGTGCTATTATTAATTGACAGCAACATCAAGAAATCTTCTAAGTACTTTGCTGTTAACATAAGATCATGTGATTGAAACAGAATCAGGCCATTCGGCCCATCAAGCCTTCGGCCCATTCAATCATTGCTGATCTATCTCTCTCTCTCTCTCGCTCCTAACTCCGTTCTCCTGCCTTCTCCCCATAAACTCAAGACACCCGTAATAATCCAGAATCTATCTATCTCTGCCTTAAATAAGACGGCCTCCAAAGGTTTCTGTGGCAAAGAATTCCAGAGTCACCACCCTCCGACTAAAGACATTCCTCCTCATCTCCATACTAAAAATAAATCCTTTAATTCTGAGGCTATGACCTCTATTTCTAGACTCTCCCACGAGTGGAAACATCCTCTCCACATCCATTCTGTACAAGCCTTTTACTATTTTGTACGTTTCAATGAGATCCCCCCCTCATTCTTCTAAACTCCAGCGAGTACAGGCCCAGTGGTGTCAAATGCTCATCATATGTTAACCTACATTATCATTGTAATTACATGGATAGGTCACCCAAAACTAAAAACTTGTTCAGAATGACCTCACAAGATACTAAAGTCTAAACTCCAACAGCTCACTAGGTGGCTCAGTAAATGCATCAAGTTACCTGAACAATTAGCCACATGCACAATGAGACATTAGGAAACGTTTGCACCCTTGGCATCCTATTCCTATTTGACACAGGTGAATATCCGACTACAATGCTCTGTTCAATCCACCACTGACTCAGTTCATTTACAGGTTTGTGACCACAGCTATTTAGAGACTTCCCTGATCAGTTTCAGTTCGTCCAAAACTTTGCGCCTTTAACTTGGCAACATTTGCCCACAACAGGGGCACGATCAGCCAAATGGAAGCAAGAGGCACTCTCGATGCTGGAATCTAGGACAAAAACAAAAAGAGGTGCTGGAGAAACTCAGTGGGTCAGGCAGCATTTGTGGAGGGGAATGGACAGTCGATGTTTCAGGTCAAGACCCTTCACAGGACTGAAGTTGGACGTTGTGATGATGCATCTCGACCGGAAAGGTCAACAGTTCAGTTTCCTCCACAGATGCTGCCTGACCTGCTGAGTTTCACCAACAGCTCGCTTTCTTTTTGCACCATCAGACAAGATTGGTTCCTAAGGACTGTATGGGAACTTATAAGTGTTATTTAAAAAAACTTAAGGACTGTATGGGAACTTATAAGTGTTATTTAAAAAAACTGAGTCAAAGAAGTTGGTTTTAAAAGGGAATAGTCATCGAGAGTGGAAATAGGCCCTTCAGCCAGACTTGCCCATGCCAACCAACATGTCCCATCGACATTAGTCTCACCTGCCTGTGTTTGGCGCATATCCTTCTAAACACAACCTATCCAATACGCCCATCTAAATGTTTCTTAAACATTGCGATAATACCTGCCACAAATACCTCCTCCAGCAGCTTGTTCCAATCATTCACCACCCTTTGGGTAACAAAGTTGCCCCTCAGGTTCCTAGTCTTTCCTCCAGTCTTTCCATCACCGTTGGAACTTTTATTGCTGTTTGTGCCAATGAAAGTCAAAGAAGCCATTGTGAGAATGAGAAACAAGCCAAACCGTGGCTCACAAAAAGTCTTGTGGACAGATGAGACGAAGATTAACTTATATCAGAGTGGTGGCAAGAGCAAAATATGGAGGAGAGAAGGAACTGCCCAAGTTCCAAAGCAAACCATCTCATCTGTGAAACATGGTGGTGGGGGTTTTATGGCCTGGGCATGTATGGCTGCTGAAGGTACTGGCTTACTTATCTTTATTGATGATACAACTGCGGATGGTAGTAGCATAATGAAATCTGAAATGTGTAGACACATCCTATCTGCTCAAATTCAAACAAATGCCTCAAAACTCATTGGCCGGCAGTTCATTCTACAGCAAGCCAATGATCCCAAACATACTGATAAAGCAACAAAGGAGTTTTTCCAAAAGGTAAAAAATGGTTAATTCTTGAGTTGCCACCCGAGCTGAACCCATTTGGGCATGTGTTTTATATGCTGAAGAGAAAACTGAAGGGTACTAGCCCAAAACAAGCATAAGCTTAAGATGGCTGCAATACAGGCCTGGCACAGCATCAGCAGAGAAGACACCCAGCAACTGGTGATGCCCATGAACCGCAGACTTCAAGCAGTCATTGCATTCAAAGGGTATGCAACAAAATACTAGACGACTACTTTTATTTACATGATGACATTGCTTTGTCCCAAACATTATGGTGCCCTGAAATTGGGAGGGGGGAGGGTGGCGGAACTATGTATAAACACTGCTGTAATTTCTACATGGTGAAACTGAAATGGATAAAAATGGCATTTATTTAAATCTGACAAAGCGCACTTTAACCTCATGTGATTTTTTCTATTACAAATCTCAAATTGTGGCGTACAGTCAAATAAATAAATGTCTTTGTCCCAAACATTATGGAGGGCACCGTTAAATTCCAGATCACATGTTCACATTCCACAGGAACAGCCTATTTTCACAGTAAAATGTGATTTTCAAAATGTTCTGAAGACCAGAAAGTGAGTTGGAACCAAATACAAGCACAAGCTAAAGGTTCATCTCAGACCAGACCCTGACATTTTGATATTTTATACCACCCACTAATGTATCTATGAGTAGGTAGTGTATTTAATTTCACCAACAGGGTCCTGTCTTCCAATCCACCTGGAAAGAAGTTGGTACATATTTCAGTCCTGGACATAGGAATTCCCATTTCTGCTCGCAACCCCCAACTGTTTCAATGTCATACTTGCCAGATGAATAGTTCATGGCAGTCGAGACTTGGAACACAGCAGCTCCTAAGTGCTTTCACGAGCAGACCAGAGGCAAATACTTGCTGTTTTGTTGCTCAATTTTTGATTCCCTATCTCCTGAATAAATCTAACGCCTCAAAGAATATACAGGCAAGCATTTGTTGTTTACTACAACCAAAATAAATTGCTGGAGATACTCAGCAGGTCAGGCAGCATCTGTGGAGGGAAGCAGACATGATGCTTTGAAGCAGCTTGAGCCTTGGAACTTCTATATTAAACTTCAACTTAACACAAAAAAAACCCTGAAAATGTTGGAAATCAGTGGAAGTGACACAAAATATGCAGTGGTCACATAGTGTATGTTCTGATGAAAGGTCACTGGCTGAAATCTCCTCTCCCCAGATTCTGCTTGGCCATCTAAGAATTCCCAACATTGTTTCCCCCCTTACAAGCCACACATACAAAATATGCATCGTTCTTCCCACAATCAGCACAACTATATTCAAAAAGGTTAAAAAAACATGTCTATTTAAAAATGGAGTTCAGCCACTTTGCTCTACTCACTTCTTCTTGATATCTGTCATACACAAAAATATTCATATATAATAACCTAATCATTAAGGCACAAGACGGGTTAGATTTCATTAAATAAAATTTAATTTTGTTAAAATAATTTAAATCCAAATACAGTTGACATGTTTGCATCAAATTATATTTACACTTCTTGCTTAATTTGGAAACAACAAGGCCAAAGCAGTCAACACCTGGTAAAAATGGTGCCATTAAGTATTCAATTGTGTTAGTGCTCCGCAGCGAACTGCCAACAAGGTTATGTTTTCATTCGCTTCAGAGAAGCGGCATAATATATTGGTATTAAAACTCATAAGTTAACCGAATGAAATACTAAGGAAAAAAAAAGCATCAGGAAACCAGTAAAGCGAAAATAATACAATAGATTCTTATAATATCAATTGGTGGATTGGTTTCTTGATCTTAACAAGAAAGTAAACAATTTTCTAATACATTATTAGCTAAAACCAGAACCCAGACCATTGTGTCCTGTTAAGGCAACATTCTTTACTAAGGTAAATAAGTTGGATTAAGCTTTTACAGAAGAACTTTTTGGTAGCTACTGGGGTAGCGAGGAAATAGCTCAACCTTCTCTATCCACCTCCCAGCAGTGCCAAAATTAAAAACAAATGCAATTAGCAAGACACCATACAAAGATCAAAAGGACCCAATTGGAAGATTGGTTTGTTTTTTATGTTTGTCGTACAATAACACATAGCAATCAGAATTTTGGATGGACACTATCTCACTGAATCTAGTCCCTTGCTGGTGACACTACTGAAATGGGTCTGCTTTCACAATTTTAAGGGGCCCCGAGGTTTAATTGCACATTTGCAAAATTCCCTCAACTACATTCCTTTTAAAAAATCATCAAAAACAGCACTTGAGCAGTAATATTACTCCATCAAATCCAACACAAACAGCAGCGATTGCTTCTTAGGCAAAGAAAACCTTTACTCTTCTGTGACAACACAGACCTGTCCCATTATTTTAGGTTGACTCTTAATTTGTGAAAGTATTATCTTTCACTGTCACTTTTACTAGCTGAGTCACTCCAGATTACGGTTCACACTGCAAAACTAAATGAAGAGTGTGGCATAATACTCTCATGTGAACCTCAATGTGAGGGTGAAATGGTTCTTTTACATGGGCAGTAAGTAATTAAGAACAAATATCTACCACACCAAGTGAGCCAACTCCCAACCCATGGGCAGAAATTAAAAACAGTAGACGTTAAAATTATTCAGGTCAGGTAGCATCTGCTGGGAGGGCAACACAAACAGGACACACAAGCATAAGGTGATTGGGTGATTAGGACCCAAGTGCTTGTTGTATTTGAGCAGCAGTGTAGCTCCTGCAACCCGAGGCTGCAATCACATTTTATTGTGGACAACAGCAAATATTTCCCTATTTTAAAATCAAACATTTCACTAAAGCTGTTCTGAATTGATAAAACAAAACAAGTGACAAAGCTACATGCGTGTCAAAACTGCAATCTTCTCAGCTATTTAATGGTAGAGTTTGAATAAGAAAATTTGAGATTTCTAAATTAGTCTAGTCACCTAAATGAACTGGACTAATTTTCTTTGGAAAACATTGTTCCCTTTTGGCCAGGTTATTAATGCAATGGTTTAATTACACTGAGGCTGTCACAGCACTTAATATAAATGGCACATTATCCAGCCAACCCACAGGGCTACATTTCATACCTCGGAGCACAACATTGAAGGATTACTTTACAGTTAAGCCAAACACTGTATATTCTACTATTGACAGAGCCACCTTTTAGAATTGAGTTTGGAAAAAACAAGGTTTCTTCCAGTCAACTTGGGACGGCTGCAATTAT
Source organism: Amblyraja radiata (assembly GCF_010909765.2). Classification (NCBI taxonomy): domain Eukaryota; kingdom Metazoa; phylum Chordata; class Chondrichthyes; order Rajiformes; family Rajidae; genus Amblyraja; species Amblyraja radiata. The sequence goes on along the minus strand of NC_045961.1, from coordinate 83,736,013 downwards.
CTCCAATTATTTTGACCACATACACAAAATGGCTTCGGTCAGAAATTTGATTATGCAGATACCATGCACAGCAAAAAAAAAGAAGAAAAAAAATGCTTTGTGCCTATTAATGTTTAGTGCCTAGGCACATCAAATTCACAGTAAGATGTTCTTCCAAGAATGTATCTTTCTACTGAGAGTGTCCAATGTTAGCCTCATTTTGTTTTTAAGCTAGTGTGGGAGGATTTTGACAAAATTTCAGCACCCAATCCAAAAAAGTTGCAGGAAAAATATTTGCACTTTTAAAAGATGATCAAGCAGCTGCACGACCAAGAACAGGAAGTTTTTGTAAAGCATTCCGAATATCTGTCGTGTACGAGGGTTGTTATTATTTGGTCTTCTCCAGAATGGAATCTGCCATTTCAAGCACCATTCCGAACACTTGATCACAAAATGTTGGGTTACGATAGACAGAAATGGATGAATAAAAATATCTAAAGCACTACTACAACTGCGGTGAAGCTTGCTTGGTGTCCTGGCCATTAGTGTTTGCTCCTCAATTAGCAGTCTCTTGCATAGAAGCTGCCGATATTGGACCCGGGTGCACAAGTTACAAAAATGGCGATGGAAGAAATTTGTGCAATAACTCCACTGGCCTTGGCGATACCAGTTTGAATATTGTGCAGTTTTAGTCCACTTGGAGAAGACTGTAATAGCTCACTGGATCAATATTTAGGTGTCCAACAAGGAAGGAAATGCAGAATGGGTTGATGTACTCAGGAGTTTACAGCCATAAAAGGGTAATCTTATTAAAAAAGCAACTCTTCTCCCCACTTTTGGAAACCAACTGATAATGAAGATCAGGAATTTGGGAAAATTCAATGGAATGTGCCCCTAACATAAAAGCACAAATAGAAATGGGAACTGTTCATTCAGCAGACGTTAGTGGTCTAGCACAGGCTAGATACTTACATTTGTTCAAATACATCCATACATTGGAAGTAATTACAAATAATTTAAGTTTGAGGTTTTGACATGTCTGGCTTTTCCATTTATGCACAGCTAGCAGGTTATGCGAAAACCTTGCGGTTTCCAAATGTTCCAACTTTACAAAATAAATAGAAAGACAAAATTGGAATAAAAACACTGATGAATAGCTCCTTTTATCCAGTCATCATAAATGTTACATTTTCAATGACAGAACTTAAGTATACACGTCACACAACTAAATACTAGTTTAACCTGTGTACACCATCTGTATACGAGAGCTTTCAGATCCAGAAGATGTTTGGAATGCTCTTGTTGCTCAACAGCAAAACTATCAGAGCAATCAGCATTTTAAATACATCTAGTCCAACCTGGCTTTGGGAATCTTTCTTGACATTAACTAGGCTGTGAGCTAGCACCAAGATTTCAATCCATTCCAGAACAGAATTGAAATATAATAGTAGATTTATAGGTTTTGAAAATATTCAAAGTAATTCATAATTAATGACTGATTGATGCTATTTCTGTACTATGAGGAATTCAGTTATATTTCATTTATGGGAGAATAATTTCACTTTACATATTGGCCCAATTGTCCTTGTGTTTCATATCACAAAACATTATTCAAGTCTGAACTATCCAAAAGTATTTCAGAATTTGATTCAATCAAAATTCTGGTAAAGCTGACATAATAGATAGCATTTGCCACAACACCAATCGCACAATGGGATTTATATTCTAGTAAACATTTCATGACATTGGGAGCATGTGATCAGGCACTAGATAACACGGTTCTTCTTTCAATGGAACAACTTATTAGCTAAGTAAACAATCTCTTCCAATAAGCTTGAAAGAATAACTGCTGATTACAAGACTTGCATTGGTGAGGTAATTATATTTCACATTAATCTATTCATCCTCAAGATTTTTATAGTTTAATACTGAAATCAACTGGTTTCTGTAATTTTGTATTTGTGTTCAATAAATTGATTTGTTTCCAACTTTCAATGACCAAAGTAAGACAAATGCACAACAGCATTTCATCGAGTTTGAAAGGGATGTGTTCTGGCCAATATGCCACATTATCAGTAAGAAAGTCTGGCTCAGTGCATCACAGAATTGTGAGAAAATTCATTTCCCAGTCAATTTACTTTATCGTCATCCATCTTAGAAACAGATTTTGTTTTTAAGGGTCTCGACCCGAAACGTCGCCTATTCCTTCGCTCCATAAATGCTGCCTCACCCGCTGAGTTTTTCCAGCATTTTTGTCTACCTTTGTTTTTAAACCTGGCCGGTTTTACACAAATCTTTGAGGAGCTCCACAGTATGAACCCCAATGGTGGAATGTGGAAAGTAAACAATCAAAGAATGACATTAGCATACTATGTGGGAGGTGACCCAACAAGGAAAACTACAACCAAATGAGAGGTAACTGCAAATATCTTGTGGCAATTGTTCAGACAAGAGACAAAATCTCCAATCATTCCCCTTCCCAACTCCCAATTAAGTCATTTTGTTAGTCATTTCCTGGAATCCAACGACCGTAAACACTAGTTTTGAAAAAGCTGTCTGTTTTCATAATTGCAATGCATACCTGTAAATCTACTGTGCATATGAAGGCAAATTTCTTTAAATCATCATTTAAGTGAGAGATAAAACCTGTTTTCGAAGTTTAAATCAAACCAGCATTATTAAACTGTTTAAAAACATGCCAGCGCCAACTAAATTATCTACATTGCAAAGAATGTTGCCCACACACAGGTGTTTTAAGGGGTGGGAAATATTTAAAATTAAATGAAGCATTACTGTAAATACATATTAAAATTCAGGTAAATAATAAAAACAATGCAAGCCACTGTTTGAAAAAAATGTAAACTTAAGCTGAGATATACCAATAACCAATTATATTTCTGAATGCTTAAAAATGTCCATACATCATAAATGAGGCCAAGGCTTCCACCATCCTTTATAAAAACGTCACAGAGTGGATCCCCATTTACTGCATCTTCAGTTTATTATTCTAGAAATGAAAAATAAACAATCCCAATTTGCAGAAATGTCATTTCATTCAGTAAAAGAAATCTGCACTTAAAATTTGCAGTTATTTTTTTCCAACAGACGAAATCACACAATCCATCATATACCATTGAAGATACAGGAAGTCATTTCCAGTAAGGATCAGAACAGAATAGGAAAAACAAAAAAATCGAAGTGAAACCAGCTGTTTTGCTTGTCATTGGTGCACACAGCAACCTGTTTGGATTTTCACTTGCCCATCATCCTTAAACCCACCAAGTAATGAACTCCGCAGGAAACCTTGTAATAAAAGCTGAATACGAGATGTATCAAATCTACACACAAGTTTTGTTCATTCAGGTGTAGCAACTTTTACGGAGTTTCTGGTTACCATCATCTCTGTATGGATCAACTTTTGGAAAAACTAACTTCACGATTCCAAAGTGCTGGTTCTATGCAATGCCATATTAAATTAAAAATAAAATCCTCCTGTAACGACAGTCATATTTAAAAGCAAAATAAGACAGTAGTGAAAGAAAAACACCACTACTGCAATTTTAACTATAGCTGAATGCTTCAATGTAAGACTTTAGCAACAATCTGGTATTCAGCCATGCATACACCATATTCTTGGCTCAAAACATAAAAAATAAAAATCCCCATAATACTTAAATTATTGAGCACCATTCATAAAAGAAAATATATTTCTATCACTTTTGGATTAGGAAAAAGGAAATTGTGGGGAATCATTTCTAGTCCGTAATGTTTGATCAATTCAAAAGGCTTCCATTTCTACAGAATCAAGCAGCGAATGCAACATATTTATTCCTCAACGTGCAATACAAGAATCTGAATCACATTTGTCTGGGTTGACTGCAGTCCCATCTTTTTTGAAAGTTATTTCTACTTGGATGCTGTGGAATTTTGAGACACTACCAACATGTTACAGGCGATCTTAGGACACACATTCCCCTTGAGCTCCACGTACCACCATACCTATTGAAAACACATCTGAAAGCAGGTGGTAGTCACTCGTGTGAAGGGGAGACATCAGCCCCCCTTTATTTCAGCACAATTCTCAAAATGTAACTGAAAATTTCTGCCAACCTCACAGGCAGTGTTCCGCAACTCATCCTTGCCCTCACCTGCAAGAAGAGGCATCCCTTCCTCTTTTTCACACGGCAGGACAGCCACTCACACCTTTGCAATCCAAATCACAGGCAGCCATTTAGAATAGGTTTCCTTCCCACCTCCCAGACCTGGGCAACATAAGTTGCTGGAATTTATTCAGTTCGTCTAAGGGTCTCTGTCTCCAGCTCAGTATAAAACCTTGTTTCCACCGTTGGGCACAGGATTCTAACTTCTTCATCTTGCACAAAAAACTAATATTTTTATTTCTCTGCATTACAAGCAGTTTACTAGTTTCCCATTCATGTATCTTCCTGAACTGTCCACCAGTATTCTACGCAGAAAACAGATTTAGATTCATTTTTCCCCACCTTGTGCCATGAGGGATGGAAATTATTTCTCATGTTCTCTTTCTATAAACCATTTGAAGGACAACATAAAAACACACAATTTAAAAACACCATTAGCCAAATCTCTAAACTGCACAAAGCCAATTACTTTTTTTTTGCAACCCAAATTTTAAATAGCGCTGATCTTGAAACAAATTATGGTCTTCCCCGGCGCAAGATAGAAATTAGAGACCTTTTCTCCCCACCCAGCTGAAACCCCCTTCCCCAGTTCCCTGCAGATCCACACAGGATGACAATGAATGGCTTCCACCATCACAATGCCGCCCACAAAATTTTAAGAAAGCATACAGTATTTGAAATATTCTTCTTCCTCTTTGACACATTCATCTTGGTGGATCACCAACCGATTTGTTTGTTTCCCCTTCCATCTGGCTTTTAACAGAGCAACTTAATATCCATCTTTATATATGATGAAACTACAGGACTGTTTGTTAACATTCAACGTAATGCACCGAGGAACAATTTGTGCTCACTGATGGAATCCCGTTGATAGTCCCATCCCATGCTCCTGGCTCTAAAGAGTTAAAAAGGTTCACTGGTTTCTCCCTTTCTTCTCTGAAGAGCAGCAACATGTAGCCTGTTGCCTCTTCCACATATGCACCAAGCAGGACACATAGAAGGCCGTTTTCCCTTTCACTGCAGAAGACAAGATCTGACAAGTCTCTACTCTCATTTTGGTTTTGCAGTAGAACTTTCGGCTGACTTACTTCCTCTCTAATTTATTTAAATTTCTTATTGGCATCGCATCAGAGGAGATTAGCCAGACGTGTCAAGTGTGGGCTTCAATCTCGTTAGCAAATTATTTGTTTATTTGTTAAAAAAGTTTTTATAAAAGCAGTGCACAAACACAGCCAAAACACTGGCCCAAATCCTCAGTCTTATGCTTCTGCAAAACTTGTTGATTGCTTCCCCCACCCCCCCACAATGCTTTGAAACAGTCCAGTTCTTCTAGGTTTATGCTGTCAGAACTAATGCAATTTATGCAAATCATCACCAATTGTTTTCTTTTTACAAGAACCTTGCTTTTGTTCAAACAAAATAAGATTGAAGGAGCAGGACCACTAAAGCTCTTGATGATATCTTCTCTCCCACAACAGCAACGTGATGTAATCTAGTTGTCATGCTGAATAGGTGTAGGTCCTGCACATAAAGGTGTTTCAGTCTGTGTCAGCCAGACATCTGCTTTACTTTCTTTACTGCAGTACTCAGCAAGAGCAGCTATTGGTGATTAATTTCATTTTGTCATAAAACTCTGTCGATATCTTTGTCTTCTTATAACAGCAATATGAAATAATCTAGATGTTTCTTAGGTTAGGAGATGGTGTAGTCCTCCCAAATAGGACTGATTCAATCTGGTCTCACCCAAGGTATCTTTATCGTCTTCACTGCAGCACACAGGAAGAACAACATTGGTCGTCCTTGTCCGGCTGGGCTGCATAGTTCATCTGCCTGACGATTTCAGCAAATAGCTCATCCACCATGGTCTTGCTCTTGGCCGACGTCTCCAAGAATGGGCAGCCCCACTCCTCAGCCAGGGCTCGGCCCTCCAGCGAAGATACTTCCCTCTCGCTCTCCAAATCCACCTTGTTGCCTACTAGGATTACAGGCACCTTCTCGTAGCGCTTGACGCGGATGATCTGGTCCCGCATGGGCCTGATGTCCTGGAACGACTGCTGATTGACCAAGCTGTAGACCAGGATGAAGCCCTGACCATTCTTGATGTACAGGTCCCGCATGGAGGCGAACTGCTCAGTGCCCGCCGTGTCAAGGATCTCCAACACCGATGGTGACGAGTCCACTTCGATCTCCTTGCGGTAAAAGTCCTCGATTGTCGGGTCATACTTTTCAATGAAAGTGCCCGTCACAAATTGCACTGTCAGGGCAGACTTGCCCACACCCCCACTTCCAAGCACCACCACCTTATACTCCCGCATGGCTTCCCTGCCCTCTACCACCCCCTCCCCTCCACTTTAAGTAACCAAAGGGCCAATGGAGCCCAAACCTCCAAAACTGTCCAATGTCAGCCTCAGGAAACCCTTTAACCGATTATAAATCGGCAAAATGAAAGGCCACGTCCCCCTCCACTGATTAAAAGTGGGCAAATTGGTAGCAACTTCCTTTAACCCACCCACTTCCCTTTAACGTTTAAAAGTCGGCAGATGTAGAACCCGCACGCTCCTCCCCTTTAATCGATTGAAAGTCGGGCAACATATATCAGAGGGCGGCGGGAAGGGGGTAAACTTTGGTGGAGAGTGGGCTGGCTTATGATTCTCCTCTCCGGTCCGGAGGGGCGGCTGGAAGACAAAGGCCGCGGGCCCTGCTCGCTCGCTCCCCTCACGGAGGGCGACGGCCTTCGCCCGCCCCGCCCGATCTCAGCGAAAGCAGCGCCGGTTCCCCCGCCCTCGAGCGGCTTGCTTGCTTGCTTGCCTCTCTCTCGCTCTCTCTCTCTCTCACCCGCCCGCCGCCCTGAACTCCGCCATTCCCTCTCTCGGGCAGGGACTGCTCCGCCCGCGCCGCCGCCCGCGCCGGTCACGTGACGCGCGCCGGCCACCGTCGGCGAAACCCCGCCTCCGCATCGCCGACCAATCACGGCCAGGGGCATGGAGGCGGGACCGGATTGTGTGTTCCGCCCATTGGTCGTAGATGCCCGTCAATCACACAGGTTCGTCCAATCATGGCCTGGGGCGATGGGTCGGGACGCGAAGGCTCTCCACTCATTGGTCCCAACAACCATCAGTTAGACGTCCCTCATCCAATCACGGAGAGGGGCAACGGGGGGTGGGGCAAGTGTCCGCTTTGCCCATTGGTTGCAGCAACCGTCAATCAGAGATACCTCATCCAATCGCTGCGAGGGGCAACGGGGGGTGGGATGAGGGTAAGGTCTGCCCATTGGTTCCGTCAGCCGTCAACACGGACATGTCGTCCAATTGGACCGGTGCGTGGAGGAAGCTGCACCCACCTCCCCCCAGCTCAGCTGTGAAAATAAATTAAAAGGGGAAAAGGCGCAAGCAAAGATCCTATAGGTGCAAGATCTCAGCGGGTCATAATGCGTGGATTGCAATGTAGTGGCATAGGTTGGGTGCCTTGCAGTACAATGGAGACACAAGAAACTGCTTAAACTGAAATTATAAAGAAACAACAAAGCGCAGGAGGAATTCGGCAGGTCAGGCATCTCCGAGTGGAATGGACAGACCCGACCCGACATTGGTTTCGGCCCGAAACGTTGCCTATTTCCTTCGCTCCATAGATGCTGCTGCACCCGCTGAGTTTCTCCAGCATTTTTGTGTACCTTCGATTTTCCAGCATCTGCAGTTCCTTCTTAAACACCTTCTTCCGACTCATCGGCCACGGATGCTGCTTGAAACTCTGAGTTCATCCAGCACTTTGTTCTTTGCTCTAGGTGTCTAGCAGAGTTGGTACATTAGTTTAGAGATACAGAGCGGAAACAGGCCCTTCTGCCCACCGGGTCAGCGCCGACCAGCGATCCCCGCATATTAACACTACCCTGCACCCTCTAGGGACATTTTTTACATTTACCAAGCCAATTAACCTACAAACCTGCACGCCTTTGAAGTGTTTAAGAACTGCAGATGCTGGAAAAATCGAAGGTAGATAAAAATGCTGGAGAAACTCAGCGGGTAAGGCAGCATCTATGGAGCGAAGGAATAGGTGACGTTTCGGGTCGAGACCCTTCTTCAGATGTGTGGGAGGAAACCGAAGATCTTGGGGAAAACCTCGGGGGAGAACTTACAAACTCCGTCCAGACAGCACCTGTAGTCGGGATCGAACCCGGGTCTCCTGCGCAGGTGGACGTATGTTGGGAGCTTTAATCATATAATAACCAGTCCCAATAAATTTGACAGCAGTTTGTAAACGAATATAGCTACAATATGCTGGAGTAACTCAGTGGGACAGGCAGCATCTCTGGAGAGAAGGAATGGGTGATGTTTCGGGACGAGACCCTTCTTCAGACCCAAAACATCACCCATTCCTTCTCTCCAGAGATGCTGCCTGAGCTACTCTAACATTTTGTTACTTTTGGTGTAAACCAGCATCTGCAGTTCCTTCCTAAACAGTTTATAATCATTATTTAAGATTCAGGATCCCTGTAGATGAATGTCTGTCTGCTCATGAATTTATCCCAGAATCGGTGACGCTCAAGTAGACACAATGCTGGCCACAAGGAGGCACACGCAAATTGTTGACACAGCACCTCATAATAATAATAATATATTTTATTGTCATTGCACATAAGTGCAACGAGATTTGGGTTTGCAGCTTCCATCCGATGTCATACTTAAATAACTAATAAAGTTTAGATTTAGATTATTGTACACCAGTATCTGCAGTCCCTTCCTACACATCTTATTTATACGTTTTCTTTGGGAGGCCCTGAGCCACTTGCCGTCAATATTCCTCTTATATTCAAGATAGACACGAAGTGCTGGAGTAACTCAGCGGGACAGGCAGCATCACCCGCTGAGGCAGCATCACCCGCTTACCCGCTGAGTTTCTCCAGCATTTTTATCTACCTTGTATTGTTGTATTGTATCTCTGGAGAGAAGGGATGGAAGTTGTAGGGACATTAGCCCCGCGTCGTCGTTGCGTCATCACGTTTCTATCAACGCCGCCACGTGACCCACTCGGCCAATCGCCGGTCGCATTCTGCCGGAAACGGATGGATTCAAGGAGGGGATTGGTGGTTGCCGGCTCCCCCGACCAGCCAACCGGAGGGCGCGGTGAGTCCAGGTGGGCGGCCGGATGCGGTCGCCATGGAAACCCCCTGATTCACTGGGCCCTAATGCCCAAAGATCTTTGCTAATGCCGAGTATCTGGGATGGATGCTCCTGCAACATAATAATGTTGATGTCCTATGGTGCGGAGCCTCCCGAAGAAAAACAATAATTAAGATGTGTAGGAAGGAATTGCAGATTTGCAGATGCTGGTTTACAACATGAGTGCTGTTTCTCCAATTTGATTGTGGCCTCTCTCTCTCAGTGGAGGAGGCCCAGGACAAAAAGGTCAGTCCTCATCCCTTCCTACCCAAACCACCTCCTCCCCAGGTATCTTCCCCTGCAACCGTAGGAGATGCAGCGACTGTCCCTATACTCTGTGTTCAAGAAGGAACTGCAGACGCTGGAAAATCGAAAGGTACACAAAAAAGCTGGAGAAACTCAGCGGGTGCAGCAGCATCTATGGAGCGAAGGAGATGGGCAACGTTTCGGGCCGAAATGTTGCCTATTTCCTTCGATCCATAGATGCTGCTGCACCCGCTGAGTTTCTCCAGCTTTATTGTGTCCCTATACTCTGTTCCTCGACTCCATCCAAGGACCCCGACACTCCTTTCAGGTGAGGCAGAGGATCACTTGCACCACCTCAAACCTCATCTACTGTTCCAGGCGTTGACTCCTATATATCAGCGAGACCAAGCCCAGACTGGGCGACAGTTTTGATGAACATCTGCGCTCCGTCTGCCTTGGCCTAAGCGATCTCCCAGTTGCCAAACATTCCAACTACCCATCATCACATTCCCATACTGACCTTTCTGTCCTGGGACTCCTCCACTGTCAGAGTGAGGCCACACGCAAATTGTTGGAATAGCACCTCATATTTCCCTTGGACAGCTTACAATCCAGAGGTATGAATATTGATTTCTGTAATTTCAAATGGCCCTTGCATTCCCTCTCTCCATCCCATCCAAACCTAGTCATCCTGCAAGTATCACTGTTCGTATACATCTCATTATCAACTTCTCCGCAGCCAATGATGGACCATTGTGGGCTCTGTGGCCATCGGTGCCGGCTCTGATTAGTTCTGTACCTTTTCATACCTTTAGTTTCTCTCTCCCGACAGTCTGAAGAAGGGTCTCGACCCGAAACACCACCTATTCCTTTTCTCCAGAGATGTTGCCTGACCCGCTGAGATGCACCAGCTTTTTCTATCTTAAGAATAATTAAGTTTGAATGTGCAATACAAGGGATCTAGAAACAGCGATGTAGCAGAAAAACTAGCCATTTGGCCCAGTTGTTTCATGTTGTCTGCTGGTGGAGGAGATTCTTCCTGCTAAGACCACTCTCCTGCTCATCTTGTAAATGCAACAATGTGGGCTTTCTTAGTTCTGACATCCAAAGGATCCGGGACTATATTTCATTTGTAGGTTTAGAACACTGTGGGTGGGGGGGGAGAAAATTCAGCCTGACAGCCTACTGGTTGATGGGAGGTACACAAAAATGCTGGAGAAACTCAGCGGGTGCAGCAGCATCTATGGAGCGAAGGAAATAGGTGACGTTTCGGGCCGAAACCCTTCTTCAGACCTGATACCTTCGATTTTCCAGCATCTGCAGTTCCTTCTTGAATACTGGTTGATGGGGTCGTGCACAGGATGCAGAATCAAAGTGTCTTAAGATCCAGAGGCTGAACAACTTGTGAAACAGCCATGAAAGTGTGTTTGGCTCAAACACTCTTTATTAACCTGGGTGACTTTATTAGACCTTTTAAATCTATTATCTTTTGCCTCAAACACATTTTACCAAACCCAATAGACACCGAGGTCTCCTTTAGACAAGGATCTATTTATTATTGTATAAATATATATATATTTTTTAATGTTGGAAACACTCAGGCAGTATCTAGGGGTGAAGATAGACACAAAATGCTGGAGTAAATCAGCAGGTCTGGCAGCATCTCTGGAGATAAGGAATAGGTGAAGATTCAGCTCAAGAACCTGAAGAAGGGTCTCGACCCAAAATGTCACCCATTCCTTCTCTCCAGAGATGCCACCTGTCCCACTCAGTTACTCCAGCATTTTGTGTCTATCTTCGATTTAAAGCAGCATCTGCAGTTCTTTCCTACACAAGGTTAGGCGGTGTTGGTCACCCTGGCTGTACACTCACCTAAACCTTTCCAGCTCTTTTGTAAATTGATGTAACTACGAAGCCCTTCTGAAGTGTGCCCAGGCATGATTCAGTTCTAGGACATTGCACTGATACTGATAGAAAGCATTTTAGTGTCTGGAGTGGAAATTTATTTGGACACAAAAGAAAGTTTTCAAAATGAAATCACGGATTAATGTGGACCCAGGGAACATGGCTAACATCACAAACCATGTAAATTCTCAACAGCTTCTTAGATTAGAATCTATATTTGTACAAGTTTATTTGTAGAAGAATGTTAAATACATAAAAATACACCTGAATTATAAATCTATTTAATTGTTTAATTGCAGCCTCAGCTGTAAATGAATGTAAACCTATTTTAGTTGCATCTTTTTCCTGTGTTGAATGTATGCCTTATCCCTACAACTCCCATTCCAACTGATTCAGCGTTAATAAATTGGGAGTTACAGAGCCCATGGTTAGAACATGTGCCTGCTTGTGGTAGCCTTCTGATTGTTTGAGCGTGACAAATTCTGGCATAAATTCGTAAGCAGACACTCATCTACAGGGAACTTGAATCTTAAATAATGATTACAAACTGTTGTCAAGTGTCAGGGGACTGGATATTATATGATTAAAGCTCCCAACATATGTCCACCAAGAAGTGCCAACTCTGCTATGTACCTAGAGCAAAGAACAAAGTGATGTGTCAGGAGAAGGGTTGGGACCTACAACATCTGTCCATTCTATCCAGAGGTGCTGCTTGACCTGCTGACCTCCTTGTGTGCTTTGTTGGTTCTTTATAATTTCAGCTACTGCAGTTTCTTGTGTCTCCATTTTACTGCAAGGTGTCCACCTATTTATAGAGCCATTACATTGCAATGCACGCATTATGTACTTTGCAAGTTCATTCTTATTTAGGCAAACATTGTGGGGCCAAGTTTAAAGTAGCAAGCTTTATTTAAAAAACATTCACAAGATGCTCCATCTGGTGGGGTCAGTATTTCATTGCCTTTTCCAAAAAGAGAACATGATTAATACCATTGGTGAAATTGGAGGACTGGAAGGAACGCATTGCAGAATGGTATCTTTGGTTTAAACCAGCATCTGCAGTTCCTTCCTACGCATTGTAGAATGGGATGACAGGTTTGACGGAGCTCTTTAGATTCTGTTGAAAATGGCAGTCTTCATTAAAATGAGTAATTACTAGGTGGATGAGATTTGGTGGAGCAGGATAAAATTTATTTTTTTCCCTGAAGCTCCACTTTAATTTAAAATGTATTTCGTTTTAATTTAATTGTTGATTGAATTCTCCTTCTCATGAAGAATTCTGTAAGCCAGAATTTTGTACAGAAATTAGATAACATACAAGTTGGAGTAATGGGGAGATACAACGTAGAAACAGGCTCTTCAGCCTATCAAGTCTACGCCAACCATCAACCACACCAGTTCTACATTAATCACATTTTATTCTCCCCACATTCTCATCTACCACACACACTGGGGGCAATTTACAGCAGCCAACTCACCCATCAACTTCCATGTTTTCAAGATGTGAGCGGAAATTTGAGCACTCGGAAAAAATCCCACGTGGCCACAGGAGAATGTGCAAAACAGACAGCACCCTGGGTTGGGATTGAACCGAAGTCTCTGGCACTGCGAGGCAATGGGTTTATTAGCTGCACCACTGTGCTGTACAAAGTCTTTAAAATATATTTTAAGCCAAAGAATACAGAGGGTATTACTAATGTAACCATGCAGTCACCAGAATACTGTAAAAATATGGAGTGGTAACTATTGAGGAAACTCATTCAGCTCATTGTGCTTATGCTGGGCTGAAGTACCATTCATGAATTCCTTCTTACAGTCCTGTGAATTATTTCCTCTTCAAGTAATCACTATACTATCTTTTGGAAGTGTACTGTTGAACCTATTTCCACTGTCATTTTAGTATATTGGCATTTTAGTATATTTAGTACCCCAACAATAGAACAATAGGGCCCACCTCTTGCACTAACGTGGACTTGTTTTTGCTTCTAATCATGTTTTTTTTCATGTCTTTTAAAAAAAGTCTTCCTTCTTATTCGAAATTTTGTGGAATTTATGTATAATTTGGTCCTGTGTTTGTCCGAGTCTATGTACCTGTGAAACTGATGCAAGCAAGATTTTTCATTGTACCGATATCTCACCCTACTTGTGCATATGACAATAAGCTCAACTGAGTAAAGGTGACATTTTAAACTCATTGATATTTGGAGCCTGTGGGTGAATGAATGCCTTGGATTAAATGTTATTGATATCGCATTACACAAACAGTGTCACTTGATTAACGATACATGCTTAAAACATCACATAATCAAATTTGCAAGGATATTTTAAACAACGGTTGGTGCTGGGCCAAACCTAATTTCATTCAATAATACCGTTGGACAACACAAGAGGGCACAATTCTGGTTACTGCATAGCTTCAGCAAAAGCTCTGGAAGAACATGTCAATATTTTCACAATGTAGGGAATATCCAGTTAAAATCTGCTCTCTGTGTCACAGATCCTTTCGCACACCCCTTCCTCTCTCTTTACCAGGTTTTTTCCCCGCACTCCATCAATCTGAAGAAGGGTCCCAACCCGAAATGTCATCTGACATCTCCCTACCATGTTGCCAGCGCTTTGTGTTTTTCTCAAGATTCCAGCATCTGTAGCCTCTTCAATTATTAATGACATTTGTCCAAGATGGAAACTGCATTTTCTACATGCCAAATACTTCATTACCCTTGAACTGTATTAGGATATTGAGCAGTCTTGAAAATGATCTTTCCTTTCTTTGTGTATGCAGACTGCCTAAATGTTTTTTTTAAAGTGTTGCCATTGTATCTGACTACACTATCTCTGGCAGGTCATTCCATATACTCATTGCTTTTGTGAGAAAACAAATTGTCCCTTAGTTCTCTTTTAAAATGTTACCCTCTCACTTTAAAGCTTTGCTCTCTACTTCTCAACTGCTCTATCTGTGAAAAGGACTGTGATCATTCACCTTATCTTTGCCTCTCATGATTTTGTATACTTCTTCAAGATCACCCTTCAGTCTCCTAATTACAGGTCACGTATATGTGTATGAGTGGGTAATCAACATTCATGAAATAATACAACAACATGTTCCCAAATATTTCTTTATTTTCCCCTCAATGGTCATAAACAAATAGTTGTATTTTAAGAAATATAACAGTGAATCATTCAACATAACTAAACCATAAACAGTATATAATCTGGCAGTAATACAGAAAGTCAGTACTGTATACCTGGGATATGGAGGCTCTGTGTACAGATAAATTGTTTCATTGCAGTGACATATTGTTATGCCTATTGATAAGAACCCCTAACTGCACCCATTTGTATTTGTGTGTGTGTGAATCGAGCTGTACATTCTTCAACTACTAAGATTCACCAAATAGCATAGCTAGTAAACTTATTTGGCCGCTGTAACTAGAGTTCAAATTGGCATTGTGAAATATTTACCAGGCAACTGTTTGCCAAAAGCAGCCTGAATAATGTTTTTTTTCAACTTAACTCCAATTTTCTAACTAGAAAATTATATCAGAAATCACAGAATAAGGACTGTAAACTTCCATGGCTCTCTAGTGCGATGCCTGGTAAAACAACTCTTGAGATTTCAACCCAATAAAAATGTAAATAAGGTACAGTGAGTGAAAGGGTACTAAACAGCTTACCACCAGGTTGAAAATGTTGTATCCTAAGCAGGGATGCTGTTTCTGTCAGACTTGTATGATATGTTTGAATATTTTATCTTTTATTGTTGCTCAAAGCTACAAGCATGAGAGACCAACCGCAGTTAGTATTCCTCAGTCGAGGCGTGAATGTTAATTTCTAAATAAAAATTGCAGCATACAATTTTATATATAGTTTTAAAAATAGTTTGTGTTAACTGCCTAGAATTCCATCAAGAAATATATTATATTTCAGTAAACAGTTACAATTAATGTAAAACTGCCTCTCATGACAATGCTTTGAACGGAGGATTTAGTTTCTATTTAAAAACCTCCGCTGCTCGTTTTACAATATAAAGACAGTTATTACATACTTACTATGTACATAAGTGCAACTAGATATGTTGTACATATCTGAACATCATCAGTATCAGATATTTCAGCTGCATGTCAACTCTGAGATAGTCACAACACTTTTGAAAACAACAAACCCTTTGAAAAACACAAACCAATGCGTTCCTTGGGTGCGAATTCCAAAAATATTCAAACAGTATCAATTTTATACCATCTGACAGTACACAGATGGCGAAGAGCCAATATCTGCAGGTCAAATGGTTCACTTTATCAGTTGGAAAAACTGAAGTATAAAGACCTTATCTATCCTTAACATTTAAAAAAAATACACAGATCTATGTAAGTACACATGTATCCTGCCATTATTATGACATAATTATTTCATGTTAAAGATCAACTTATGTATGTTAAAGTACTAATTAGCCAATAAATGTTGTTATGAGTTTGAGTCTGAGCCCTCAGAAAACTAAGTGCGCTGACTAAGTGCTGCGGCCAGAAGCCATGCCATCTTATTGTAGTGCAACAAGTTCTTAAGCTAAGTGCACTATTTCATAACAAAAAATATCACTATTGCATCAGAAATCTGAAGAAAACTGTCTTTCTACACAAAGACAGAAAAATAATTTGATGGTTATTGAGAATAAATGTGGTTTTAAAAAACAAGCACATAAAAGTTATGACATTATCATTGTACTAAGACCACTGAAAACCTGCACTGGACTTCTGAACGTCCCATTATGATATAGTTTCCTATTTGTCAACAGTGTGTTTTACCGTTGTAAAATGCAGGCCAAGTTGATTTGTAATGGACTGAACTTCACATGTATAATATAAGAGCAGGATTTTAAAAAAAAGGTTATAACTACTATTCATCCTCAATAAAAGGTTAAAGAAAACAAAATCATTACATGTTATCTTTAGTATCAATTCTACTATAAAACCATTAACATTTCATATCATAAAACCAATCTTGTAAAAAGGTAAACCTATTATGAAAAAGGAATATATATTTTCAACACAATAAAGATCCTGATCAAACTTAACTAATTTCTAATCATTACAATGGAGGAACTTATCTATGATCTTCTAAGACTTAAAAAAAGTTTTCTTTAAATATAAACTATAATTAAAAAAAAGAAAATTGCCAAGTTATAGGTTTTTGTGTTTACTATGTTCTGATTAACATATGCAGTGGCAGATTGATTCACCAGTATTAAAATCAAATTGTAGAATTCAAAGTTATACCACGGGACTGAGCCAGCCTTAATGTACATCGTGTTTTTTTTAGACAATGTAACATAATTTTGTTGAACAGTGTTTTCTTATCATCAGCATTTCTTCCAAACGTCATATTAGAGTCACAATTATATTGTGACTTGCAGAATGAAGGTAATAAATTTGGTAAAATTTACAGCTTAAGGATTCAATTTGGCTTAAAGGAAAAAATAATCACCTGCCCTCATTCTTGTTTCATTGACAGTAAAACGATATTAGTGAGAGATTAGGGTGCATTTGGGAAGAGCCTTTTCTTAGAAAAAGAATAATTATTTAAAAAAAAATTAATTCTTCTCATTATGTATTACATCGACATTTTTGTCAAATTGTGCCAGCTAATTCAGTTTCCTTTGCTAACATGAGAGAAAATAAAATGCAATTTTGATAAAACTTACATTTTGTACATATTTGTGAATAATTGTCCCACCCTCTTTATTTTAGGCACTGTTACATAAATCATGTACTAGATTATAAGTGACTTTATAATACGGTGCATCTTTTGGAGTTGGAAGAATCTTTGGTAACGCAGAAATATAGTGGGCAAAATTATTTTTGTTGCAGTGAAACCGATCTACTGCAAACAATCTAGTGCTTTTGTAGCCAGCTACACTCACTGAAATTCCACTGTGCAAACTCTACTGACATTTTCAGAATTGGCAGTGGGAACTTCACTTTAACCTTTGACATGATTCATCAAACTTTGAAACAAGCTGCCTCAGTAAATTCAACCAACCTCTCAACTTCTCTTAGGACCTACATATCCACAAATGACTTCAATGCACTGGAAAAACGTCCTTTCATGATTTGCTCTTATCGTCTAAACAAGACATCAGGAGCATTAGCAATCAATATTCGGTAAACTTTGGCAAGTCATTATGCCTGTGCAATATTTCAGATTAATATCAATAAGAACCCTGGAGTTATTTCATAATTCCCACCTATTTAAGATTTAGTTTTCTTAATCTTTTTTTTTTAAACATAAAACTGATCACTATTGATTAAATGTTATTTTTTTCCCAGTGATTAATTAGGCTGTTAAAAGATTTAAAAGCCTACTTTAATTTGCACTGTATATTTCAAAGTTTTTTTAGGTACTGTCTATTGTATATATGTCCGTGGGGATTCTTCCAACTCAGCAGGTGCTGTTTTTGTATACCATGATATCAGACAACACATTATTAATAATATAACCACATCACACTCTTTACAGAATGTAATGGCTTAACATCTCCACAAAATGAGACATCAGAAAGTAGATTTCCATTGCCTAGATTGTAATATTTATCTTAAGTGCTAGAGTTATTTACAGGATATACGAATGTTACATATGTGCCTGAAATCATCTATATCCTTATATTTGACAATGCATTTCCAATCAAGATCTTGTATTGTTGCTTAATCTAAATAGAATGCATCTTGATTTAGTTAGCATGCTGGCTGTGGTAAGCCCAATATTGATGCAGGTGGGGAGTGAAGAGGATAGTATTTACAGTAAGCTTGTTCGTGAGTTTCCATAGAGATGTCCTGGGAATTCAATAGCTTCGGGTTCACTATTTCAGCATGATCTGTTAGGGATGTAGGAAAAAAAGAGGAATTTAGCAAGGCTTAAGGTAACGCAGATGTAGGCAAGGAAGAGGACAGAATCTATAACAATAGTTGTAATGACATACAAATCCCTAAATAATTGGCACGACCGTTTCAAACAAAACATGCAGGCTGCTATGGAAACCGCACATGCATAAATAATGTGCACTGGTCATTATCTTCATCAGGAATTGGAAACTAAATAAGATCAAAATTGCGCAGGATTCAAATTGTCTAATATCAGACTGGGCAATATAAAACCAGCAATTCAAATTCTTAACTGAGGAATGTATAATGTTCATGGGTCTAAATGTGACGATGTATTCTATTGAACCTTTGGTTTTGCCAATGTAACACAGTAACAAGTAAACAAGAAGCTCCTCATGTCTTGCCAATGCTTCTGCTAACTCCAATTCAAACCTCAGTGACAGTAGATATACAAAGACAATTTCACACAGGTTTGGTCAGCCAATTTTCCTGACCTGACACAGAAACTCAACAAGATGATCATAAAATAATGAGAAATCATTAAGATCTGATATTCTGTTTGCTTTATTAATTTAAATTATTTCTCATTAACTGTTAATCAGAACCGCAAACTGGATAAGCTGAGAGTTGAGAAATGTCAAATACTGGACTACATAAGCATGCTTACCTCCTTCCAGGTCGATGTCAAATAACCGGAAAACACAAGCTGATGCTTTAGTTATAAGGCAAAGTATTGAGATCTAATCAAAAACTGACACTAAGGCCAAAAGGGTTATGTTTTGAGAATAGGTGGCCTATATTCCCTTGCCACAATGAAAATTAAAGGGCAACCTATTTCAAATATTTATAATTATCACATTTTCTCTCTGTCATCCTATTTTCTCCAGTGATAGGGTTCAGGAAGACCTACACAAAGGTAGTAGAAAGGTGGTTTGTCTTCCTCTCTCTTCATCCACCCCCTGTTGTTCTGGATAATGATCAATCAATTAGTTAAAGAATGGGATTGATAGACTTTTGTTAGGGCATTAAGAAAATTGGCCCAATGGAAAAGATAAAGAATCCACAATCTATATTGGCATCACAGGTTCAAGGAGCCACGTGGTTATTCATCAAAGCATATGTTTTAATATTAAAAAAAACATCTGCATGACGTTTTACTTTCTTATAGTGATGCACCACACTTGTTGGGGAAACCACTGATGTAAGCTGTGGTCTTGGACAATCTGATTTCTTGGCTTGCACACTCTTCACAAGAAATTGATCCAGGCCATTGGGTTCCAAATGCATTTGGTAATCACAACATGAAAACTTGAACTTGCACTTATTCAGTTTGTAAAACCACTTTGATCTTGACCTCAAGGATTGCATTTTTTTTGTAAGGAACACCCACAGTTGTGCATGCATACTAATAGAATCCTATTCTTAAAACCAAGCTGGATATTTTGGTAAATAGTTGGAATTTGGAATGGTTGGAATGGATCATCAAAAACAGCACCTAAGAATATACTATGACTACCATCCAGAGCATTGCTTTGTTCCGCTGCTAAACCCTACTTCCTATAAGTTTACTGATTCTTTGCCCTTTCCTCTGCAGAACATTAGGTGCAGAATTTATGCAATTGGACCAGGTGTTGGCCCTTTCAGCATGCTCCACCATTCTTCAAGACCATGGTTGATACCATTAATACCATTTTCCTACAGTCCCCACATCAATCGAAATCCAAAATTCTATCCGAACATTCAGAATGACTTCAATGACTCAGCCCTGAACATTTACATACATAGAAACATAGAAAATAGGTGCAGGAGTAGGCCATTCGGCCCTTTGAGCCTGCACCGCCATTCAATATGATCATGGCTGATCATCCAACTCAGTATCCTGTACCTGCCTTCTCTCCATACCTTTAGCCACAAGGGCCACATCTAACCCCCTTTTAAATATAGCCAATGAACTGGCCTCAACTACCTTCTGTGGCAGAGAATTCCAGAGATTCACCACTCTCTGTGTAAAAAATGTTTTTCTCATCTCGGTCCTAAAAGATTTCCCCCTTATCCTTAAACTGTGACCCCTTGTTCTGGACTTCCCCAACATCGGGAACAATCTTCCTGCATCTAGCCTGTCCAACCCCTTAAGAATTTTGTAAGTTTCTATAAGATCCCCCCTCAATCTTCTAAATTCTAGCGAGTACAAGCCGAGTCTATCCAGTCTTTCTTCATATGAAAGTCCTGCCATCCCAGGAATCAGTCTGGTGAACCTTCTCTGCACTCCCTCTATGGCAAGAATGTCTTTCCTCAGATTAGGAGACCAAAACTGTACGCAATACTCCAGGTGTGGTCTCACCAAGACCCTGTACAACTGCAGTAGAACCTCCCTGCTCCTATACTCAAATCCTTTTGCTATGAATGCTAACATACCATTCACTTTCTTCACTGCCTGCTGCACCTACATGCCTACTTTCAATGACTGGTGTACCATGACACCCAGGTCTCGTTGCATCTCCCGTATAGATGGTATATTCTCTTGTCTGTGTATGATTTTGCTCGCGTGTTTGGAGCTCATTGCATGTGTTTCTGATGCATGTGCATGTGTTTCTGCATGTGTTGCATTATCTGAATGGTGGCCGATTAGGAAAAGGGGAGATGCAACGATCAGCTACTAATTTGACTCTCCAGCAGGAGATTGTAGTATATAGCTCACATTCAGTAGCGGCATTGTTAGGGCAGCTAGAAATCCAGCACCTAACAATGGCTCGCCAAAATAAGTATGAGATCTATCTCTTAAACAATCCAAAACTTAAATTTAGATACTGTACATTAATTAACCCAGCCTCTTTTCTTGTCTCACCCCCAGAAGAGCAATTAGAAGCAGGACATGACTGTTTATTTGTCATCGAGGAGGAAACATCTGTAAGAGAGGACTTGAGGGACGCGCCTATAGAGGACTCTGATATAACAATGTATGTAGATGGGAGTGCATCTATTGGACTATGGGGAGAGAAATTGTCTGGGTACGCAATTGTTAATCAGAATGGGGAAATTGTAAAGGCAGCTGCCTTTGAGTCACCGTATTCAGCACACCAGGCTGAATTATTTGCTTTAATTCGGGTTTGCATTATTGGAAAAATATAATAGGTAACCCCCACGAGGTTCATTGTGATCTTCTGGAGGAGCGCTTGGGACTGCGTACCCTTTTGGAAATATCTGCTTACACGAGGCTAAAGGGCTTGGACAAGCAGAGACAAGGATCGATCCCGCGGTGTGGCTAGGTATCGTATAGGGAATTCGTTATAGTTTCATAAAATAAAAGTTTAGTGGTCCAGTGCTTGTTTTACTGAACTAGGCTAAGGGGGTTAGCTCTTAGAGCATAATTACATCTCTAGGAGCATAATTACAATGAAGGGTCTTTGGTTTGAAACATGTACTCTTCCACTTTGCACAGATGTTGCCTGAACTCCATGAGTGCTCGTCTGCATTTTCTGTTTTTATTTCTGGTTTTCAGTATCTGCACTTTTCCCAATTTCCAAATCATTTGCTACTCCTGAATAATGGCTTCCAAAGATTTGTGCTTATGGGTATTCTGGGTTCCTTGGAACAACAACATTTTCCTGTCTGTCACCATTTTTTGTGCATCAAATTGAATACCACATTTTTCACATTATATTCCATCAGCCATGTTCTTGCCCAACTCAACTTTGTCTATCTCCCCTCAAAGACTTCTTCCTCCTTACTGTGGGTTCCAAATGCATTTAGTTTTGTGTCAGCAGCAAATTTGGAATTATGGTGCCTGCTCCCTTCAGTCAAGTTTTAATACTTTGTAGGAGGATCCCCCTTTTTGTAACAAGTTATTTTTGACAGCACCTCAGTATAATGGAAAGGAGTTGCATGCGTTTAGCACTATTCGTGCCTCTTTAGAACATCTCACAAGCATTTGAATACTACTTTAATCTGGCTAATCTTGATAAATTACAAACATGCTAAGCAATTTGTAGCAACAAAGAACTGCAGATGCTAGCAAGATAAAGCAAACAACATTGATCAGCCAATCAAGCTAGTGATGTTGGCAAAGAGAAACATTAAGAAAATTAGGAAAACTGTTCTCTCATGATCTCAAGAATGAAAATACAGGATTGTAGGAGAGCGCTAGATTTTGTCAATTGCTTATTCAACATTATGTGGGAATAATTTAGATCATGATGACTGAGAGTAACAAAAAACAAACATGGATCTTTTCAATACATACTTATATTCCTTTGAAAGGAATACCCACATGAGGCCCGAGAAAGAGGTGTCTTTCATTTCTCATTTTATTAAAAAGTATTCTGATGGAGGATATACAGGTATTTAGATGGACAAGGGCTGATAATCAGCATGGTTTTGTACGTGGGAGGTCGTGTTTTAGAAATCTGATCATGTTTTTGAAGACGTTACCAAAAAGCTGTAGATGTTGTGCAGATGGACTTCAGCAAAGCATTCTACAAGGTTCCGCATGGTAGGCTGCTCTGGAAGGTTAGATTGCATCGGATCCAAGGAGAGATAGCTGAATGGATAGAAAATTTACTTCATGGAAGGAAGCGGAGGGTGATGGTGGAAGGTTGTTTCTTGGACTGCAAGCCTGTGACTAGTGGTGTGCCTCGGGGTTCGGTGCTGATTGTAATCTATATCAATGCTTTGGATCAGAACATACACGTCAAAATCAGCAAATTTGCAGATGATACAAAAATGCGTGGTTTTGCAGATAGTGCAGATGGTTGTGAAAAATTGCAGCAGGATCTTGATCGATTGACCAGGAAGGAATATAGGTGGAAGTGGAGAGGAGAAAAAGGTGCAGGTGGAAGGGGAAGAAGTGGGGAGGGGTTATATTGGGAAAGAAGGAAGAGGAGGAGGGTTATGTAGGTACCTAAAATTGAAGAATTCAATGTTCATACCATTAGGTTGTAAGCTACTCAAGTGGAATATGAGGCGCCGTTCCTCCAGTTTGAGTGTGGACTCACTCTGGCAATGAAGGAGTCTCAGTACAGAAAAGTCGGTTTTGGAAGAGGAGTTAAAATAGATAGCAATTGGGAGATTCTGCAAGCATTGGCAGACCAAGCGCAAGTGTTCGGCGAAACGGTCGCCAAGTAGCCCGTGAATCTCCGTCTCACCTGGAAGGACTTTTGCGGTCCGTGGATGGAGAGGGAGGAGGTATAGGGACAGGTGTTACATCTTCTGCGGTTGCACAGAAAAATACCTGTCGAGGGAATGGTTTGGGTGGGAAGGGATGAATGAATCAAGAAGTTGCAGAGGGAGCGATCTCTGTGGAAGTCAGAAAGGGGTGGGGAGAGGAAGATGTGACTGGTGGTGGGATCATGTCAGAGGATGATGTGTTGGATACAGAGGTTGGTGAAATGAAAGATAAAATTGAGTCTTCTCTAAATGCCATTATCAACTTGTTCAATTATTATCACTTCTCCATCCCAGAGCAAACCGTCTGTTCTCCTCTCAACCTCCTCCTTTCTTTGAACCTTAAAAGGCATTTTCTATTTAACTTTTTTTCCAGTTCTGATGAAAGATCACTGACCTGAAACATTAATTATGTTTCTGCACAGATGCTGTCTGACCAGCAGAACACCTATGAGGATCTTATGTCTTATTTCGGAATGATATACCCTGGAATCAATCATGTCATTTTTAATTAATGGCTTGATTAAGAGATCATAGCGTGAAGTTTTAATTGGGAAGAAAAATGGGGCAGGAGGGAATAACTGTTCTAAAAAATGCTGAGCAATGATGCAAAAGTCTTTAAAAGTGAAGGGGTTTGATGTAGGAGTGAAAGAGGATCCATAATTGGAAGATGCAACTAGTCATTAGTGAATCAATTATAGAATCCTGAAAAAAAATCTTCACCCTAACAATGGTTAGAATGCAAAATTACAACTCAGAATAAATGACATAAATGCATTTGTGGAATGGAGATAATTAAATACGGGCGTAAAACCTATGATGCGTTTGGTTGAAGAGGTACATGAGGCGGCTTATGCAACTTAAACCAAAGTAGTTAGTACCAGTGGGTGCGGCAGCATCAAAAGTCGGTTTGGCATCAAAAGTCCACACCCGCTGAGTTTCTCCAGCACTTTTGTCTACCTTAGATTATCCAGCATCTGCAGTTCCTTCTTAAACATAGTTATTACCAGTAGTACTGGGTAAACTCTAAGCAATTCCAGATGATAAGAAGAAACAAAGTAGAACACCTAATTTATGTGGAAAAACTGTTACCAGACTCGCATGTGAAAGCTTTTAGATTACTAGGAGAAAAATGTTTCATTCCAGAAGTTAAAATAAGGGTGAAAAGGAAGGGTGAAGTCAAACTAGGTCTTGCTGGGTTCATTCGTATCCTCAAGATCAAAGGGTTGTTAAGGGCCTGTCCCACTTGCCGATTTTTTTCGGCGACTGCTGGCATCATTGACTGACGTATCAGGTCACCGAAAAAGTCGCGGCATGATGACGTATTGACGCACGGTGTTTCCTAAAGTGTCGCAACAATTTTTGCCGCCGCTGGATTTTGAAATGTTCTAAATCTTTTGGCAACCCTGATATGACGCCGGCAGTCGCCGAAAAAATCGCCAAGAAGGACAGGCCCTTTACAGGGATATTCTGCTCGACCTTGAGCAACTGCACACAACTTAGTCCCCAGTTCTTGATTTTCTTTTAAGAACCTTATATCTCAGTTGCTGTGCCAAGCTTTCATTTACGTTAGGATATAATAAACATTCTATTACTACCTTATTTATAACACTAGCCTTCCAAAGTTGCTGTTTGGGCCCCAAAACATGTAAAGTTCCAGTTTACCTTCATAATCCACTATTAGATGAAAATATATAATTTACTGTTTATTGTATTAAAGATACTTTCATAAACATAAATGATCCTGATACTATTGATTCCTGTTCATGGGTTTTCTTAATTAGTTACACCTATGATTTAAACATTCAGCTCTGTGCACCATTTTATCACCTTCATTTTGCATTACCTGTCTCTGCTCTCATACCATCGTCAGAACCATACACAAACTGTACTACCAAAGTTAATTATGTAGTTCTAACCTTCAGCATCAAATCATTGAAATTACTTCATCTTTGTGCCAAATTAATTCAACCATACCAATTTTTTCTTTCAAATCCAAGTATGATATTAAACATTTTGTTGATTACTACCCTGAATCGAATAAAAGTGCGATGCGTATTCATCCGATGACATTATTGCTTTATTCCATTGTTTCCCTCACTTTTTCTTAATTAAACACATTAAGCTGCAAGCCTAAATGAATCACTGGTGTCACTACAGCTCCATAAGTTGACATTCATAAATGTAGACCATTTGAATTTAGGATGTAAACAGAAGGCAAAAGATGGAAAGGAAAAAAAATGGGTAAATGAATTATGCCTTAAATCCTTAATCCAATTACTTCCCTTCTTATCACAGAAGTCTACCTTTACACCCGATTGCTGGTGACCAAGGCATTGACTGGACTCAAGCAATGCAATACTCCCAGAGAGATCCATGCACCTCCAATACAGGCTTCGTGCACTACCTCAATTTTAAAAGCTCTGTCCTTTCAGCTACTTTGACCATAAGCTCCAGACTTTCCTTCCTAAATCTCCCTTTCTCCTTTAAGAAGCGTTTTTCAATCTACCTCATCAGGTTTAATATACAGATCAGTGTTAAGAAACATTCCGGATCATCGATTTAAACATTAACAAATTGCCAATATACTTCAAATTGCCAGAGATCATTAGATAAAATTGTACTGTATTTGTCCAAGCTCTTATTTTTATTACTAAACCCAGTTTCCTCACCTGTCCCTTCACCTCCCCCCTCGACTCCATTCAAGGACCCAAGCAGTCGTTCCAGGTGCGACAAAGGTTCACCTGTATCTCCTCCAACCTCATCTACTGCATCCGCTGCTCTAGATGTCAGCTGATTTACATCAGCGAGACTAAGCGGAGGTTGGGCGATCGTTTCGCCGAACACCTCCGCTCAGTCCGCAATAACCTACCTGAACTCCCGGTGGCTCAGCACTTCAACTCCCCCTCCCATTCCCAATCCGACCTCTCTGTCCTGGGTCTCCTCCATTGCCAGAGTGAGCAACACTGGAAATTGGAGGAACAGCTCCTCATATTCCGCCTGGGTTGCTTGCGTCCGGATGGCATGAACGTTGAATTCTCCCAATTTTGCTAGCCCTTGCTGTCTCCTCCCCTTCCTTAACCCTCGAGCTGTCTCCTCCCATCCCCCCGCCCTCGGGCTCCTCCTCCTCCCTTTTTCCTTCCTTCTCCCCCCCACCCCCCATCAGTCTGAAGAAGGGTTTCGGCCCGAAACGTCGCCTATTTCCTTCGCTCCATAGATGCTGCTGCAACCGCTGAGTTTCTCCAGCATTTTTGTGTACCAGTTTCCTCACGCTGTTTTACCACAGTCATCATCTTTATTCAGTTCAACAAGTGAACGTGGTGTGTGGAATATCAAATCGTGTTATTCAAAGCTGCTTATTTTAACTTACATGTTCAAGATTCTATTTTAGCAATCAGTACCCAGTGTTTAAATAAAGCCAAATTACTTTGATTAAATTGATTCTTTTAAATCAATGAGACCCCGAAGTATCAAACACATTCCTTTAAGTTAGAAGAATTACAGTTTCTTATAGGATGAATTGAAACCTCCTGGCAATCTGTAACATTACTCTTGACATGGTTGTAAAACTAACCACAGACTGCTGCATGACAATATGTCAAACGAATGACACAAACTTTACATTCTATTACCCATCAAGATCTTGGGTTTTCTAACTTATTACTGGTTGTTGTCATGCACACTATTCCAGGATTGTATCAGAGACCTAATTTCCAACTGGAAGCACTGGGACAAGGGATTAGAAACTATTATTAAATTACTTCATGACAGAGCGGCAGTTATTACCTTATAACAAAAACTAGCAAAGGTTATTTTTATAGGGATGCTAGACCAAGTGGGACCCATTGTGTCCCGTCCCCTCAACGCGCAGTTGCGGGGGCGGTCTGCGGCGTCACACACACACTAACCCCCCCCCCCTCACACACACACTAACTCCCCCCCCTCACACACACTAACCCCCCCCTCACACACACTAACCCCCCCTCACACACACACACAAACACCCCCCCTCACACACACACACTAACCCCCCCCCTCACACACACACTAACCACCCCCCCCCACACACACACACGAACCCCCCCCCCCACACACACACCCACCCCCCCCCCACACACACGAACCCCCCCCCACACACACACAAACCCCCCCCCGCACACACACACACTAACCCCCCCCGCACACACACACTAACCCCCCCGCACACACACACGAAACCCCCCCGCACACACACACGAACCCACCCCACACACGAACCCCCCCCCCCCACACACACACACGAACCCCCCCCCCACACACACGAACCCCCCCCACACACACACTAACCCCCCCCCACACACACACACTAACCCCCCCACACACACACTAACCACCCCCACACACACAAACCCCCCCCCGCACAACACACGAACACCCCACACACACGAACCCCCCCCGCCCACACACACACGAACCCCCCCCACACCCACGAACCCCCCCCCCCACACACACACTAACCACACCACACACACTAACCCCCCCCGCACACACACTAACCACCCCACACACACTAACCCCACCCACGACACACACACCACAACAAACCCCACAAACCACGAACCCCCTCCACACACACACGACCCCCCACACACACGAACCCCACACCACACACACCACACCCACCCGCACCACACACACGAAACACCCCCCACACACACACGAACCCCCCACACACACACACACACCACAAACACACAAACCACCCCCCAACACACACACAACCACCCCCAACACACACACACCCACACACACACACACCAACCCACCACAACACACAAACCCACACCACAACAAAACCACCACCCCACACACACACTAACCCCCCCCCCACACACACACTAACCCCCCCCACACACACTAACCCCCTACACACACACACTACCCCCCCACACACACACTAACCACCCACACACTAACCCTCCACACACACTAACACCCCCCACACACACACACTAACCCACTACACACACACACACTAACCCCCCCACACACACTAACCCCCCCCACACACACACTAACACCCCCCCCACACACACACACTAACCCCCCCTCACACACACTAACCCCCCCCACACACACACACACAAACCCCCCCCCACACACACAAACCACCCCACACACACTAACCACCACCCTTGATATATTAATATTATATTAATATTATTAATTCGCTCCTTTTACCCCATCCCCGCCCTATCCACTCATGCATAGCCCCCAACTCACAGGCGCGTCTAGAGAGGGAGAGGGAGGGGGGGTAGAGAGAGAGAGGGCAGAGAGAGGGGGCAGTGACACAGAGAGAGGGGGGGAGAGGGAAAGAGAGGGGGGGGGTGGAAGAGTGGAGGGGGGGATAGGAGGAGGAGGGGGGGGGGGGGGGGGGGGAGAGGAGGAAGAGGAGGAGGGGGGGGAGAGGAGGAGGGTAGGGGAGAGGAGGAAGAGGAGGAGGGAGGGGAGAGGAGGAGGGAGGGGAGAGGAGGAGGGGGAGAGGGAGGAGGGAGGGGGGAGAGGAGGAGGGGGAGAGGAGGAGGGTGGGAGAGAGGAGGAGGGGGAGAGGAGGAGGGGGAGAGGAGGAGGGGGGAGAGGAGGATGGGAGGGGAGAAGGACGGGGGAGAGGAGGAGGGTAGGGGAGAGGAGGAAGAGGAGGAGGGTAGGGGAGAGGAGGAAGAGGAGGAGGAGGGGAGAGGAGGAGGGAGGGGAGAGGAGGAAGAGGAGGAGGGAGGGGAGAGGAGGAAGAGGAGGAGGGTAGGGGAGAGGAGGAAGAGGAGGAGGGAGGGGAGAGGAGGAGGGAGGGGAGAGGAGGAAGAGGAGGAGGGAGGGGAGAGGAGGAAGAGGAGGAGGGAGGGGAGAGGAGGAAGAGGAGGAGGGAGGGGAGAGGAGGAAGAGGAGGAGGGAGGGGAGAGGAGGAGGGAGGGGAGGGGGTGGAAGAGTTGGAGGGGGAGAGGAGGAGGGGGGAGAGGAGGAAGAGGAGGAGGGGGGGAGAGGAGGAGGGGAGGGGGGGGGAGGAAGAAGAGGAGGGAGGGGAGAGGAGGAGGGAGGGGGAGAGAGGAGGAGGGGAGAGGAGGAGGGGGGGAGAGGAGGAGGGGGGAGAGGAGGAGGGGGGAGAGGAGGAGGCGGTAGAAGGAGGGCGGGGGAGAGGAGGAGGGGGTAGAGAGGAGGGTGGGAGAGGAGGAGGGAGGGGAGAGGAGGAGGGGGGAGAGGAGGAGGGGGGAGAGGAGGAGGAGGAGGGGAGCTGGGCGGCCGGGCAGTGGGCGTCAACCAAAGGACTGCGAGTTCAGCGGCTTCTCTGGCCCGATTTGCTTGTTCTTTCTGCGTCTTTTGAATAACGGGGGGAAGGGGGGGGTGATGTCACTCGTAGCACGAGGAATACTGCACGCAGATCCATTGTGATGTCATCAGCAAAAGACAGTCATTTTTAATTCAAAGTTTTGTCTGATTTTTGAACATTTTCAGTAATAACTCGAGAAAAAAAGCATAAGATTTTCAAATAAGGCAATTTCGGGGGAAATCTCTACCGGAATATGTAAAAAATTTACAGTTAGCGCGTCATGTTTTTGAGAAGATGTGATTATATACAAACAATCACACACACATCCAAGATCAGAGTTTTAAGTATATACAGTGGCTTGCAAAAGTTTTCATACCCCTTGAACTTTTCCACATTTTGTCACGTTATAACCGCAAACGTAAATGTATTTTATTGGGATTTTATGTGATAGACCAACACAAAGTGGTGCATAATTGTGAAGTGGAAGGAAAATGATACATGGTTTTCAAATTTTTTTACAAATAAAAAACTGAAAAGTGTGGCGTGCAAAAGTATTCAGCCCCCCTGAGTCAATTTTCAGTAAACGTCGCCTATTTCCTTCGCTTCATAGATGCTGCTGCACCCGCTGAGTTTCCCCAGCAATTTTGTGTACCCCTGAGTCAATACTTTGTAGAACCACCTTTCGCTGTAATTACCGCTGCAAGTCTTTTGGGGTATGTCTCTACCAGCTTTGCACATCTAGAGACTGAAATTTGTGCGCATTCTTCTTTGCAAATTAGCTCAAGCTCAGTCAGATTGGATGGAGAGCGTCTGTGAACAGCAATTTTCAAGTTTTGCCAGAGATTCTCAATTGGATTTAGGTCTGGACTTTGACTGGGCCATTCTAACACATGAATATGCTTTGATCTAAACCATTCCATTGTAGCTCTGGCTGTATGTTTAGAGTCGTTGTCCTGCTGGAAGGTGAACCTCCGCCCCAGTCTCAAGTCTTTTGCAGACTCTAACAGGTTTTCTTCCAAGATTGCCCTGTATTTGGCTCCATCCATCTTCCCATCAACTCTGACCAGCTTCCCTGTCCCTGCTGAAGAAAAGCATCCCCACAGCATGATGCTGCCACCACCATGTTTCACAGTGGGGATGGTGTGTTCAGGGTGATGTGCAGTGTTAGTTTTCCGCCACACATAGCGTTTTGCATTTAGGCCAAAAGGTGTTTGGTCTCATCTGACTTGTGGCAAACTGCAAACGGGACTTCTTATGGCTTTTTTTCAACAATGGCTTTCTTCTTGCCACTCTTCCATAAAGGCCCGATTTGTGGAGTGCACGACTAATAGTTGTCCTGTGGACAGATTCTCCCACCTGAGCTGTGGATCTCT
This sequence comes from Amblyraja radiata, assembly GCF_010909765.2. Taxonomy (NCBI): domain Eukaryota; kingdom Metazoa; phylum Chordata; class Chondrichthyes; order Rajiformes; family Rajidae; genus Amblyraja; species Amblyraja radiata. The sequence continues at coordinate 83,704,861 of NC_045961.1, read as the reverse complement.
GCAGCTCCTCCAGAGTTACCATGGGCCTCTTGGCTGCTTCTCTGGTCAATGCTCTCCTCAATGCTCTGATCAACCGTCAGTTTAGGTGGACGGCCATGTCTTGGTAGGTTTGCAGTTGTGCCATACTCTTTCCATTTTCGGATGATGGATTGAACAGTGTTCCGTGAGATGTTCAAAGCTTGGGATATTTTTTTATAACCTAACCCTGCTTTAAACTTCTCCACAACTTTATCCCTGACCTGTCTGGTGTGTTCCTTGGGCTTCATGATGCTGTTTGTTCACTAATGTTCTCTAACAAACCTCTGAGGCCTTCACAGAACAGCTGCATTTATACTGAGAGTAGATTACACACAAGTGGACTCTATTTACTAATTAGGTGACTTCTGAAGGCAATTGGTTGCACTGGATTTTATTTAGGGGTATCAGAGTAAAGGGGGCTGAATACTTTTGCACGCCACACTTTTCAGTTTTTTATTTGTAAAAAATTTTGAAAACCATGTATCATTTTCCTTTCACTTCACAATTATGCGCCACTTTGTGTTGGTCTATCACATAAAATCCCAATAAACTACATTTACGTTTGTGGTTGTAACGTGACAAAATGTGGAAAAGTTCAAGGGGTATGAATACTTTTGCAAGCCACTGTAGATATGATGAAAGGAAGCAAGGGTGGTAAACACCATTTTGCAAAATAATTAACTAAATCTCTCGAAATGTTTGTGAATAATGTGTAATAAGTTGTGTAATACTTGCCGATGATCTCAAGAATACGTTCCCAAGAATCCTAACTTCAGCTCATTCAGTTGACTGAAGCAAGTGGAGGATGGTTAATGCTGTGCAGTTTATTGTTGGTGCACCTACAAATCAGTGTTATCCCTATGATCTACAATGCTAACACAATTAAAGCACAAGAGCATGCATCAACTGCAAAGAGTGATGTACTATCATGGTGATGAAGGAGGGACTGGAACTTCCTTAAATCAGTTGGAAACGAAAATAAATTTAAGATATGTGACACGAATTATGAAGGGTGGAAGAATTATTCTGCCATCGTTTGGGTTCTAGTGAACTTTAAATTATCTTCTGTGCAAATTTTGTGAAGCAGGACATGAACATTTCCCACTAGGCTGTCTGTACCAAGAATCAGAACCAGAGACTCACAATGCAATAGTAAAATGGTAAGAAAAATATTTTTACAATAGAGCAATGACGAAGCAGAACTCACACAAAGCTAATGTACCAAATATTTTATACAATATGTAAACTGAACAAGAAAAAAAATATTAGTTGCTCCCAAGGTATTAACCACAAAAATCTATTATTTGGATCTGGTGAAATGTTTTCAAATAAGGAATCATTTCCTGTCTTCTAAAAACTAGGTAAAAACAACTGACTAACAGGTTATTAATCGATTTTGGCCAATTATATAATTGAATATTATATTTCCATTTTTACTAACATACTGGTTCTTAAAGTAATCGTCAATTGTAAAATAGTAATGCACACATTTCCATTTTGAGTAAATCCTAAACATTGGGCAAAATCATGAACAACATTGAGCGGCCAATATATTTTTCTAGCAGACACCTCCGAAACATGTACTTTAGATTTCTCAAAAATCTATACTTGCTTTGTCTGAAACTATAGTATACAGCAATAATGCTCATGGGTAGAACATAAATTAAGTTACCGCAGTTGGTTATGCCTTTCAGTGCTTGCAGCCATTTATCAGGGATGAGATGATTTTCTAAGGCCTTATATATCATCTTTTGACCAATTTCAGTTAGAAGCCAGTGAGAGAAAGCTACATTCTTAGAATAATTATAGAACAGAATTATTATGAACATGGCAGGCACAGTAATAGCAGCTGTCTCACTCGTAAGCTGAATTGTTAAAAAAATTGCAAAGCACATCTTTTGCCAGAATCACCATAGCATACCTTTCCCATGTTTCGGAAAGCAGCAGCTTAAGTAAGAACAGTGGCCCGAATTGAAGTCACGACAGATGAGCAAAGCTTCCATTCACTTGGATAAAGGATGGGGTATCAGCAGGTTGAATAGAAAGTTAGTTGAAAGACATACCACAGGGGAATAGGGTAGGTCAGTTTAACAAGCAAACAGTGCTAGGTTTAGTTTTGCATTGCAATGACAGAAAAAGGCAGTTTTAAACACGACAAGGGAGATATTAAAGATGTAGATTAAGTTTTTGTATATATAGGTTTCAACTTAATCTGTATTAAGCTTAGATGATCACAATAGGTTGACTTAAGATGGCTGAAGCACCATTAACTTCTGGGATCAAGACCAAATACTTAAAAGAAAAATTTTAAATTGTGCATATCCGAAAACATTCTGCATCAGATACCCAAACGAGTCAGGAACTTATTGCAATCCTTTGCCAGCGAGATGCTTCTGACAAATGTAAATGCAATTTAAAGAACCAGAAAGTTAAGAGTAAATATTGAATATATATTTAGGTACACACAATGGGTGCAGTGTGAATGAAGGGGGAGGGAGAGATCTACCTGTGATGATACATTTCTCTGGAATAAATGCAATAATGGGTGAATTTAAGGCACTCTGGGTGAATTTAAGTGCTGAGCCCCAAAGTGAAACAGGAACATGCAAATTTTGTGTAGCTGCATAAGCAATATAAAAGCTTTGATAAAAAGCAGTGCAACATTACTATCATAATGAACAAAGAGTGGATCTGAAGTGCATGAAATGCTCAGCAGGCATTTTCTCTGCAGTTTTGAAACTAAGGTTACTGGAAAAAACGGAGGTCGTTCAGTTTTGAATTTCCTTTACAAAAGTAGCTTAAGGACATCCATAAATATTACTCTGTGCATTATTTTTATTCATTGAACATAAGCATTGTGAACTAAATTCCCCCCAGCCCCCAGGTTAGGAGGCACTGAGTCTATCTATTATTTACATTAAATTTAAGAACATCAGATTTGATCATTATCTTGTCATGTGTGGATTTTTCTTGACACTTGAAATATTTAATGTCTATGCCATAACATGTCCAAGTTGCAGACTGCTTGATTAAAATACTAATTTTTCTCTCCTTTGGAGCAGATATGTTGATCTATCATCCTATTTCCATTACAGGACATTAATAAGGTACCGTATTTTAGTTTTCAAAAAAAATCCAGCAATAGGGAATTGTTTATTAACTGTGCCATGAGCACTTTATTGTAGAAAACAGTGATATAGTGGTGTGAAAATATTAGCACCTTCTCAAGTTGGAACTACTTACACAGTAACTGTTGGGCAACTGCTTTATTATTGAACATCCTTTTACATAACTTCAGATTCAGTGATAAAAGTATATTGTGTTATATTACCAACGTCCACTGAAAATTGCACTGGAGTTCCAAGCAAATACTTGTTATCGGTGATCAATTGCATATGGTTAACAACAACTTATGAAGAACACACACACTTCCTTTCAAATTGTGTTGCACAACCTTGTGCATTTTCAGAAAGATGGCCCAACTGGTTTGGAACTCTTCCTCCTGCCTCACTGTGCACATCTCTCACCCCTCACTCCCAAAATGGGGTTCTAAAGCAGTTGTTGGAAAGGGACCTGCAACTTACAATGTAAGGTTGTGCCAGTATAAATACTGGTGAAGTATTACAAGAAACAAACGCACTTGTGGCATTAGCAACGTTCAGTTACCATTTACACCAAATTACAGGACATCTCTGGAAACATCAATAAACCAACAATTTTTTTGAAATCCCTTGTAATACCATGTTAGTGTAATTGGAGGGAAAAAAGATCAGACATTTCTATTCAATAAAGGCAAAACAATTAGAAAAAGGGTTTGAAATGAAATATATAAAAATATATAAAATATATAAAACTTCCTAGTAATTACACTGATAAGGTTCTGACAATATACCACCATGTTACAAATTTAAATTTTCTGTAAGATATCATCATATTCAATCGGGCAGTAGAAGTTGATCATTTTTGTCCATAAATGATTTTGACTGCAAATCATTAGTACTGTTCGACAAATTATCATTTGATACCGTATTGGAGATTAAGCTCATTCTAAAGACGACAGCAACATACAAAGTACATATAAACTTCTAAACTGGAACTGTAATTGGACAATTCATTTCAAATTAGCTGAGTAATTGATAGCACCTTTCAGTACAAATAGGAAGACCACTGAATATGAAAGGAGGAGTCTAACTGTGGTAGAAGGGCAAACGATAAGTGTATAACGACAAATGAAACATTGAGCTTCACTTCTAGGGGATGGAAATGCAAAGCAGAGAAGTTAAACATATATCAAGTTTGGTTAGACCACATATAATGTGTCCGGTTCTTGTTTCCATAAGGATATAGTGAAACTGGAAAGCAAGATTTGCCAGGATGATAACAGAATTCATAAGCTAAACCTATGGGAAATCAATATTACCTGTAGGACTGTGGTTTGATGGAATATTAGGTGTAAAACAAAGTTTTGAAGGAACTCAGCAGGTCAGGCAGCATTTGTGGAGGGAAAAGGACAGGTGACGTTTCAGGTCAGGACACTTCTTCCGACTGACAATAGGTCCCCGACTTGAAATGTTGTCTGTCCATCCCCTTCCACTGATGCTACATGACTCAGTATTAACCTGGGCCTTTATCCTCGAGTCAAGAGAACCAGGGGTGGACCTTATTGAACTTTATGAAATTATGTAATTATTTGATAGGATAGAGTGTTGATGATACCTCCGCTTGTGTGGATACCAAAACTAGGATCCATAAATTTAGGATAGTCACTAAGAAATTCAACAGGGGGATTAAGAGAAGCCTCTTTACCCAGAGATTGAAGAGAATGTGGAACTCACAGTTTAGATGAACAGCACAGATGCATTTAAAAGATGGGCGGCATGGTGTGCACAGTCAGAGCTGCTGCCTCGCAGCTCCAAGGATTTGGGTTCTATCCTGACCCCAGCTGCCATCTGTGTAGAGTTTGCATAGAATCAGTGTTATATAGCATGGAAATAGGCCCTTCGGCCCAACTTGTCCATGTTAACCAAGATGCCAATCTGAATTAATTCAATTTGCTTGAGTTTGGCCCTTATCCCTCAAAACCTTTCCTATCCCTGAACTATCCAAATTATCTTTTAATATTTGAATTATACCTTCGTCTACCACTCCTCTAGCAGCTTATTCCATATGCCACCTATGTGTAAAAACATGCCCCTCAGACCATCTTTAATTATCTCTCCAAGACCATGCTCGCTTCCTTTGGGTGTATCAGTTTCTTCAGGGTGTGCTGATAAGTGATCCCTTAGTGTTGGTTAATATAAAAATAATTAAAGTTTGGGGTTCATGAATTAGGAATTCAAGGACAAATTTCAGATACTATAAGAAATTTGGAATGAGTAGCCAAAGGTATAAGCAGTAATATCAGGGTAAGAATGAAAAGAAATCAATAAGAGTTAAAGAGGAATTAATTACAGGTGAAGATAGACACAAAAAAGGTGGAGTAACTCAGCAGGACAGACAGCATCTCTGGAGAGAAGGAATCGGTGACGTTTCAGGTCGAGACCCTTCTTCAAACTGGTGAAGGATAAGGGAAACGAGAGATATAGATGGTAATGTGGAGGATAAAGAACAATGAATGAAAGATAAGCAAAAAAGTAACGATGATAAAGGAAACACGCCATTGTAAGCTGTTTGTAGGGTGAAAATGAGAAGCTATTGTGACTTGGGCGGGGGAGGGATAGAAAGAGGGAATGCTGAGGCTACCTGTAGTGAGAGAAAAGCTTATATCAAGAGAGCTTGATAGGGCTCTTAAAAATAGCGGAGTCAGGGGATATGGGGAGACGGCAGGAACGGGGTACTGATTGTGGATGGAGGAAGGAATAATATGTGGAAGGGGATGGGGAGGGGGCAAAGGAATGGTGAAAGAAATGGATGCGCATCCGGGTGGGGCACAGGGAACTGAGAGGGGTAATAAAAAGAGGTGGATACCAATTCTTTAGTCTCAAGTGGAACCAACACTACTTTCTTTGGTAGCTGGACCATGAAGATCTTCCACAACCTTTCAATATTTGTCATCTTATCAACTTTGCCTACTTCAAATAGAATTGACTATAGTCTTGATTTTAGCCCCTATCCCTGTGTCATTAAACAAAGTCATGGGTAACTCCCAAGAATTTTGTACTCTGCTTTAATCAATTTCTTCTAATAACTTTTTTTTCAAAAGCCAAAGCTTATCCATAACTTCAACACTATATTTCCTACAACACATATGAATTTCTGGATCAGCTGCATCTATGTTATTTTACTAACTCCTCCTTCCTATTATCTTGTTGCACTTAAGTCATGATTCAGAGCATTAACTAAACCCACTATTTCATAAAACAAAAAAAATGATCCTCTCTCTCCCTTGGTTTTCTTCCTTTTCTTATGTCCAGACTTTTGAGCATTCTGCATGTCTCCCAATTACTACCCTTTTTGTTTAAACCTGGTTGCATTTTGTACCATGGCACTTCATAGCAAACAATAGTAAAGTATAGGAAACAAATAATGTTTTTAAAAAAGTCAAAATTCTAGTGTGATACAAAAAGATAACCCAAAAGATGAAGGTCAAAATCAAGCTTCAAAAATCTGTCATTAATGATTATAGGGATGCAAATCTGACCTCAGTTGATTGTGCCAAATGAACAAAATAGCAACAGTTGCATCTTGTTCTCCACCTCCGTAGTCAAACATTGGAAGTGGACTGCAATATGCTACCACTATCACATGATGCTGTTTACACTAATGAGTGCGATTGAATTCCTACTACCAAACCTAGTCATAAAGTTTGGAATGCTGAGCTTGGTTTGCCACGTTGTAACATAGAAACTAAAACTGTTGCAAAGGGAAAATTAGCTCTGGGATTTAAGGAAGAGGACTGAAAGGGAGTTTCATGGTGCAAGTAGAGCTAACAGCAAGTAGGGCTAATTAGCTTTGAAGCCGAAACACGTCATCTTAGGAGATCTACTCGATGCGCTGAAAGTTGCCTGAAAGATTATCCAGAGGAGACACTATGATTTTTTGATACTATGCATCATTTCTATTTTCTTAGCTGTCGAAGATTTGCTAATATTTTACAGTTGTTTGATAAAAGCTAGAAAGATACAAAATTCCATGTTTGAGATTTACTCCCCCTCCCCATTAACTATAAAGAATCAACTTCAACAGCATATGATCACTATTTAGCATTTAAGAATTCACCTTTTGTTTTAACTGTTGAAATATAATTTTGGAGTTGTCAATACTCTACTTTCAGGTAGACTTTGCTCAAACTAGGTCCTTTGCCTTAAATATTCTTTAATGGTTTAATTTAATAATTGGCACTATCCAGACCTTTAATGTAGTCTAGATTACTACAAGAATGGGGAAGAGACTTTTACCATTGTGGTTATCCAAAAGGCTTGGTAGAATTCAACATTTATTTTTAAAAATGCTATTTGTCCATCTTTTCACATTTATTCCTATTTAGCTAAACTTGTAGTAATTAACACAGCACATTATTAACTGAATAAATGGGCTTCAAAGCTTCATTTTTCTTCCTGTCTTGATTAATACTTAAGGGGAAAAAGCTAAACCTATTCTAAATCTATGGAAGAAGTTTTCCTCAAAGGTGAAGTTGTCAAAAGGGGTGAGCAAATTGCACGCTGGAGCAACTTGTACATTATTTTTTATTCTAATTAACAAACGTAAATCGGATCATTGAGGATCTTATTTAGAGGAGGTGTTGTCATTTTGTTTTGATGAATTTATTCCTAATTTATCTGTGTTACCATAAAACTGCAACAAAATTATAAAGCTGCATTCTGAGGTATTGGCCATCAATCACAGCTTTGCTCTTCCCCTGCAGAGGAAGTATAACTCAAGGTGTGGCAGGATTCTTGGGAACACATTTTGGTCAATCTTCCAACCCACCCCTTGAAGGAAGGATCACATATCACACTTTTATAGATTTGACAAAAATCTAATAGACTTATAGTCGGCATTACAATTTACACACTGTCCATTCGCTGAGCGGTTTAATTAATACTACTACTGATTTACTTGACTCATTCATTTACTGTATTTAGAGAAACTTTGGAAAACCTATATTTTTCCATATTTATTTTAAATGCTACCACTAATCATATCATCTGGTTTTGTTACAAAACTATAATGAAATGCAACAGAACATTCAAAACACAGTATTTTAAAATAAAACAAATTGTATCTGATAGTTACTGCACTCAAGAATAAAGAAACTTAATGAGGTACTGAAATACTTTCATTTGTGTTCAAACCAAAAATACTTAATAAATTATGTTTTGCTGCATGGTGCAACAACAGTGCAACTTAGATTTAATGAACTTCAAACAAAAATATTAGTACAGCAAGGTTGAAATTAATGAAAAATAATAGCAGCACAGAACACACAAAAACATACTGTTGTTTGGGATTAATGACAACTCTAAACAAGTGCTTCTGCATTAGCCAATTTTGAGTATCCGAAAACTTGAATATTTAGTAAATTGTTAACATCTTTTAATGAGCACTTGTTTAGAGTTGTGGGGTGAAGGGTTTATGAAAGAAAGCTGTAAAAGGAGCAAACCTGATTGGCTATAGCTGCTGTGGCGAAAGGAACGCTTGTGGCAGATGTTGTTGCTGCAGAGACAGTGGCGGGCGAAGCACTGTGCATCAAGGGTACTTTCAGGAAGGGAACCATGGAAGCAATGAACACAAGGGTGTGGCACATGGCAACCATGACATGTGTTGGATTTTGGGGTATGACAGATATCACACAGCAGAAAGCCATCGTGGAGGGAGGAGGAAGTTACACCAGCAGGTGACATGCAATCATAATGCAAAGCAAGGAAGCATGGGAGAAAATTAAAAAAAAGAGAAAGGAAAAAGCTTATTACAATCACAATTAAAAAGGACCAATGCCAACATAATCAGGGTTTCCCAGAGAACACACAATAGGAAGGTAAAGGCATGGGAATAAATGACCAGAAATATTCTTCCAGACTTCTCCCCTCCCACCTATAATAATGGATTAAAATATTGCAGCAAAGCATTTTTCAAAAAATAATCTTTTTGAAAAAGTATATATCAGTTAATTTTGTTTTTAAGAATCCACCTGCCCAAAATTCTCTGGAAGACTCTGATACATAATATATTAAGACTTGATTCTCTAATATACTTAAAATAGCTTCAGTGTTATCTGGCAAAAACAAGTTGCATAAACAGGTACGTACACAAAATGAATTACTACAGAAAATCAGATTTCACATTAATTTTAAAATATATTTTCTATTTTCAAGTATTTAGAGAAAGAGTTTAGGGTGGATTCCGAGTACCAATTGGGCTCAATGTTAGAAACAACAGTTTTTATTGTCAGGTTATGTTCCAAAATGTCAATCAATATTTTAAAACTATCCAAAATACATAAATGCATGCAGTGATCTTGATACATTTACTTAAAATGTATTACAATTTATCAAGTGGATTTAAAATGTATCAAAAGGGGTAAGATATACAAGTTTCTACACAAATCGATTTAACAATACCCCAAACCGTTTAATATATTGCATAGCATATTATTTAAGATTAATTTAAAAAAAAGACAATAAAAGCTTCTCATTAAATTTGACTACATTAAAGGTTAGGAAACAAAAAGCAAAACCTACCAACAGTTGTAGCTGGAGGAGTCATGCAAAACACCGACCCTGGCATCATGTTTAGAACATTTAAAAAGGTGAATTTGGAAAAAAAAAGTATTAACAAATGCATGGTTAGTGTTAGATCTCATAGCCAGGACTTTGAAGAACATATATTAAATACCTTACTTATATCTCAGTTAGTTTTAACAGTACTAAGTTCAGTTCAAAATCCCAAATGTTCCTCTTTTCTTGATTTGTTAAGCAATTAACTTGCCAAAGTGTTACACCAAACAACAGCTCTTTGCTAACATAGCAAAACAAATTATTTTGGATTTCCTTCTGAAGTCAGTTACATTATTAGAACAGAGAGTAAAACATATGATGAATCTATAACAAAGTTGGAGGTGAAACTGGGTAATTTAGGAGTTTTAATCACCATTGAAAACACAATCGACAGAAAAACAACTTTAAAGATGAAGCAAAAGGCAAAAAAAAAAATCAGTTTGCAGATGTTAGGTGGGCGATTTCATTATTTTAGTTTAGTTTAGTGATACAGCACGGAAACAGGCCAAACGGCCCACCGGGTCCACGCCGACCAGCGATCCCCGCATATTAACACTATCCTACACCCACTCGGGACAATGTTCACATTTACCAAGCCAATTAACCTACAAACCTGCACTTCTTTGGCTGTACAATGCTCAAATGTAGTTTGTGTAGAATAGCAAAACAATAACAAAATGGGAAAATGGCCACTGTTAATTTGCCTTTCGTACTTTAGGCATGAAGGAAAAGATGCATAATTGCAAATATCTTGAATTTTGAACAATGCTTATTTATGGGATTTTTAGCGATGGTATTAATTAATTTTCAGGGAACTTGAATAATTTGATTTATTGTTACAAGAAAGCATGCATCAAGTATAGAAAGTCCGAATGAACCACTTTTTAGCAAATTTACATCATTGATGTACATGGAGAAACACTCTATTCATCAAATTATGAGAACAAAAGACCAACTGTACCGATATTTTCAAATAAATAAAACACATCTGCCAAGTACTTTAAAGTCATTTACCATGAATATTCAAGTAGGTCAATAACAGTATATTTTTGTTAATATTATAGCTGAGTACTTGGTACCCATCATATTACACGAGTGATCTTTACAACCTATGGTCAGAATAAATTTCACAATTTTGTTAGTCCTTGTGTTTGAGTGGCAAAGTATTTAATGTAAATATGCAACACAAAGCCCTGTATTCAGATTTGTTTTAATGACTGCATAAATAATGGGAAATAGTTACATTTATTCTCCTGGGTTTTCCTTTCTTGGTAGGTCAATCAGTGCCAATGAATGTGAATTTAATAGCATTAGTGACTAATTAGTCAAGGAGGGATAAGAAATGGACAAAGAGCAATTAACTGGACAACCCTCACTGGCAGAATGGAAAGCATGGCCTATTTAGTTATTGCAAGATTCTCAAAGATAATCAAGCTGGAAAAAATAAACAGCCGCAGCCTGAATCTTTCTGCTTTTAGATATCAACATCAATTGAATGATGGATTTACCTTTATAATGTTTGTTTTTAATAGTGTACCATATTTGAATATTTTAATGGTGTTTAATTGTTGGATCAACAGTAAATTTTACGATTGATGGCACTGCTGTCAGAAAGGATGTGCTAAAAAACTGTATTCACATGCAGAAAAATAAGCTTTAAAATGTTAAAACATTGTATATAACTAAATATATTATTTCCAAATAATATTTTTTGATTTAAGTATCAATTGTTAACAAGGTTCAATCTTTTAAATATTAGAATTTCACAACCACTGTATCCATTAAAATTATTATTTTTTTAGCATAATCAGTTTAAACCTGCTTGATGAAAAATACTATGAATAGCCCTAAAGACAATCTGTACAAAAAAAAACACAACCTGTCTCCAAGCCATTTCTGTAATCCCAAACAAATGAACATTTCTTTGAACTTGAACCAGGTTCATAGCAAATATGCAAAGGAAATAGGTCTCACGGTACAACATCAAAGGCATTATCTGTTGAGTCTTGTTTTACCAGAATAACTAAAACACAGCACTTTTAAAGCCGTTTACTTCATTAGCATGTTACTGAGTGCCAGCAAAGGTTTAAAAGTATTAATATATAACATTGAACATTTAACTCGTGGTTCGAAAGTTGCATCATCTTATTGATCAAATTAACAGTGCAATTTTATATCATTCGCAGTAGGGGGTAAAGGACATACCTGGAAAAAACGTTTGCTGCTGCATATGTGCATTGGCTAGAGCCTGTTGGTAGTGCAAAACACTCGGACTAAAGATTGTGCTGGTGCCATTGCTTTTTTCAAGGGCTGGTCTCTTTGGTAAATGGTGAAGAACACCAGGTGGGAAGGCCTGTGAATGAGGGATTTAGTAAGATATGTATAATTAAAAAAAACAGAGAAAAACAGTATGCAAATTTATTTCATGCACTGAAAGTATCATAGTATTCAAAGCAGCCGAAAACACTTCTGTCTGAACACAAGCTTTCTGTAAAGGCACAGAGCGGCTTTTTTAACAAAGCAAAATGACACAGCATATTTTACCATGTGATATTTGAAAGTACTACATTACATAATAATAATCTGCAATATTTTAAAAGCCTGAGTTATCCTGATCTAAAAACATACATTTGACGAAAATTCTTTCACTAATTTGGAATTTGGGAATGACACTAACAAGCAATTTTAAAAGAGTACATTGGCACAAGACCCCCATATTAACATAAAAACACAAACTAGTTATTAATTTAAGCTACATTATATAAAAGCATAGGCTATTTGCTGCTACACCTGAAACGCAAAGAGCAAAAATCTGATATTCAGAAATATAACCTTACATTTAGTACACTGCTGCTTTTTAATGATCAGTACACTAAGTTAGTATGAATAATATATCCTTCCAACATCTAAAAGCACTTTAAATAAAATTAAAATAAAATCTAAGTTATCATACTAGTTTACTACAGCTAGTGCATGCAAAGCAAGAAGGTGAAAGGTCAAAGTACCAGGTCAAAGGTTGCCTCGAGGGGTCGTTTCACAGATTTGGCAGCCGACTGAGTCTTAAATAGCAGGCAGCGAGCATATGATGGCAATGGACCAATGGGATTCAAGCGTATTAACATACAGGTAAACAGCAAGCAGAAGTGCATCATGGGAGCAGCAGTACATTGCAGGTAGGTGAGGAGAAAAAACAAAAAACAAAACCCTGAATGCAGTATACAACATACATAACACATAGCATGCATAAAATGAGTTGTCAAAGGTTGCAGTTACAAATACTGAATTAGTACTGTACAGCAAAATAAGCATTTACTGTACCTTTGTTAAAAGCATAAAGGGAGCAAAACACAAATATCTTTTAACTATTACTAATAACAACATGTGCAAACGGTGTGCAATAATCATGTTTATAATTAAGTTATTGCATCATCAGGCTCTAACAAAACACATAGATGGCTACATTCTGCATTGCTCGTTTAACTGCATCTTTCAGAGGCAGTTAACCATCAAAAGACCACTTTCCCTTCTCAAAAATAACCATCCCAGTAAAAAGTTCTTGGAAGCTAATCATTTAATTACTGTTTAATTTTAGAAAGACTGCTATATTATCCCTTTCCTTTTCAGGATATATTCCTGATTAAAGCAGAATAATGATTAACCCTGGATATTCTCATCGGAAAGATCATTAAGATTCACATTATTCCCTGATCCGTTTCAGCCAGATTCTCAATAATAGTGCAACAATCTGTCCAAAGTTAGATGTGAACAGAGCTATGTGCAATTTAGTCAAATTTTCCTAGATGGTGCAGTGGTTTCTAAAGCAGTGAAGTTTGAGAAGTGATGGACTGTTGAGGACCAGTTTGTCTAGAGACTGACTAATCAACTAAAAATGTGCACGTCAAAATGGGAAATAGATGGGTGAAAGATGGAATGGTGTTATGTTTGAGGTATAGACTTCTTAGTACACATGTATGCTAGAAAGGGTACAAGATCATGCCTGGGCTAGAAGTGGAAGAGAGAGAAAATCCATTAGTTGAAGATTCAAGGACAAGAGCAACAGATTTAAATTTTGGACAAAATTTATAAGGGAAAATTGTTTTTCAGAATAGTTATGACTTGGACTATGTTGTCTGTTGCCTGCAAGGCGTGTGGAAATAGAATCAACCAATACCTTTGAAGAAATTTGGATAGGCATGTTTAAGTAGGCACCTAAGAGGGGAATATCAGTGAAGGAATAATAATGGGGATGGGATTCAGGGTCTCGACCCAAAACATTACCCATTCCCTCTCTCCAGACATGCTGTCTGTCCTGCTGAGTTACTGCAGCTTTTTGTGTCTATCTTCGGTTTAAACCAGCATCTGCAGTTCCTTCTTACACAAGTTCCACAGATAGCAGTCTCTTTTTGAATTTTCAATGAGAATTTAAGACAATATAATGCGGTTTTCTCATCAAGCAAATCACGAACATAAATTAATTCAGGCAAGTCAGACATGAACTGAACTCAAGAAGCTGTTGCGTAGATTGGAAGAGAGTTATACAGCACGGAAACAGCCAACCCAACACATCTAAGCTGACCAAGGTGCCTTCCTGAGTCAGTCCAATTTGCCTGTTTGGGAATTTTTTCCTTCCCCTGTACCTGTTCAAATACCTTTTAAATGCTGTAATTGTATCCACCTCTACCACTTCTTCTGGCAGCTCACTCCATACACCAACCACCCTCTGCATGAAAAACATGCCCCTCAGGTCCACCTCAAATCTTTCCCCTTTCACCTATGACCTCTTATTTTAAACTCCCCTACCCTGGGTTAAAGGTTGTTACCATCCGCTTATCTATGCGCCTTATGATTTTACAAATAATATATTTTCTAGTACAGATCCCACATGATGTAGAGTAATGCAGTTGGCTGGAGATCAACCCCAACCATATTGCACAATGAACTGAATTCTCCACCATGCTACAGACTAAATGCTGCTAAATGGGATTAATATATATGGTGCTTGATGGTCATCATGGATGTGATGGGCCAAAAGACTGTGGCTGTGCTGTATGACTCTGTGGCACAGTTCTTCAAATGCTGAACAGGACTCTCATCTGGCCTTCGCCACAAGATCAGTGCTATTCTCTCGATCAGCAGATGAGCAAATATGCAATTTAGAAAGCTTTCAGTGTGATTCAGCATGGGCTGCAAGTTTCATGGGCAAAAGTAAAAGTCCAGGGTAGTGAAAAAACTGGGTATTAGATATTTGATGGACAAAATGAATGGGCAATGAAGACTGCATCTACTCAGTTAGAAAACGTAACTGATACATGTAGGGAGCCAGACAACATAGAAGAACATAGCACAGGAGTAAGCATTCAGCACAATTAGTCCATGCTGCTGCTTATCCTCGATTCAAGCCTCTCCCTATCCCACCTCTTCAAACGTATCCTTCTATTCATTTCTATTTTACTTACATTTCCTTAATTATGCATTTTCTTTACCTCAATAGCCTTGTAAAAGCGAGTTTCATGTATCACTACATAGCAAACATTTACCCGTGTTCATTGGATTTAGGAGTAGCTACATACTTATGATCTCTTGTCTAGGATTCCTCCACAAGCTGACATTTTTCTCCAAAATAGTCCCATTGAAGCATTTCAGAATATTAGCCCCATCTCTCACGTATAGGATTATTGAGAACTAGTTTGTCAGTTTCTGTAGAGATGGGCTTGACTGTCTGGAGTTGGAAGGAGATGCATAGCTTCATCACAATTGTGTACTTTCAATACTTATACTCAAAAGCATTCCAGTGCCTTTGAAACTTCGTAGAGGAAATGGATGGCCTACTCCTGTTTCTGTGGTCGCTGGAATCACACATTTAGATTTTACCTGCAGCATTGAGTTGACAAGAACTAGATATGGGAAAGTCAACAGGACAATTCTGCCACAGAATTCCCATCAACTCTCACTGTCCATCATAATCAAGGTCAAGTAGGGGCTCCCAAACCACTTCAGCTGGAAGTGATATCAGGTCAGCTGCATAACATATTTAAGTTCCTTGATGGTAAAAGTCTGACAAGATATATAACTGGTGGGTGGCCTATTGCAAACAAATCTCAACCTGTACCTAAACTGGAGTTTAACCTTGTGATTTATCCTTGATGATTAATCTTTGAGAACATGGACTGCAAACAAATAAAGCATTGCCTGACCAGCACTGATCTCCTTCTCTAATGAAGCTGAAATGCTTACTCACTACACCAAAAGTAGGAATGAATCCTGAAATGAGTCCTTTCAAATAAAATATTTGATCTCAATCTTCATGATACACTTTATCAAACAGCTTTTAACATTCATTGCATTTTTAAAATAAATATATTTAATCCCTGAAAGAACGGCCATCGGTTTCTGATACATAACTCACCTTTTACAAGCTTAAAGTCTGACCTTTTCAACATATAGCATTAATTAAATATTAATTTTATATTCTGGGAAATTGACCCATTCCCAATGTTAGATCAAATGGCTTCTAATTATCTCTCATCCTCCCTTTCTTTTTGCACCGTAACATGTACCTTAGCACAACTTCCTCATCCAAGATTTTGCAACTTTCCGTTCTGCAAATGACCCCTCAGAGGTGGAACTACCAAAAGACATTCTGCAGCTCTTTCCTCTTCCTCAAATACTTAAACAAGTTTGTCCGTCACATTTGATTCCTGTACCTTCCAATTAAATGTCCACAATTCCCATGAACATTTCTAACAAGGCTAAAATGCCTGACTTAGTTTCCAAAAGAAATAAAAGAAAGAGAAGTATGATGGTTTTTTAAAATATGGTGAGAGACTGAAACCGGTTGATATTCCATGGGACCTGGGTGTCCTTGTATCTTTGAAAGATAAAATGCAGGTATTACGAGCAAAGATGTCTAATTGCAATGATGAAGGGCCCTGATGAAACAACTGGAATATTGTGTGGAGATTGTAAGAAAGGAGGATGTAACTACATTAGAGGAAGTGCAGCAATTATTTACCGGATTGATTCATGGAATATGAGATAAAACAGACATAGCCTACAAGTTCAAAAGACTGAGAGAGGGTCTCTTGGAAATGTACAAAATTCTGATAAAAGATTGACATAGATGACGTTTGACCCACTGGCTGAGGCCCTAGAATCAGCGGTTTCGGATCAAAGTATAGTTTATACTTTTCAGGTTTAAGATGGAAAATTTGTTTGCAACCAGAGGGTAATTAATCTTTGGGATTTTGTACCAAAGAGGAATGAGAAAGCCCTGTTTCTGAGTATATTCAAGAAGGAAGTGATTGATATATTTATGGATATTAAGAGAATCAAAGGGTTTTACAGAGTTGGTGCACAAAGTAACAATGAGGTGAAACACCAACCATGATATTTCTTATCATCTCACTCCTAAATAACCAAACATATTTCCAACAACTATGCACCCTTGCTCTAGTCAGAAGAAATACATAACCCAATTAATCCTTTTCAGAATTACTGATGTCTCAATGACATCCAACATTCATTTTTCTTGACTCCAGTGAATGTGGATCAAACTCCTCTCGTGTGTTAACCGCCTCATCCTTGGAATCAATCCTGTGAATCTGCACCACGCCACCTCCAAGATGTTTCATCTTGGGCACGAAGATCAAAGTGGAACATCTCAGTTTACAGAGCACAGTTCAAACATGATATTTTCCCCAAATTAGTGATCGACATTTAGAACAAAAGGAATTTTGGCCAGGTGAAATAAACCAGCAGAATGACAGGTTTAAGGCCTTTATGTAATGTAGGAATTTGGGATCATTTTTAGTACAGCTAATCAACAAGATCACAGTGACATTTTCATGTAAGTTCATAATTTAATTTGCGTGGAGCTTTATCAATTTAGATTGCAATGCGTGAAACTTATAAAAGGAAAATTAGCCCTCCGCAGAATTGGTGCTCATATAACCTTGGTAACAATAGAACCGGTGGATTTACAATTATAGTAACTGTTGGCCTATAAATACTTCTGCCTGAATATGAAGTCAATTCACATTTTAAAGGTAGAATAATTAACCCTAAGGAATTGCACAAATGTTTAGTAAATTTGAATGCTATTTTTCCCTCAAATGCCATGATTTTGTAATCAGTAAACTACATTATTTCGAATTATAATATAAGGAATATAAATTAAGCAAAAGCCTACAGATTATACATTGGAACACCGCATAACAAACCCTTAGTATCTAGGAGTATTTCACTGCTATGCAAATGTCATTTATTATAGTTTGCATTGGAAAATAGTATTAATGATTGACAACTCGCAGGGCATGGGATGAAATTTAAAAAAAAGCGGAATAAACCTTTTCTTTAAAAAAAGGAAAACCTCTGGGATTAACAATGACAAAAAAATATTTAGGGAATGAGGGAAGAAGCCAACTATAAGGAGTTTTTCATAGTACAAATATTGCAGATCTACCTTCATATGTAGACAAACGCACCATGCCTTCCTCATTAATAAAGATATTTTTTAAATATCCAATGTAAAAGTATATTCCAGCACTCAACATTGACTGACTTTCCCAAGTATATTTCTAATCACTATAAATGCAGCAACATAGCCCCCTCAGTGATTCAGTGGATCTGGAGCCTGTAAGAGTTCTAACCATTACAGTTCAGGTCAACATTGGAGGGTGTTAGCATTTTTACAATATGCTAAGAGATAGGTGTAATTTCCAACTGGTGAAATTGATTATTCCTGCGACATTAGGTTGACATTAGAACGAATACTAGAGAAATCTAATATTTGTTATGCTATTCTAGGAAGCTGAATCCTGTAGCATTGCATCACAAATTCAGTTTGTTCTCATCCTGATCACATTATTGCCTAAAGTACCTTTTAACTTTAAATATCTGTATGACTAACAGAAGATTAACTCTGCTGCAATAGCTGCAGAGAAAGAAAAAATGTGGATAAATTACACCAAAACAGACAATTTATTGGCAGAAAGTGCAACTTCAAACCTGAAACAAAGCAGAAAAGAGGACCTTAGGCATGTGAAAAAAAAACATTTCTCCTTCATTGCTCTTAAATTATAGTGGGACTAGAAATTAGTCCTCCAAGAATGGTTTATCAATTCAAATATCAATTACTGCCCTATTGTTATTGGTTTGCATGACAAATCTGCATCTGACTATATCATGGTAAAATAAAAATATGCATAATGCTAATTTATCAAAAACAAAGGTTTTTGGGATTAGATGAATTTAAATTATATTACTATCATAAAGCTGGTTAAAGTGTGGCATATAACGTGTTTGAAACACTGCAAATCACTGTTTCAAACTGTTAGTTTTAACAGCGCCCAACAGGTTTTACACATAATTCTCTTTCCAATCTCCTTTCTGATCAAAACATAAATTACCTTCTACTTTTCATCCGTGCATTGAGTTTTAAATATATCTCACCAAGTCGATTGTTCTGATAAGGGGTGAATCTCAAACAATGTAAAGCTCTGCTGTCTCTACATTAAATTATTACAAGTTCCGTTCCCCAATCACTCTCAGCAATTTACCCTAACTCTTATTTAATGCAATGCTCCATTTTTTATTCTTCTTGTTTCCAATTCCATCATGCTCTAACTTTAGCCTCTTGCTCATTCCAAACTTGCTCTACCTGGGGCTCCCAATCCATATGCTCTGTAATTTGCTCCCTAACCTTCTATCCCCACTTCTCTCCTCCTTTAAGACTCTGTAAAACCTCTTTGACGCTAATATCACTCTGGTTTAGCATCAATCTTTGATATTGCTCCTGTAAAACAGCGTAGAATGTTATTCTTTTGCTGCACTAATCGCAATATTTAAATAGGAGTAATGCTTATTAACCGCAATATTTCTTATTTTCTATTGCAATTGACACAGATAAAAATGCTTCTAAAACAAATGCATTAGATGCATCACCAACAGTGGGTGACTTCCATCTTTAAAAAATGCTATGTTGATTTATGTTTGAGTAGTGTAATAGATTTGCTGTTCAGGTATAGCATTTTACCTCAATAAATGACCTACCATTGCAGTTGCTGCTGCAGCAGCTGCCTGAGCTACTGCCACAGCCTGGTTGGCCTGATGCTGAGCTGCCTTTATTTTGGCTTGTAAGTGCGCAGGGGGATGGAAGTATTTGCACTTCTCTCTTGAGCATCGACCTTTGATATAATCCATGCAGACAGTTACGGTGTTGTCATTGGTTTCCACCATTGTGCTGTCTGCAGGGTGAGCAAAACGGCAGTCAGTCTCACCCCGAGTGCAGTTCCCTCGTTGAAACTCCCTGCACACCTGCCAGAAAGAATAAAGTTGCACTGTGCTTAGATTAATGGAGTTGGTTAACATTTAAGCATCTTAGAGCTAAGAAACGATACTTTACTGTACAACCAAGGGTGAACATGAAAAAAAATCATTCATACATACAAAAATTATACAGTGCTGAAATATTTAATTGTATGTATTTACACTATATTGACAATAAAGTGTATTATTATTATTAAATATATCACTGGAACTAAAGTTGCCATGTTTCAGAGAACTCTGATTTTATGTGAACATTACCCTCTTCAAGTATATACTGTTCAGTGTAACAACTGCAAGAAATCCATGCGAACCTTTTATTAAGGCAAATTAAGTTCATTAATTTAGCAATCATTATTACTTTTGAAGACAACATTTCAGAGCAACTGTACTATATGTATTTAGTTTGGCAGGATCAATGTATAATTAATTCAGTTTAGATTCTAATGATCTGGTTGCGATCTGATTAAAATCTAAATTTGTTTTGTGTTGCTAAATCTGAAGATATTAAAAAAATAGATTGAGAAACATCTAAAGAAGGTACAGTAAAAATATGGAAATTAGTAAAATGGTTATTTGCCTATACAGCTTGCTGATAAGTAGCACATTTTACTCGTTCTTCTAATCTTGAAATGGGAAGATAAATAATATTAGATTAAATGTTTTTTAATCATCCAGCAGTTCAGTAACTACATATTTTTAATCATTCATCAGTTCAGTAACTACATATGTCACATATTGAGTCACATGGAGGTTTTAGATTTGAGTTTGCAGAGTGTCCCAAGATTGCCAATTTCACCTGGAATCAGCTTTGCGTAGAGACATACAGTTATAAAATTCCTGGAAACAAATTCTATTAATAATCAGTCAGAGATTGCTCTCTTGATCTCTATGGCATAACTGTTATTGGAAAGCATACACTTGGGTTTGGAGAGTACAAAATCTGCAAATGACACTTGCAATTTTGCTACAATCAAACTACAGGATGAGGATGTGCTTCATACAACCCACACATGCATAATCATTTCAATTTTTGACATTTCCTCCTTCAATTTCCTAAACATGTTTTAAAATAACTGGTTTAAGAAGGTACTGCAGGAAAATCGAAGGTAGACAAAAGTGCTGGAGAAACTCAGCGGGTGCAGCAGCATCAATGGAGCGAAGGAAATAGGCAACGATTCGGGCCAAAACCCTTCTTCAGACTGGAGTCTGAAGGAGGGTTTCGGCCCGAAATGTTGCCTATTTCCTTCGCTCCATAGATGCTGCTGCACCCGCTGAGTTTCTCCAACACTTTTGTCTACCTTATGTTTTTAAATAATTCTGAGACAGCACCTTACCTACTTCCTGGACACTCAGGTCAATGATTCTAAATGTAAATACAACAACCTCACTCCATGCTCAATTCTGTTGAAGGGTCGTAGATCTGAAACCGTAACTGATTCTCATTTTACAGATGCTACTGACCTGCACATTCCACCATTTTCCATTATTCTCCCAGTCCTTCCACCTCTGCTGCATTTGCTCTGATGATGAGAAATTCCGCACAGGTGCATCTGAGATGCTATTCTTCTTCCCAAACCAACAATAGTGGACAAATTCCTTGACTGTGTTTCCGCTATTTCCACACCCGTGCTCGCCACCCCCTCACTCTGAACGGAACAAGAGCAGAAATCCTCTGGTCCTTTTCCTCCACCCTACCAGCCTCCACAATCAATCCTTTGCAATTTCCACCAGGTCCAACATGGTTCCATCACCAGACACAAATTTCCCTCCCTTCTGTGCATTCTCAATGGATCACACATTTTATCACTCCTTGGTCCTTTCACCTCTTTTTTTTTCAATTAACTAGCTTCTAGCTGAAGTCGCAGTTCATAGATTTGAATGTAGCTCCTCTCCTTTTTTTCAACTCCCATTACAATCATACAAGCCTGCAAAGGGACTCCCCCCTCTTTCTTTGCATTCTGCACAAACATAGAAACATAGAAATTAGGTGCAGGAGTAGGCCATTCGGCCCTTCGAGCCTGCACCGCCATTCAATATGATCATGGCTGATCATCCAACTCAGTATCCCGTACCTGCCTTCTCTCCATACCCTCTGATCCCTTTAGTCACAAGGGCCACATCTAACTCCCTCTTAAATATCAGATTCAGATTCAATTTTAATTGTCATTGTCAGTGTACAGTACAGAGACAACGAAATGCATTTAGCATCTCCCTGGAAGAGCGACATAGCAAATGATTTGAATAAATAATAATAAGTGATAATAAGTGTCCGGGGGGTGGGGGGGTGATTGGCAGTCACCGAGGTACTTGTTGAGTAGAGTGACAGCCGCCGGGAAGAAGCTGTTCCTGGACCTGCTGGTTCGGCAACGGAGAGACCTGTAGCGCCTCCCGGATGGTAGGAGGGTAAACAGTCCATGGTTGGGGTGAGAGCAGTCCTTGGCGATGCTGAGCGCCCTCCGCAGACAACGCTTGCTTTGGACAGACTCAATGGAGGGGAGTGAGGAACCGGTGATGCGTTGGGCAATTTTCACCACCCTCTGCAATGCCTTCCGTTCGGAGACAGAGCAGTTGCCATACCATACTGTGATGCAGTTGGTAAGGATGCTCTCGATGGTGCAGCGGTAGAAGTTCACCAGGATCTGAGGAGACAGATGGATCTTCTTCAGTCTCCTCAGGAAGAAGAGACGCTGGTGAGCCTTCTTGGTCAGAGTTGAGGTATTGTGGGTCCAAGAGAGGTCATCGGAGATGTTGACTCCCAGGAACCTGAAGCTAGAAACACGTTCCACCTCCGTCCCGTTAATGTGGATGGGGGTGTGTGTGCCGCCCCTGGACATCCTGAAGTCTACAATGAGCTCCTTGGTCTTCTTGGAGTTAAGGGCCAGGTTGTTGTCAGCGCACCATGCTGCTAAGTGCTGGACCTCCTCCCTGTAGGCCGACATCGTTGTTGCTGATGAGGCCAATCACCGTTGTATCATCTGCATACTTGATGATGGTGTTAGTACCATGTACAGGTGTGCAGTCATAGGTGAAGAGGGAGTAGAGGAGGGGGCTCAGCACACAGCCCTGTGGAACGCCGGTGTTCAGGGTGAGGGTTGAAGAGGTGTGCTTGTCTAACCTAACAGACTGGGGTCTGTTGGTTAGAAAGTCCAGTATCCAGTTGCAGAGGGAGGGGTCGATGCCCAGGTTACCGAGTTTGGTGATCAGTTTTGATGGTATAATGGTGTTGAATGCTGAGCTGTAATCGATGAACAGCATTCTTACGTAAGTGTCTCTGTTGTCGAGGTGGGAGAGGGCGGAGTGAAGTGCCGTTGAGATGGCATCCTCTGTACTCCTGTTCTTGCGGTAGGCAAACTGATAGGGATCCAGTGTGGGGGGTAGGCAGCTTTTGAGGTGTGCCAGGACCAGCCTCTCGAAGCACTTGGTGATGATGGGGGTAAGTGCAACTGGGCGGAAGTCGTTGAGGCTTGCCGCAGTGGAGTGTTTTGGCACTGGCACGATGGAGGTGGTTTTAAGGCACGTGGGGACAACTGCTTGGGCAAGTGACAGGTTGAAGATGTCAGTCCAGACGTCTGTCAGCTGCGCAGCACAGGCCCTGAGCACGCGCCCGGGGATGCCGTCAGGGCCAGCAGCTTTACGTGCATTAGTCCTACTCAGTGCCACGAATACGTCGTAGGGGGTGAGTGTGAGGTGTTGGTGATCGGCAGGTAGCACAGCCTTGATGGCTGTCTCTAGATTGTCCCTGTCGAAGCGGCCATAGAAGTGGTTAAGCTCCTCAAGGAAGGAGGCGTCGCTGGATGTGGGGGTGGTGTTGGAGGGTCTGTAGTCCGTGATGGCCTGGATGCCTTGCCACATGCGTCGGGGGTCGGAGTTGTTGTTGAAGTGCTCCTCAATCCTGAGCTTATGGCAGTGCTTGGCCTTCTTGATGCCCCTCTTCAGGTTAGCCCTGGCTGAACTGTAGGCTCGAGCATCGCCTGACCTGAAAGCGGTGTCCCGTGCTTTCAGCAGTAGCCTGACCTCGCTGTTCATCCATGGCTTCTGATTTGGGAATATGGTCACCATTTGAGGGAGGTGACACTATTGATGGTGGAGTTTATAAAGTCCAGAACAGAGGATGTGTAGGAATCAATGTCCGTGTGGGAGTCAAGGGTGGCCTGGGCTGCAAACGCCTTCCAGTCAGTGTTTCCAAAACACTGCTGAAGTGTGAAGTCCGCTTCCTCTGACCAGACTTTAACTGTCCTCACAGTTGGTTTAACCCGTCTGATGAGTGGGGAGTACTTATGGAGCAGGAACAATGAGACGTGATCAGACTGACCAAGGTGGGGGAGGGGGATGGCTTTGTAAGCTTCAGCCATGTTGGTGTAGACTTTGTCCAGTGTCTTGTCTACTCTAGTGGGGAAGGAGACATGTTGGTGGAATTTGGGGAGTACAGTCTTCAGGTTAGAGTGATTGAAGTCACCCGCAACAATGAAGGCTGCCTCGGGGTTGTGCGTCTGTTGATTGCTAATGGCAGTATGCAGCTCTTTCATTGCAAGCTTGGCATTAGCATCAGGAGGGATATAGGCTGCAGTCACAACAGTGGAGGTGAACTCTCTGGGCAGATAGAACGGTCTGCATCTAACCAAGAGGAACTCAAGGTTAGATGCATCATCAAGGTTAGATGCATATGGCCAATGAACTGGCGTCAACTACCTTCTGTGGCAGAGAGTTCCAGAGATTCACCACTCTCTGTGTGAAAAATGTTTTTCTCGTCTCGGTCCTAAAGGATTTCCCCTCTATCCTTAAGCTGTGACCCCTTGTCCTGGACTTCCCCAACATCGGGAACAATCTTCCTGCATCTAGCCTATTCAACCCCTTAAGAATTTTGTAAGTTTCTATAAGATCCCCCCTCAATCTCCTAAATTCTAGCGAGTATAAGCCAAGTCTATCCAGTCTTTCTTCATATGAAAGTCCTGACATCCCAGGAATCAGTCTGGTGAACGTTCTCTGCATTCCCTCTATGGCAATAATGTCCTTCCACAGATTTGGAAGACCATAGTCTACTTCCAACAATTTCTGTAATGTTATAAAGGATAAAAGAAAGATCAACCAGAATTAGGTTACATTTATATTTCAATGCTGAATTCAATTAACATCATGACATTACCTCTAATCGGTCTGTTCTCATGTGCTTCTGCACATTTCCTGGTCCTGCAACTGACATAGGTGGGCTTCCAGGGACAAGGACAGGGGGATTAGAGAGCATTTCTGTTGGAACTAATCCGACATTGTGAGGCATGGGTGCCAGGAAAGGGCTAAAACTAAAAGCATGATTATTTAATCCTGCGCCATGATTCATTGGAAATGTGGCCTGTGGAGAAAAATGAGCATGTTTACAAAATCATATTAAAAAGAGACCAAGTTGCACACAGAATAAAATACAGCTTTGTAAAATATTTCTCTTGAATAAACCCAAGAGTTAGAATTATTTCTAGATAAAGTATGTTATTAATAGTTTCAAGAAAATAAACTCTAGAAGTTAACATAAGGCTCGCTATGAAAAATGAAACAATGATGGTATTACGTTCAACATAAAAATAATTGAATCTGACAGTTGGAACATTTTAACTTAGTAATAAATACATCATGATATCCCAAACAGAGATGAGCCATGAGATTTCCAAGACCAAGTAACTAAATGCTTATGATTCCAATACGGTACTATTGGGAAAAGGTAAAATGGAGGGCATTTCAACTACTCTGGACAAACACGTCAGCTTCCTTCATCAAATAATTTAGTTTCCCCCCCAAAGTATTAAACAGGACTAATAAAAATAACAAGAAGTTAGAGAACAGCTCGCCAACTATTGAAGGCCCTCAACTTGACAAAGCAAGGATGAGTAATGTTTTGCTTAGATTCTGATATTGTGCAAGTGTAAAATATTTGGATATTTATACATTTCTTGAAGTAAATATATTAAAAAAGATATTACTATTCATACATTTTCTACCAGATGAATAACATATAATGGGAAGCTGGTAGAAGATATAATAGTAATCTCAAGAAAAACCGTCAGAATATGAAATGAATTGGACTAGCGGGTCTTCCCAATGTCTTGTCTGCAGGTAGAGTAACTGCTTCTAGACCTGCATTAGTGTTACAATAATCACAAGGTGTATGAATACAACTTAAGGACAATTCCCTTTATACTTTTACTCTGCTAATTCTGTGTATTCACAACTGGGATCTAAACATGATGGGGAAAATGGTAATTGGATTAAGGTTGCACCACAAGTAGGTTCCTCCCCCCATAGCATCCTTTTAATTCTTGAAGCTGTTGCTTTAAATACATATATACTTACAACTGGTTGAATCTGTGCACCTGGCATCATGAATTGCATCTGCTGTGCTAGCATAGCTGCAGTTGTTTTCTGTTGTATGAGATTGTTACGTCCATTAATTTCTAACTGCGTTTTTAAATGCATTGGTGGATGAAGGTACTTGCAGTTCTCTCTTGTGCATCGACCCTGTTAGATGAAATAAAGGTTCAGAAACCTTTTTAAAAAGACACTCAGCATATTTATTTATAAATTCCAATATTATATTCGACCAACAAGTATCTGAACTTTATTCAAATCGAGTGCAAGTATTTATCGGATGATAATACAATAAAAACAACTGAACAGTTGTTGAATAAGCTAGATTTCAATCATTTTACAATTTAATCCTGTGTACTTTTCGATGATACTTTTAATTGAGTTTTGTGAACCATCTTATTCAAAATCTGGAGAAATAATTGAGCAAATTTCTGAAATCATAAGTTAAATAGATATGTAAAATTCTCAGCGTTTTTGCGTCTGGTTTTCGAGGAAATAGGTTTCAAAAGCAAAATGACACACACACACACTGTTTTAAAAGTATATCGATATGATTTAAGAACACAACAAGCCAGGCATCGTGGTAAATATACCTCCATCTTAAAGCACCTAAAAAATGTGCCCCAGAATATTGATTTCTGCACCATGCGTCACTGGCCATGCAAACTACGTCTGCTCAAATCTCTCAAAAATTCCATTGCGAAAATAATCTATACATGTACAACTTCACTGGTGAGTTAGTGTCACTCTGCAAAGCTTTATTTAATTGCTTCTTGTAGAGACAAAGATCAGGCCATTTTCGCTGCAGCAGTTCAGACATATTGGCCCTTGATATATTTTCCCCAAAAATAAGTGTGATATCCAAAGCTCCTTAAATTAGAAAAATAATTAGACATCTTTATGAAAAAATAGACTAAGTGGGACCCGTTGGGTCCCATGTTCACACGGGAGGGCTGGTCCCCCGACGCAATATTCCACCTCTCTACCATTTCCAATATTGGTGGCCAGTGGGGGGGGGGGGGGGGGGGGGGAAGCTTTCTGGAGCGCTAGTATGGGTGTTGTGGGCCAAAGGGACTGGTTCCAGAGGGCTAGTATGGACATTGTGGGCCAAATGGATTTTTGGACTGGCAGCTCAGTCACTCAGGCCTGGTGGGCTGGCAGCTCAGTGACTCAGGCGTGATGGGCTGGCAGCTCAGTCACTCATGCCTGGTGGGCTGGCAGCTCAGTCACTCAAGCCTGGTGGGCTGGCAGCTCAGTCACTCAGGCCTGGTGGGCTGGCAGCTCAGTCACTCTGGGCTGGTGGGCTGGCAGCTCAGAAACTGCCAGAAATTCTGCCCAAAACAGGTGAGAGATTGTGAGAGAGAAGGGGGAGAGTATGGATAATCAATTTTAGACATTTTTCATCTTTTTCTACAGATCACAGCAATGAAGGAGGAAAGTCTATCCTGGCCTGGGTCTCACAGGGAGCCAATAATAATACATTTTATTTATGTGCGCCTTTCAAGAGTCTCAAGGACACCTTACAAAAATTTAGCAGGTCGAGGAAAAACATGTAAGGGGAATGAAATAAATAGTAGAGACAAGACTAGTACACAAAGTAAAGACAGAATTCAATTCAAAACACAATATGAGGCAAATTAATGCACAGATGAAAAGGGAGGGGGACGTGGGGCTAAGGATAGGCAGAGGTGAAGAGATGGGTCTTGAGGCGGGACTGGAAGATGGTGAGGGACACGGAATTGCGGATCAGTTGGGGAAGGGAGTTCCAGAGCCTGGGAGCTGCCCTGGAGAAGGCTCTGTCCCCAAAACTGCGGAGGTTGGACTTGTGGATGGAGAGGAGACCGGCTGATGTCGATCTGAGGGACCGTGAGGGTTGGTAGGGGGAGAGGAGGTCAGTGAGATATGGGGGGGCCAGATGGTGGAGGGCTTTGTAGGTGAGGATCAGGATTTTGTAGGTGATCCGGTGGGAGATGGGAAGCCAGTGAAGTTGTTTGAGGACTGGAGTGATGTGATGCCAGGATTTGGTGTGGGTGATGAATCGGGCGGCTGCGTTCTGGACCAGTTGGAGTCGGTTGATGTAGGTGGAGCTGATGCCAAGGAGAAGTGAGTTGCAATAGTCCAGTCGGGAGGAGATGAAGGCATGGATGAGTCTTTCAGCAGCGGGAGGTGTGAGAGAGGGTCTGAGTTTGACGATGTTGCGGAGATGAAAGAAGGAGGTTTTAATGACATGGCGGATGTGAGGCTCAAGGGAGAGGGTGGAATCAAAGATCACGCCAAGGTTGCGGGCCTGGGGAGATGGGGAGACAGTGGTGCCGTCGATGGTGAGAGTGGGGTTATTGATTTTGCTGAGTGTGGCTTTGGAGCCTATGAGGAGGAATTCTGTCTTATCGCTGTTGAGTTTGAGGAAGTTATGTTGCATCCAGGTTTTTATAGCTGACAAACAGGAGTTGATATGGGAGAGGGGGGGGGGGGTGTTGTGGGGGGATTTGGTGCCGAGGTAGATCTGGGTGTCATCGGCGTAACAGTGGAAGTCCAGGTTGAAGTGGCGGAGTATCTGACCAAGGGGGAGGATGTAGATGATGAAGAGGAGGGGGCCGAGTACGGAGCCTTAGGGAACGCCTTGAGTGACTGTGGCTGTAACAGAGGTGTGGTTGTGGAGAGAGATGAAGTGGGATCTGTTGGAAAGGTAGGAACGGAGCCAGCTGAGTGCAGAGCCTTCAATGCCGAGGTCTTTGAGTCTGGTGAGCAGGATGTTATGGTTCACTGTATCGAAGGCTGCGCTCAGGTCGAGGAGGATGAGGATGTTGAGGGAACCAGTGTCAGCAGAGGTGAGGAGGTCGGGAGAAAAATACTGGGGTGAGGTTTAATACTTGCAGGGGGAATACTTACTGATAGGCCAAAGGGACCCCTCCTGGGCTAGTGCAGGCCTGATGGGCTGAAGGGGCTCTTAAAAAAAAAAAGTCTGAGTGAAAGGCACTTTTTCTGGACTTTTCCTGGCCTGGCACGGGCCTTTTGGGCAAAAATGCTCCTCTGGGTATTTTTGGCAAAAGGGACTGATTTCTTGGCTAATAGGGGCCTTGTGGGCCGAAATTAGTGGTTTCAGGCAGGCCAAACAACTCATTTAATTTCATTTCCATTTCAATTTCAAGCACAGGGCAGGTGAAACAACTCATTTCATTTCCATTTCCATTTCAAGCACAGGGAAGGCCAAACAACCAATTGCATTTTCATTTCATTTCCATTGCAGTTTCAAGCACAGAGCAGGCCAAACAGCTCATTGCATTTTCATTTCATTTCCATTTCCATTGCAGTTTCAAGCACAGGACAGGCCAAACAGCTCATTACATTTTCATTTCATTTCCATTTCCATTGCAGTTTCAAGAACAGGGCAGGCCAAACAGCTCATTGCATTTTCATTTCATTTCCATTTCCATTGGAGTTTAAAGAACAGGGCAGGCCAAACAACTCATTGCATTTTCAATTCATTTCCAGTTCCATTGCAGTTTCAAGCACAGGGCAGACCAAACAACTCATTGCATTTTCATTTCATTTCCATTTCCATTGCAGTTTCAAGCACTGGGCAGGCCAAACAGCTCATTGCATTTTCATTTCCATTGCAGTTTCAAGCACAGGGCAGGCCATTCAGCACATTGCATTTTCATTTCATTTCCATTTCCATTGCAGTTTCAAGCACAGGGCAGGCCAAACAGATTTCATTTTCATTAAGGGCTAACAAATCATTTATGGTTATGGTCTGAATGCAGGTAGATGGGACTAGGTGAGAATAAGTGTTCGGCACGGAGTAGAAGGGCCGAGATGGCCTGTTTCCGTGCTGTAATGTTATATGGTTATATGTTATTTATTGCAAGTACATTGCAGACTCACTGTTCAGTTGATTCACAGCTTAGAATCACAGTTGTGGTCTCTCCCTCGCGATCTTCCAGAGTGACTGACTCACGTCCCGGCATCCGTGGTTTTATAGTCCTGCCCCCCCACCCCGGAAGGGGCGTTACCGTCATCATGGTGATTGACAGGCAAGAGGACCAATCAGCTGATATCAAATTTTTTTAAACACTCATTACTTTTTTATTTTTCATCGATCGGAAAAATCCTCGGGGCTGCCTCAGGACTGTGAGTAGGATGGCCAAAGATCATAAAGATATAGGGTAGCGTTTTTTCTAAAATCAATATACAGCGCAGACAGGAAGTGGTCAAGATGAGACTTTTAGTTATTATAGATAAACAATTTTTAAAATGCATTTTAACTTTCAATTTTTCTCCTCAAGTTCACTGATATTTCTGAACAGTGAGAAGGTTGCTGGTCAAATGCCATCACAGAGACGTAAACCTCAGCTGAGACTCAATTGCAGTATTTAGATAATACTGTATGTTCGACAGAACAATGCTGTCTTTCACTCTCCCTACACTTTCAAATAGTGGAAGGTGATCCATTGGCACTTCATTGAAGAGGCACTGGAAAGGTATTATCAGTATCCTGGATAACGTTTATTCCTCAAATTACATACATTGGGTAGACAGTCAGAACCTTTTTTCCAGGATGGAAATATCAAATATCACAGGGTTTAGGTTTATTATTGTCACTTGTATCAAGGTATAGTGAAAAGCTTTGTATTGAATGCCATCCAAGCACATCAGATATAGAATAAATAAATATAGCACATTAACTTTAAAGGCATAGCTTTGAGGTGAGAGGGGCAACATTTAAAAGAGATGTGCGGGACAAGTTTTTTTTTTAACACAGAGGGTGTCTGGTACACACTGCAAAGGGTGGAGGCAGATACAATAGTGATGTTTTAGAGGCTTTTGGATAGGCACATGGAGATGCAGGTAATGGACAGATATAAATCATGTGCAGGCAGATAAGAGTTTGTCTTGGCATCATGTTCGGCACAGACATTGTTGTAATCATTATTGAAAACAAAAAAATTATCTGGTAATTTCTACAATTCATTGTGCAGGAACTTATTGTGTAAACGTTGAAAACAGTGTTTCTCATATTATAACAGTGAAATTTTTCAAAAGATTTTCATTGGTTCTAAAGTACTAAAGAAAATCAGGAAAATCAGGAAATATACGATTGCAAGTCTTTCCTTATATATCCATGATGTCTTAGAGCGATACAACATGGAAACAGGCCCTTTGGCCCAACTGGTCCACGTTGACCAAGATACCACCTTCCAAGCTCGTCCAATTAGCTGGTGTTTGGCCACATCCATTGAAACATTTCTTATCCATGTACCTGTCCAAGTATCTTGGTGTCTAAGTTGTTATAGTATCTGCCTCAATTACCTCCTCAGAAGGCTTGTTCCATATGCCCACCATCCTCAGGGTGAAAAAGTTGCTCCTCAGGTTCACCTTCAACATATTCTCTTATTTTTGATTACTCTAACCTGGGTAAAAGATTCTGTGCATTCACTCTATCTATTCCCCTCATGATCCTTATCCTTCAGAATCCTCTTTATTAACTTACCTGCCACAAATGTTAGGCTCCCTGGACTATAGTTCCCAGGCTTTTCCTGGCAGCCCTTCTTCAATAGAGGCACAACATTAGTCACCCATTCGTCATCAGGCACCTCACTCATGTCTAACAATGATTCATATATCTCAGCCAGGGCTACCACAACCTCTTCTCAAACTTCCCACAGCCTCCTCAAATATATCTGATCAGGTTGGTGAGATTTATCGTGATGAAAACAAATCAATTGAAACAATTGAAACAAAGAAGAGGGCCAGAAATTACACAATGGGTAGGGGAGAAGGGCAATAAAATTTAGATGGAGCACCTACTATTAAGGGATCAGCTGGCCTCAAATATTGCATCGCAGGTAATTTTTGTAAACACAAGGTAAATATTGTTAAATAATGCTTGAATGCCTTAATTTGGGAGTTTTTTGATCATTTGATCTGAAAGGGAAACCGACTCAGGATTAGGAATTATACACTGAATGTGTTCAAACTACAATTACATTTTAATGTTTGTGAATGTGGAGCCGGGTTGATCTCGATTTACTGTTACTATAATATTAAAAATACTCATTAAATCTCTTTTTCTAACAAGGACTAATACAATTGCTGCACATTTTGATAAATTGCTTGTTTAAAGTCAAAGATGAGTGAAAAATAGAACAATAATCAACTTGACATTTGCATTTTCAGTAAATCTATCAAATAAGTTGCAGGTTTCATTTGGGAAGGATGTCACAACATGCTGCAACAATCAATCATGAACCCTCGCACATCAGGAAGTTATTGGTTGAGCAAAAGAAAAATCCACAATTGGGAATTTGAGATTCAAAATTAAAAGATACCGGCAAGTTAGTCACCTCCATAAATTAAATGGGATTAACCATTCTAAACCTGCTGTAGCTACAATGTTGGCAATACTTAAAATTTATTACACCAATTGAAATATTTGTGGATAGTTTGAAATAATGAAACTGCCTCAAGTAAATTGTGGTGGTGAGGGAGTTTCTTGAACCTGTTGCAATCTTTCTGATGCAGGTCCTCCTATAGCGAAATAAGGTATTGAGCTCAAGGACTAATGCCTCATTTCTCATTTGGAAACATTGCAGTCTGCAGAACCAAATACTGAGTCTCCAGTTTTGGATAACTTTATCTTTCAGTCCTTTTGTACTATTTGTGCTGCCATTCTGCAACCCCACTCTTCCCTTTCACGTATATTTGGCCTCTTTAGTCCTCGTCGGCCAGACTATATGCCACCACCCAGACTTACAACATTAGCAATACATTACTCAAACAAAGGAGTTCACCTGTCCATTCCACAGCTACATCATTTCATCTTATTACTAACCACCCCCCACCTTCCCTGCTACTGCCACCTGCTTGCTTTCCCTCTCTCTCAGTCCTGATGAATGGTTTTGACTTGAAATGTTAACTGGTTATTCCTTCCACGATGCCTGGCTGGTTGAGTTCTTCCAGCATTTCTGTTCTTGTCTCAGACCCAGTATCTTCAGTTTTATTTGTCTCCCGGGTATGGAGTTGCAGTATTTGGATTCAATTACCACAAAGAAATGGTGGTACAGTTCCAGCTTAGGATGATGGGAACTTGCAGATGGTGATAGTCCCATGTGGCTTCTTGCCTCCTTGCCCTTCTCGGTGGTAGAGCTTGTGGGTTTTGTGGGGCAGTTTGAATGGCCTAGGTGAGTCTGTGAACTGCTTGGGAGGTGTTGCCTAGTCAGGATGAATTTACGTCGTTTTTTGCCATTTAAAATAGCAATCCTAATGTATCAGCATTAAGTGTCATAGATAAACTGGCGTGTGTGAATTGTATGAGACTCTATGAGCAATCCCATTATTTCCATCAGATGAGTATCTTTGTAAATATTCTTGCAATTAATCTGAATAGTAAAACTGTAAATTAGTGCACCGAAATCCATTTTAATGGTGCTAATGAATTAAAATGACTATTAAAAATATATATTTTTACATCACTGTTGACTTATTTACTGAAGGAACTCTGTATCTTCATTAACCTAATCTCTCCAATTGTGATTTGGCATTCAATTTCCTTTAGGAAACATCTGAGAAAATGTATTTCTATTCTAGGTCCTATTCCCAATTGATCATGATATTTGGAGTAACAGGATTGTATGAACGTGGATTCTATATTCCCTAGGAACTACCTGATTGAGACATAAAATAATGGATTTAGAAATAATTAGAAAATGAAACTACCGAAAAGAAAAAGGAGCTTTTAAACATTAAAAGCAAACACACTCAAATTCAGGAAACCTTTCTGTTTTGAGAGCATGCCCTTTAAGAAGTCATATGTGCAAAGTTGATTGTTCTGTTGAGAAGGACAATTAAAATGTATGAATATAGGTAATGGAAAAAAATATTTATTTTTGTTAATGGTCTGATGGTGGACAATCACAGATTCTTTTGAGAAGAAAAGTGCAGGGACAGAATTGTTTTAAGGCAGTCCAGCCCTAAAGTTTCTATTAAAGCAGCAATGACAATGGCCCAGTGTCAGTACCCAGCTGGTTGTTTACAGCAGCTTTCACAGTGATTGTTTTGTGGTAGGGCTGCGCAGATGAGACAGAAGAAAAGTTAGGCATTTCCCAAATACAGTGCTGAAAAACAATAAAGTGAATCAAACAAATCGTTTTCACTTGCATTTTAAATGAAAGATGCTCAGGGTGTCAGAGGTTTGAGGGTGAAGACAGGAGAATGGTGTTAAGAGGGAGAGCTAGATCACCCATGATTGAATGGCAGAGAAGACCCGATGGGCCAAATGGCCTAATTCTGCTCCTATCAATTATGAACTTATGCTGCAGCTACCAAAATGTACTTTTTCTCTCACATTGCTGCTGCCGAACACTCAAAGTATTGATATTATTTTGTGCAGCTCGTAATTGCCAGTTATGAAAAGCAGCTGATGCATCTTGTAGTGGAAGTGACTTTGTTTTGCAGCTGTTGTCGATACAAGCTCTTTGTTTGTGTCGAGGACAGCTGTGTATATAGAATTAGTTATTTTTCCAGTCGCGTATTAACTGAAGTAAACAATTACTGAAACAGAAATTTGGTGTGCTGTGCCTCAAGTAAATTGTCTCGTAAGGTGTCTCCATGAAAAAATATATAATTTTAATTTTTTAGTTTTAGAAGAAACACAACACAAGGATTAGAATTTGTTGAACAAATTTAAAATAACCTGTGACTGAGTTCATATTCCCCTACATGCCCCAATTTTAATTGTTAGTCATGACTCCATTGTAATTAGTTTCACATCTGAATCAGAAAGTTCTGGATTCATATTGGACTCCAGAGATGTATTAATTAAAAAAAATCAAAGGTTGACACTCTACGATCCAGTGATCAGGCTGACCACCTCTTGAAAGAAAGTTATACTGAAGCCCCATCTAATCGCTCGGGGGTTATAAAAGATCTCCACAGACTGCACTGATGAGAGCGGGTGTTATTCCCAATGCTAGTATTTATCTTACAATCAATAAAAATGATCACAATACCATAAAACAGCTTGTGGAAGTCCGAGAGATCTAATTCCTTCCTGCGCCACTAACATTATAACACTGTCAAATCTTCTAAGGTACTTCAATGATTGGGCTTCCATCCCAGGATAGTGAAAGGCACTACATAAATGCAATTTGCATTTCCATAAATGAATAAACACTCAAAATTTAATTGAAGGAAATGTTAGACACAAAATGCTGGAGTAACTCAGCGGGACAGGCAGTATCTCTGGAGAGAAGGAATGGGTGACATTTTGGGTCGAGACCCTTCTTCACACTGATGTCAGGGGAGTGGGCGGGACAGAGGTCGAATGTAGTTGGAGACAGTAAGACTAGGGGGAGAACTTGGAAGGGGGAGGGGGGGGGCGATGGAGAGAGAAAAAACAAGGGCTATTTGAAGTTAGAGAAGTCAACGTTCATACCGCTGGGATGTAAGCTACCCAAGTGAAATTTGAGGTGCTGTTCCTCCAATTTGCACTGGGCCTCACTCTGACAATGGAGGAGGCCCAGGACAGAAAGGTCAGATTGGGAATGGGAGGGGTAGTTAAAGTGCTGAGATACTGGGAGATCAGGTAGGTTGGCGGACTGAGTGGAGGTGTTCAGCGAAACGATCGCCGAGCCTGCGCTTGGTCTCGCTGATGTACAGAAGTTGACACCTGGCACAGTGGATACAGTAGATGAGATTGGAGGAGGTGCAAGTGAACCTCTACCTCACCTGGAAATACTTTTGGGGTCCTTGGATGATCGAGGGAGGAGGTAAAGGGACAGGTGTTGCATCTCCTGCAGTTGCAGGGGAAAGTACCTGGGAAGCGGGTGGTTTGGGTGGGAAGGGACGAGTTGACCAGGGAGTTGCGGAGGGAACAGTCTCTGCGGAAAGCAGATAGGGGTGGAGATGGGAAGATGTGGCCAGTAGTGGGATCCCGTTGGAGGTGGCGAGAGTATTGGAGGATTATATGCTGGATGCGACGGCTGATGGGGTGGAAGGTGAGGACAAGGGGGACTCTGTCCTTGTTGCGAATGGGGGGAGGGGGAGCAAGAGTGGAGCTACGGGATATCGAGGAGACCCTTGTGAGAGCCTCATCTATAATGGAAGAGGGGAATTTCCGTTTGTGTGTTGTCAGCTCTAGAATGGCTGGATCTAGGCTAGGACATACTGACAGGAAAATTCCAGGAAACAACCAGGGCCCACTGCACAGCTGTCTGAGGGGAAAGTAAAGAGGCAAGACAATGTCAAAAAGATTAACCCCACAAACAGTGATACATAAAAGTCAAACGTGACCGCTGCAGTCATTGAGCAAAATAACCAAAGGGTATTAACTACCTCTGGGTAGTTTATATTTCAATGCTAATTACATCAAATTATTAGACAATTTCACAATGTTGTGATATTTATGATGTTTAATTCACATTACTGAGAGAGATGTTTTGCCTTTGAAGAATTATAGAGTAATTTACCAAAACTCTACCTGGATACTAATGGTTAAATAATGAGGAGAGAGTGAACACATTGAGCACATTGAGGTGGTACTCTCTGTAATTTGTAACAAGATAAATAACAGTCAGGGGCTTCTTCCTCTACCATTTAGTAAGATTCTGTCTTGATTTTTATCTCAGCCTAATAATTCATATCAGTTTTTTCCCAAAATAACTAAAAAACTGCATGTATATACCCAGCAACTGGGACTTCACTGCCTGTGGGTTAAGAATTCCTAACGTTCATTATCCTTTGGATGAATTTGTGTTCAACTGTCTTTAGTTTGAAACAGTAACCCTGGTTTTGGACCCCCGGTCAGGAGAAATAATAACCCTGTCAAGTCCCTTAAGAATTATGTACATTTCAATATGATCTGTTTAATCAGTCCTCAAATGTCAAGTCAGATTTCTCCCTCCCCACACCAACAATCAATCTGATGAATCTCAGTTGTGGTCCCTTTATTGCAAGGATATCCTTCCTTAAGCAGATCAGACCATCCCACAAAATTCTAGTCATGATCTCAAATGGCCTCTATGTAATCAGACCAAGAGTTCTCCATTCTTGTGCTTATGTTATTTTACTTTATGAAGGCCAATGTTTATTGCCCTGAACTAATCATTAAACTATGTGAGTATGTGACCCCAAATGCCATCAAATTTCTGCATGGTTTAATCGTAAAATCAAGATGTTAAGTGGAACAGTTAAAGTAGATTAAGAGAATCATTTCCATAGGTGTGGTATCTCACGATTTAGGATCAGTCTCAAATTTGGTGCTAGATTCTTAGAAATGTTTTGTAAATAGCTCCTTCTGCATAGGGTGATAACACTTCCAAAAAATCTAGGTTGATGGTTAATTTTAAATCTGATTGGTAATTTTTTGTTCACCAAAGATCTTAATAAATTTGAGTTTGGCCATGAGATCAGACAGGAATTCACTGTATGGCAAGCTCATGAGACTGAATGGCCTACTTTTTTTAAATTCATGGTTATAAACTTGAAATGGAGGACAAAATAAGACATGGTATCAATCTGCTACTGCTTCAAAATACACAATCTCAATAATGTGTAATTCACAGCTTCTATATTGGGAGTGCGGACTCTGCAACTATCTTTATTGTGCGCCATTAAATTAAAAAATGCAGAAATAGACACACAAATATTGTTTACAAAATGTATTTTCCTGCGTGACTCATGTTAGCGCGAGTAATGTAATTTGCCTAAATGCTAATTTCAGTTGTAATGACTCACTTTCATCAAGCATGATAACTTTTCTCTTCATCTTTTTTATGAATTATCAATTTCCTTTTCCATTTCCTGTGCAGATACGTTAGTAATATTAATCCCCACGTTTGCAGTCTTTAAATAGATCATACTATTTAAAGGAGCAATTAGTTCCACTCCCCCACTATTTTCTCATAGCCCTACAAATCTTTTCAAATATAGATCCAATTTTCTTTTAAAAGTCATTAACAAATCTATTTCCATTAACCTTTCAGTCAGCCTATGAAGTTCGTGCTTGGTAAAGTAATTTCTTTACATCCCTACACTGGTTCTGTTTTAAATTATCTTGAAGATGTACACACATCTTGGGTCTATCCTTTTAGTAAATCTCTGGCTTTCTGACTGTTCAGAGAGAGTGATAGCGATCGGTACAACTCTGGTCACATCACGGTGAAGGAGCGTGTGTGTGGCCCGGACATTGAACTGATGGCTGTCGGTCTCCGCTTATGCTGTGTGCCGCTGTGGTGGCTGTTTATGTTTAATCTTTATCTTGTTTTGTATCTTGTTGATTTTTTGGTATGACTGTATGGTAAATCAAATTTCACTGTACCTTGGCACACGTGACAATAAAGGATCATTGAACCATTAAATCTCTGCATCCTCTCCAAAACATCTTGAATTAGAGACGGCAGCCAAATTGGTCTCTAGTCCAGCTGAGATTTGTCCAGATACTTGTAAAAATTTAACATTATATATCAGAGTGGACAGAGACAGAGTAGACAGCTATCTGCAGAGCCAAAAGAGATGGGGGAGATATTGAACAATTTCTTTTCTTCGGTATTCACCAAGGAGAAGGATATTGAATTATGTGAGGTAAAGGAAACTAGTAGAGTAGCTATGGATACTATGAGTTTCAAAGTAAAAGAAGTACTGACACTTTTGAAAAATATAAAAGTGGATAAGTCTCCAGGTCCTGACAGGATATTCCCTAGGACATTGAGGGAAGTTAGTGTAGAAATAGCCAGGGCTATGACAGAAATATTTCAAATGTCATTAGAAACGGGAATAGTCCCCGAGGATTGGCGTACTGCGCATGTTGTTCCATTGTTTAAAAAGGGTTCTAAGAGTAAACCTAGCAATTATAGGCCTGTTAGTTTGACTTCAGTGGTGGGCAAATTAATGGAAAAGATACTTAGAGATAATATATATAAGCATCTGGATAAACAGGGTCTGATTAGGAACAGTCAGCATGGATTTGTGCCTGGAAGGTCATGTTTGACTAATCTTCTTGAATTTTTTGAAGAGGTTACTAGGGAAATTGACGAGGGTAAAGCAGTGGATGTTGTCTATATGGACTTTAGTAAGGCCTTTGACAAGGTTCCTCATGGAAGGTTGGTTAAGAAGGTTCAACTGTGGGTATAAATGCAGGAGTAGCAAGATGGATTCAACAGTGGCTGAATGGGAGAAGCCAGAGGGTAATGGTGGATGGTTGTTTGTCGGGTTGGAGGCAGGTGACTAGTGGGGTGCCTCAGGGATCGGTGTTGGGTCCTTTGTTGTTTGTCATGTACATCAATGATCTGGATGAAGGTGTGGTAAATTGGATTAATAAGTATGCAGATGATACCAAGATAGGGGGTGTTGTGGATAATGAAGAGGATTTCAAAAGTCTACAGAGTGATTTAGGCCATTTGGAAGAATGGGCTGAAAGATGGCAGATGGAGTTTAATGCTGATAAATGTGAGGTGCTACACCTTGGCAGGACAAATCAAAATAGGACGTACATGGTAAATGGTAGGGAATTGAAGAATACAGTTGAACAGAGGGATCTGGGAATAACCGTGCATAGTTCCTTGAAGGTGGAATCTCATATAGATAGGGTGGTAAAGAAAGCTTTTGGTATGCTAGCCTTTATAAATCAGAGCATTGAGTATAGAAGCTGGGATGTAATGTTAAAATTGTACAAGGCATTGGTGAGACCAAATCTGGAGTATGGTGTACAATTTTGGTCGCCCAATTATAGGAAGGATGTCAACAAAATAGAGAGAGTACAGAGGAGATTTACTAGAATGTTGCCTGGGTTTCAACAACTAAGTTACAGAGAAAGGTTGAATAAGTTAGGTCTTTATTCTCTGGAGCGCAGAAGGTTAAGGGGGGACTTGATAGAGGTCTTTAAAATGATGAGAGGGATAGACAGAGTTGATGTGGATCAGCTTTTCCCTTTGAGAATAGGGAAGATTCAAACAAGAGGACATGACTTCAGAATTAAGGGACAGAAGTTTAGGGGTAACATGAGGGGGAACTTCTTTACTCAGAGAGTGGTAGCGGTGTGGAATGAGCTTCCAGTGGAAGTGGTGGAGGCAGGTTCGTTGGTATCATTTAAAAATAAATTGGATAGGCATATGGATGAGAAGGGAATGGAGGGTTATGGTATGAGTGCAGGCAGGTGGGACTAAGGGAAAAAAATTGTTCGGCACGGACTTGTAGGGCCGAGATGGCCTGTTTCCGTGCTGTAATTGTTATATGGTTATATGGTTATATATATTTTAATTTAAACTTCAATTTCTGAAGCTAAGATTCTTGTACCATATTTTTGTGCATAAATGTGAAACAGTTTGATCAACTTGTCATGTCATGTTTAATGGTTGGTGCATATGAACAGTTTATCCATGTTCCCTTTGAAGTTGTCCAACTGGCTCTTTTCCCTCTTGTTCTTTCTTAAAAACTGTAAGATCTCACACTTTTTCGCATAAAATTTAATCTGGCATGTAGAAAATATGCAACTTTTTCTTGTGGTCAGATCTTTCTTGTAAGCCAGCATTCCATCTTAGTAATTTACTGGCACACAAAAGACGTGTTTGCATTTTTGGGTAATAGTTCATCTGCAAGAAACCACATCAGTTCTGCACTGAAGGATCAACATAACAAAATAGAACTATGCCACAACACTCAAGATACGCAACTGGAAGATATTAAACTTTAGTGATAATCTCTCACCAAAATATGTGCTTGCCTGTCTCTCTCCCTCCCCCCTCCTCCTGTCTTATATCTTCCGTTAGTTTCATTGATTCTTCCATTGAGCCTTTCTCCTGAATTAAGGAAAATGAATTTCCCTCCCTTTTCACTAAAAATATTTTGGGCAATGTTAATCAACATCATGAAGAACTAAAAAAAATGTTTTTAAAATGGCAGCAGAAAATCCATTTACTCCAAATACTTTGAAGAGAATTGTGCAATGTCAATAGTGTATAAAGAATATTGATATTATCCTGAAAAGCATCAGATCTGTGTTTATTTAGTTCCTTCATTTTGTAGGATACAATAGCACTTACAAGTTATTCTCTTTAGTAGTGACACTTAAAACCAAGAAAACATCTGAAGGAACTGAATGATCAAAATTCATTTTACTGCATTATGTGAACTAATTTACTCATGTACGAATGGGCAATTTCAGATTGATATGATGCCTAGACACTTTGTGTCAACACTTAAAATGTGTTTGCTTCTGGGAGGAATGTAGCCTTGTTAAGTGATATTATTTTTTGTTAAAGAAGCCTTGGAATATTAAGGGACGATATCAAACATTAGGGTCAAGCGCAAATCTTCAAATTCAAATAACTAAAAGAGAGGCTATTAATTGAAATATGAAACATTTGGATGGGTACATGGATAGCAAAGGAGGGATATGGGCCAAAAGCAGGCAGGTGGGACCAGTGCAGATGCAGCAAGTTGGTTGCCGAGGGCAAGTTGGGTGATCACTAATGTTTAACTCCATGATGACAGAGAACTACCACTTTTAAAGTTGTGGATCTAATAGAACCACTCCCTATATTCTTGGAATCAACATTACGAAAAATGGAACAACATTTCTTTCCATATTAACAATTAGGTTTCAATGCTTCACTCCGCCAACAATCAAAGTAACAAAGCTGGAATGTGCAACTGCTCCAATTTCCTAAACAGAATCTCAAATACTGGGGTCAATCTATTGCTGAAGTCCACGTGGATTTACCAGCAAATAGCCGTAACTAGGCTAATCTGGAACAGAGATGGCAGTGCAGCTTTTCACTCTGCACACTGCTGACTACAGGAAACTGCACTGTATTTATAGAGACCTGCATTATGGAGACAGTACATTATCAAAGATTGGGGAATTGAGGGCAAAGGAGAAACAGGAACAGAAGAGGTGTCGAGGCTCAGGGCAGATCAGTCACGATCACACTGAATGGTGGGCAGCCTTGTGATACTCTGTGGCCTACAGCTGTTCCTATTTTCCAGTGTGTTTGTATCAGTGCAGCCAGTTTAGGGAAAGGCCGTAGACTATGCTGATAACTGAGAGATGACTGCACCAAGGGAGAAGTGGCTTTGCCCAGGGATCAGGCCACTGGTGACATTAAAGAAGAGGAAGATTAGCTACTACAATTTACTAGATTTCTTAAACATAATCTTAAATAATCACCATTGCAACTGCTCCAATTTCCTAAACAGAATCTCAGATACTGGGGTCAATCTATTGCTGAAGTCCACGCATCATGAACTTGTCTTTACCTCATCTCTTCTCAGTTTCCAGGCACAAAAACCATCACCACCCAAGCACACAGATTGCTGGTTATTTCCATTCCCTTCCATTTGTGATTTCCTCCTGTCCCATTCCCTAATTCCATTCTAGCAATTTTCCTTGAATTTACCAACAAGAAAACATATCTTGACTTCCTGACAAAATTGGAGACTGAGGGAGACGGCATTTCGATGAGAGCAGCAAGAAAAAACAACTCAATGTAAAGCCAAAAGAGGAGGAAAAAAAAGAGATAAACAAATCTGAATGAGATAAAGAAAATATCCTCCAACTTACCATTAGACGAAAAAAGGTGATGAAAAGAAATCACTGAAGTATTAAGCAAATGGACAAAATTAACACAATATTCTAAACAAGCCACAAGTCAAAGGTAGGGGAACATACAGGGCTTTGCTCTATGATGTTCTTAAAGGCTGACTGTTTTCCATCGGTTCAATACACTGTAGCGCAATTTCAAACTTCCTCTGACAGCAAAACAGTCAGGGAGTGCTATGTTAAAAGCACCTTTTTAAAATCCATCAGTAGTTGATAATTAGAAGCTTCTTTTAACTAGTCAGTGCCTTTAATTACATATTCATAGCGGGTTCAAATATAAACCTAGACCTTGCACTGCTTTTTCCGAACAAGTAATAATCACATACTGTGTGGAGGACAAAGAAAGAATAAAATAAAGTTGAACAGCCTTCCTATTTAGTGCTGTTCCCTACAGTACTCGGGAGTACATATATATTTTTTAAATTACAATGCTCCCAATTTTTTTA
Source organism: Amblyraja radiata (assembly GCF_010909765.2). Classification (NCBI taxonomy): domain Eukaryota; kingdom Metazoa; phylum Chordata; class Chondrichthyes; order Rajiformes; family Rajidae; genus Amblyraja; species Amblyraja radiata. The sequence goes on along the minus strand of NC_045961.1, from coordinate 83,661,407 downwards.
AATTGAACTTTTCAATTAGTCTGTGTACAATACAGATACGGAGGTTGAGGGGAGACGATAGAAGTATATACAATTATGAGGTATAGATAGGCTAGACAGTAAGAATTTTTTTCCCCAGGGTAGAAATGTTCATAGGCTCATATGTTCTCGGAGCAGAATTAGGCCATTTGGTCAGTCATTCAGTAATGGATGATCTATCTTTCACTCTCAACCCCATTCTCCTGCCTTCTCCCCATAACCCCTGACAACCTTACTAATCAAGAATCTGTCAAACTCCACCTTAAAAATATCCTTTGACTTGGCCTCCACAGCCACCTGTAGCTGTCCAACACTAGAGGGCATGGTTATAAGGTGAGAGGGGGAAAGTGTAATGGAGATGTGTGAGATACGTTTCTGTTCACAGAGAGTAGTGGGGGCTTGGAACGCATTGCCAGGGGGTGGTGGTGGAAGCAGATATGATAATACCTTTTAAGAGGCTTTTAAATAGAAATGGAAGTTCAGGGAATGGAGGGATATGGATCTGTTTAATCTGTTTAAGAGATCAGTTTAACTTGGCATCATGTTTGGCACAAACATTATGGGCCGAAGAGCCCATTCCTCTGCTGTGCTGTTCTATGTTTTGTTTTCACACGGAAACAATATCAACTTCATCTTCTGGCAGCTTTACCCTTATTTTATATTTTAATTTTCATACTCAAACAGATCTGTTTGTTACCAGTGAGGTCAAGCTGTAATACAGTTATTCAATTATATCTTCTGCTCGATATACAATCCATATATGCTAATGTTTTGCTGCTAAAATCTGCACGAATCAATTCAGTGGAAATTCTATTCAGATTACTATTCTTGTTTATGGCCTAGAAGCAGCACATTGTAAATAAAACACGTTTCAATTTTCCATAGAAAAGACCTTGAACATTTCTCTGCAGCCATCTCTTTCCTTTGCGTGTCCATGGATACAGTATGTTGTCTCCAGATAGTGCAGGTCTACGTATTTAAACACTTTCCTTCCTGGCAAATTTCCAATTTGGTTGGCTCTGCTGGGTTAGGTTTCCTTCTGTATGCAGCCAAATCATTTTAACTAGAAAATGTCTCAATTTTCAATTTGCACCCTTCAACAGGTGTGACATCCTTTGATAAAAGTATCTATATATGAGGCAGCTAATATTATTAAAACAATGACATGAACTTTTCCTTAACCTTCCAAAAAGTTTTGTGCAGTTTGGATAGAGCAACACAGAATAAAACTGTTAATTGTTGGCATTATGGTATTGGGCAAAGAGAGTGGAATATAAATACTATCAGTTGATTTTGTTAGGTTTTTATCAATGCCTTTGATGCATTTTTCCATTTGCATAACCGGACATTACCTACTCTGATAACAGGAGCAATAGGAAGGGCAGATGAGACACAAGATCAAAATCAGACTGGAGGCCTGCGACTAGTGGTGTGCCTCAGGGATCAGTGCTGGGCCTATTTCTGTTTATGGTTTATATCAATGATTTAGATGAGAATGTACTAGGCACCATTACTAAGTTTGCAGATTACATTAAAGTAGGTGGTATCGTACAGTGAGGATGTTTTCAAAAATTACAGCAGAATCTTGATCAGCTAGGCATGTAGGCTGAAGAATGGCTAATGGAGTTCAATGCACGTATGCGTGAGGTGTTGCATTATAGGAAGTCAAATCATAGCCGGACCTCACAGTGGCCCTGGGGAGTGTTGTAGAGCAGAGGGATCTAGGAGTACAGGTGTACAGTTCTCTGAAAGTGGCATCGCAGGTAGACAGAGTGGTAAATGTGACAATGGAGGAGGCCCAGGACAGAAAGGTCAGATTGGGAATAGGAGGGGGAGTTAAAGTGCTGAGGAACCGGGAAATCAGGTAGGTTAAGGCGGACTGAACAGAGGTGTGCAGCGAAGCGATTGTCGAGCCTGCGCTTGGTCTCGCCGATGAACAGGAATTGACACCTGGAACAGCGGATACAGTAGATGTGGTTGGAGGAGGTGCAAGTGAACCTTTGCCTCACCTGAAAAGACTGTCGGGGTCCTTGGATGGAGTTGAGGAGGGAGGTAAAGGGACAGGTGTTGCATCTCCTGCAGTTGCAGGGGAAAGTACCTGGGGAGGGGGTGGTTTGGGTGGGAAGGGACGATTTGACCAGGGAGTTGCAGAGGGAATGGTCTCTGCGGAAAGCGGAAAGCTGTGGAGATGGGAAGATGTGGCCAGTAGTGGGATCCCGTTGGAGTTCTAATAGCAGTTCTATTAACTTAGGCAGCTTATTAAATATCAATGATCAATTCTGCCTTAAAATTTCCATCCTGCAATTTTCCAAGCTCCAAACTGTTGCGAAACAGCCAAGAAAACAAGCATCATAGGCTGCAGATTTCTGTGTTTATCATCAATTCTATTCCACATTCATCAACATAAAGCACTGAGAGGTAAAAAGATTTGCCTATGGTCATTTTCTAACAACATTCAAAGCTATATATGCCTTTGCATCTTAAAAATTATAAGCTGAACTAAGTGAACAGGTTAGGTTCCTTTCTCCAGATAAGACGAGTGGTCATAAAATTGTTGCTGTAGTGGTTTGATAGAATAAAAGAACTAAAGTGATAAGAATGTTTTCACATATAGGTACGTCCGATGCTAGCAATCATAATGTAAAAAGATCACTAATAAATCTAATAAATTCAGGGCAAAGTTCTTTACTCCATGTTGAGAAAATGGAAATTGTTTGGATTTGCGTGTGGAGTGGTTGAAACAAATATCAAAGATTAAGCTGGGGGAAAATTAGATGTGCAGGAGAGAAAGCTGAAGGATACATTCATAACAAGCGCCGAGTGGAGTTGAGGGAAATTCGCCTGGTGCGTAAACTAATAAATAGTTTGTTATTATACAGTAAATATACTGAATGGGGTGTTCTAAAAGAATAACTGACATTTAAAAGCATTTACAATGTTTTATTTATATAGGTTTGCAGTTAGCAATTATTCCTAATATTTACCAATACTTTAAAATAATAATTTTCCTTTTATAAAAGGAATTTCGTTTTTCGAAATGAAGTTATAATTAACAGTATTATAATTATTTTTTAATCCGCAGCATCTTTTTATTCAAATGTTGATGCAAAGTGATTCTCCTCAAAAGGCATATTCTTTTATCAAATATTTCAGTTTGTTAATCAATTCACAAAAGGCTCCAAAGATAATTAAGACCGCTGGATCTGAAAGAAAACAGTAGCGGCAGACAAACATTCCAAACATTCTTTCAAAATGATCAAGGAATTCCATGCACATTTTCTGCATTTAAACATTTAGATCCTTAGTTATACATTTAGCTAGATGAAGCTAACCATTCTAAATTTTATTTCTGCAACAATCGGCAACTAAGAAGAAGCTTTGATACTGCTTGCTCTTCAACAATAGTGAGCAAATCAGAATGCTGGTCATGATGGGGCACTCCTTTAAAAAAAAATAGACATATTTTTTAAAAGGGAAGGAACTGATAAATTCAATAATCTTAGTCTTTTATTTTATTTTAATTCTTTTTTTTTTTAATTGCAATAAACAAATCTACCTCTGGGTAGGTAAATCCAATTTTTCACATAACACTAATTTTCTTGTAAACTTTCAACATCTTATATCTAGTGAATAGTAAGATGTCCCAAAATATTTGTGACACTGAAAAAAAAAGGTTTATGCAGGGAATTTCAAAGTCTGGATCCAATGAAGATAAAAATGCCAATAGTGGAATGATTAAGCTTGAGTCTGAACAAGGATCCCGACCTGAAATGTCACCTACAGTGCATTCAGAAAGTATTCAGACACCTTCACTTTTTCCACATTTTGTTACGTTACAGCCTTATTCTAAAATGGATTAAATTCTTTTTTTGTTAAATCATCAATCTACACACAATACCCCATAATAAAAAGCGAAAACAGGTATTTAGAAATTTGTGCAAAGTAATTAAAAAGAAATAACTTAAATATCACATTTACATAAGTATTCAGACCCTTTACTCAGTACTTTGTCGAAGCACCTTTGCCAGCGATTACAGCCTCAAATCTTCTTGGGTATGATGCTTCAAGCTTGGCTCAACTGCATTTGGGTAAATTCTATTGCATAGCTATTTTCAGGACCCTCCAGAGATGTTCAACCGGGTTCAAGTCTGGGCTCTGGCTGGGCCACTCAAGGACATTCACAGACTTGTCACAAAGCCACTCCTGTGTTGTCTTGGCTGTGTGCTTAGGGTCGTTGTCCTGTTGGAAGGTGAACCTCCGCTCCCGTCTGAGATCCAGAATGCTCTGGAGCAGGTTTTCATCAAGGATCTCTCTGTACTTTGCTCCATTCATCTTTCCCTCGATCCTGACAAGTCTCTCAGTTCCTGCTGCTGAAAAACATTCCCACAGCATGATGTTGCCACCACCATGCTTCACCGTAGGTATGGTATAGGCCACGTGATGAGCGGTGCCTGGTTTCCTCCAGACGCTTGGCATTCAGGCCAAAGAGTTCAATCTTGGTTTCATCAGACCAGAGAATCTTGTTTCTCATGCCTTTTGGCAAACTCCAAGCGGGCTGTCATGTGCCTTTTACTGAGGAGTGGCTTCCGTCTGGCCACTCTACCACAAAGGCCTGATTGGTGGAGTGCTGCTGACATAGTTATCCTTCTGGAAGGTTCTCCAATCCCCTCAGAGGAACTCTGGAGCTCTGTCAGAGTGACCATCGGGTTCTTGGTCACCTCCCTGACCAAGGCCCTTCTCCCCCGATTGCTCAGTTTGGCCGGGCGGCCAGCTCTATGAAGAGTCCTGGTGGTTCCAAAGTTCTTCCATTTAAGAATGACGGAGGCCACTGTGCTCATCGGGACCTGCAATGCTGCAGAAATTGTTTTATACCCTTCCCCAGATCTGTGTCTCGACACAATCCTGTCTAGGAGGTCTACGGACAATTCCTTCGTCTTCATGGCTTGGTTTTTGATCTGACATGCACTGTCAACTGTGGGACCTTACATAGACAGGTGTGTGCCTTTCCAAATCATGTACAATCAATTTAATTTACCACTGGTGGACTCCAATCAAGTTGTCGAAACATCTCAAGGATATTCAATGGAAACAGGATGAACCTATGCTCAATTTTGAGTATCATAGCAAAAGTTCTGAATACTTATGTAAATGTGATATTTCAGTTATTTCTTTTTAATTAATGTGTGTAGATTGATAATAAAAAAAGAATTTAATCCATTTTAAAATAAGGCTGTAATGTAACAAAATGTTCTGAATGCACTGTATCAATGTTCTCCAGAGATGATGCCAGACCTACTGAGTTACTCCAGCACTTTGTGTCACTTTTTGTAAACTAGCATCTGCAGTTCCTTATTTCTACGTGGAATTATTAAATTCAGGGACATTCAAGAGGGCAGAACTGGAGCACTAATGATTACAGAAACACAAATGATAGGAAGGGACAAAGCAGAAGAGATTTGAAACCATTTTAAGAAATGCATTGCTGGACTGGGAGTCACATGAATGATGGATAAACCAGATTTGGCGAGTTACAATTAGGGTAGTAGAGCTTTAGATGACCTCATTAATGGAAAATGGAACACAAAGCCAGCCTGGAGAATATTTGAACAATCAACTTGAATTAACAGGTGCCAATCAAACCTAGAAGAGCGTATTATTTTATCAGTCATTACTTAATACATTCTACCCTCATTCTACAATGATTAAATCCAGATAAATATGTCAAGGCCATACGAAAAGCATTTCAGTGAATGTGGTGCTCGTGTCTATCAACTCAAGAATCCAAAGGTGGCATTCAAAGAGTACGGATGGGAATGCTGGCCTACATATATCCCTCAACCAACATTTGGAAAGTTATACAGTCATTAACTGATGAGAATCATCAATCCCAAACATTAATTTGTTTTTCTCCCCACAGATGCTGCTTGATTAATACTTTTCTGTGTTTTCCCCCCCACAGATTTGCAGATATTTGCTTTTCAGTCATTTCTCAATGTGATACCAGCGTTTAAACAGGCTGTCACATTTCCCAATACAAACACAGGGCCAATAATCGGGAATGACTTAATTTTCTCTGTGGCACATTGGTATATCTTAAGGTAATGATAGATACTATAAATACGAATTGTGTTTAATTATAAATAGCTTAATATATAGTTCAAAACATGTAGAAACAATGAAAAATGCATTCATGATTAAATTGGAAATGCACAGAAATCTACAAAATGAGGAATTGTTATGTTTTTAATTTACAGTATGTAATAAATTTAAATCTTCTGGAAAATTCTTATTAAAATATTTCAACAATCCATTAGGTAATGAAAAGTCAAATATGAATGGAAAATGAAAATTGTATGGCAGACATAATTAATTTTAAATCTTTGTTCAATGGGCTTCATAATCAAGGTTCAGTTATCTTTATTTTATTCGGATGCATTGTGCAACATTATCATAAGTATTAGTATTTGCAAGAGCAACCTTCAAAGCTGTGGAGGGGTGGGAGATTGCAACCTTCACGTGGTCCGCCCTGTTTCAACGAATGCAATCAACCTGGCGTGCACAATCAAATAAGATTAAACTACAACTTTCGGCTGTGCACGCCATTCGCAAGAATGGGAAGAGCTGTAGGGAAAGACTGGGACAGGGGAAGAGGAAAGATAATTGGACTGTGGGCACAAAAAGCTGGAGTAACTCAGCAGGAGAGGTAGCATCTCTGGAGAGAAGGAATGGGTGACTTTTCGGGTCAAGACCCTTCTTCAGACTAGTTCGGAATAAAGGAAATGAGAGAGATAGAGGAAATGAGAGAGATAGACGATGATGTAGAGAGATAAAGAACAATGAATTAAAGGTATGCAAAAAAGTAACAAGGATAAAGGAATCAGGCCATTGTTAGCTGTTTGTTGGGGGAAAACGAGAAGCTGGTGCAACTTGGGTGGGGGAGGGATTGAGAGAGAGGGAATGCCGGGGTTACTTTCTCTAAAAGTTAGAGAAATCAATATTCATACCACTGGGCTGTAAACTGTCCAAGCGCAATATGAGATGCTGTTCCTCCAATTTGTGTTTAGCCTCACTCGGACAATGGAGGAGACCTAGGTCAGAAAGGTCTGTGTGGGAATGGGAAAGAGAATTAAAGAGTTTCGCAACCGGGAGATAAGGTAGGTTCAGGCGGACTGATCTAAGCAAGGATGACTGAGCAACATATAAGGGTTCAAATTCACTGTCCTTATCTGGAACCTCTTCTGTGTCTAAAAAAATGTGAACATTTCTGTTGCAGAGACCCACCAAACGTCTTCCTTGCCTCCACAGTGGCATTGTATATATCTCATGAGGCTCTGAGGATTTATCCATGCAGGGCCCAAAATATGTCTAATACTTATCTTCTATAATAATATGTTCTAGAAATCTGCCATCTTATCTAACTAGAACATTTTCTTCCACATTGAATACAGTTGAGTAATATTAATCTCTGACCTCATCTATGCCCTCTGGCTCCTCATGCAGATTGCCACTCTGATCCCTAATGAGCCCAACCCTTTCCTTGGTCACTAACTTGCCTTCAACATGCTTAAAAATGTTTTGGAATTGTCCTTAATCTTGCCTAATCTTGTCTTAATTTTCAGCCCATCTTAGTCTTTCTCCATAACAATTTTAAAACTTGCATAGTAAAGGTCGCTGACACTCCTTCTATTTGCCCAGCTATATTCCAACAGATTAGAACTAGCACCTCCCCTTCTCCAATGGGACTTTCTACTTTGTGTCTCAAAAAGTTTTCTCCTGGCAGCACTAAAAAACTCCACCCATTGTAAAACTATCAGCCTTAGATAAACTCAATTAATATTAGGATATACTGAAATACTATTATTTACACCTTTCTCCGATTTGCCAACATATCTGGTCTTCTGTCTTGTCTTGACTAATTGCAGGTTTGTAGTGCACGTGCAAAGTGACCACCCCCTTTTTCGTTTACAAGTTCCATCAACATACATCCTAAATTGAACAACACTCTGGGATATCTTCCATCCTTACTGCTGGCTTCTTGATTAATACAATCAATTGATTGATTGATTATCCCTACTATTTTACAACCCGCACCACTCTCAAGCCATCTAAAACTTCACACTCCAGTACATGTTGCCAGTCCTGCCTATCTTTCAACCACATCTCTGTAATAGCAATGATATCATATCCTCACATGTTATTCGCAATCCTCATCTCATCCGCCTTGCTTTGCCTACTCCTTGTGTCAAAATAGATGCAGCCTTGCATTCCTCCCATGTGCCTGGAGACTTAGTTTTCCATTCTATACTTGACTGTTCCTCACCCTCTACTGAACTCTTATTTTGTGTCCCATTCCTTTGCCAAGTTAGTTAAAACCCTATCCAACAGCTCCAACCAACTCCCTCTGCAAGGGTGTTGGACCCATTCCAATTCATATGCAAACTGTCCAGCTTGCATAGTTTCTACTTTTCTCACAAACAGTTCCAGTAATACAGAAATCCAAAGCCCCCCTTCTTCAGCTGCAAACTCAACTGCTCAGCCCCCTGTCCTCTATTGGCTAGCGTGCAACACTCAGGAAGTAATTCAAAGATTACAACCTTTGAGTTCCTGCTCTTTAAATCAGCTACCTGGCTCCTTGCATTCAAGTTGCAAAGCTTCATGTCTCATCTTACTAAATGCCAGCGTGAACCTCAGCCACTGACCCTCCATCTTTAATATGTCCTGCAGTGGTTCTGTGGCATTCTTGACTCTGGCATTAGGGAAGCACCACACTATCATGGACTACATCAACGGTCAAAGAAACACCTTTCCATTTTCAGAAAATAAGTCATCCTTGGCCTTATCTCAAGTTTCAAGGGTTGGGGCATATGCATTGATGATCCCAGTTCTGTGTTAAGCGTGACCCAAAGAGTTATAAGGTGCTCAATAATTCCACTGGAGGGGTGTCGCTGAAATGCAGGACCAATTCATTCTAGACAGTGAATCTCACTCCATGAAGATGATCTTCTTCTGGTTTGTGCCTCAGGAACGATATCAAGCATCATGTTCTGCCTGCATATCACCCTCCAGCAGCTGTTTCTAACTTTGCCCTTCCTTCCCCGAACCCCAAACTGGTTTAATTGGCCCTTTTGTCTGCTACCACCTGATTCTGTCTCACAAGTCCATCCCTCTTCCATCTTGCTGCTTCTGCCTGCCATCCCATTACCGCATCTCAGTACACCAATTGCCCCTTGTCCCACCCTCTCCCACTTCTCTTTATACTGGCAATCTTCCTTCTCCATTCTCAGTCCTATTGCAGGTCTCGACTTGAAATGTTGACAATTCCTCCTCCCACCATCCCCCACATATGCTGCTTGACTTGCTAAGTTCCTCCAGCCTTTTGCTTTTTGTTCCTTCTTTTGTAAACTGGCCATCTTCTGTCTGCCATGTCTCATTCAAGGCATCAATGATGATGACCAAGCTGTAATCGTAGAATGACGTTCAGCACTTCAACTGTGGATTGCTCAAAAGATCCTCAACTTCAGAATGTGGAATGGAAGTTGCCTGCAAATAGTTTATTTTAATGAGTGTTAGTCATTGCATACAAGCTACCACATGAATGCCAATCCCAGTGGAAAAGTGCGTGGAGGGGGGGTGGGGCGTAAGGCAGTTGGAGATCAAACTGTACTACTAGTTGGCATTAACATTCACTTGCTGGTAGGTACATAGACATGTACCACAACAGGTGGACTATATACGTGGGGGGTATAGGCACACGGGTCCATGCCCACTGCCTCTCACCTTGTTACTCAACCCCACCTTCCAATTCAACATCATGCCTCCATTGCTGGCTATGCCCCGACCTCTGATCACATTCCCAACCATAGGCTGCATATCCAGCCCAAATTCCTAAACTCCTGCTCTGGCTATACAATTGGCCCACATGAAAAGTCCCAACTCCAGCAGTACACCTGGCCCTTGTTCTCTTTAAGAGCAGGATTGATGTGCAATCAAAAGCTTGTCCCAAGCTGCCAGAGGTGGTGCCATCCAAGGACCTGTTGCTGCGCAGACCACACTATTGGACTCTGGGATGTGTGGAGCAAGAATAATTTGCTCTTGGCATTTGGACTAGAGTGTCAAAGAGTGGCTAATCTGGGCAGTGTTACTGGACCAACTAGATTTCTTCCATTCAATGTTTTTTTCTCTACTGATTCTACTTGACCAGTCTTTGACCATGCTATTGCTCCATGCCTTTAGGGCCTGTCCCACTTAGGTGACTTTTTAGGCGAGTGCAGGAGACTCTGCGCTCGCCATATGATCGCCACATGTTCGCTGGTGGTCTCTGGTAAGTCTCCTTCATAGTGGCGAGGAGTTCCCGCATTCTGGGAACTAGTCACGGCCTCAGTATGGTCGCCACAAATTTTTCAACACGTTGAAACATTTTCTGCGACCAAAAATTGGTCGCCATGGAGAAAATCGATAATCCTGTAGTCGTAGGTGCAGTTGTAGTGGAGTCGCCATGTAGTTATGGGTAGTCAAGGTAGTCGTAGGTAGTTTTAGTTAATCGCCTTTGCTGTCATTTTCAGTGGCTCATTGGGGGAAAAAAAACGTAAGCACGAGTTTTCAGAACCAAGGATAACTGACCGGTAATGTGAAATGCCCGCTAAACTTCACAGCTGTGTATCTCTGGCTTATTAAAAGTTGTCTGGCTTCTTAAAAGTGTCTCCACTCCTTCTTCTCCCTTCTCTCCCCCCCCCCCCCCCCCCCTCCCCTCTTTTAAAGGACTTACCGTACACTGTGCTAGCCGTCTTAACCTTCCTGTTCATCGCGGTGTGTGTCTGTATCACCTTGGCTTTGCACCGTGTGAATTTCGGACAGCGCTACCCTCGCTTTCCCTGGCCCCCGCCTTTGCGATGTGTTTGTGTGTGTGTGTGTCACTCTGACAGTCGCCGGTACTGTTCCAGGTTTTTCAGGTGACTGCCGGGAACTTGAGTCGCCGGCAGTCCGCTGAAAAATCGCCTAAGTGGGACAGGCCCTTTAATATTTCCCTTTCAAGACTCTGTATTACATTGTCTTTGCAAATATTCCTGCCATAGTGTGTCTTGCAATATTAATAGGGAGTAAATCCAAAATTGTTGTTTATCATAGCTTTTGAGATATTCATACAAGAAGTAAAACTTTAAATTCTATTCTCAATATTAAAATATATTTTGTTCCACTTTTTACATGTTAAAAATATAAAAAGGACAACATTTCTTTGTTAATTTTTCAACCTTTACATACAAATCCCAGGACCCAGACCCCCCCGCCTGAAAAATACAAAACAGGTGAAGAACTATGACTGGATTGTAAATAACATACCCAAAACTATGGAAAAACATATTCAAAAACTTGCTTATCCATCAGACACATTACTAGCTCTTCCAAAAACAAGACAGTAAATCAGTCAGTGAACTTTGGTTAAAATGATTAATAAAAAGCATCATCTCAAGAAAGCATGCCAACAAATGTTTTACTTGAATCACCTATCAGTAAACAATGGGTGAATACAACCTGCTGACATGTCTTTGTACGACAGACCACTTAGAACAGTGAGCCAACTTAAATAGAAATAGAAAACTCCTGAAATGTTTTACACAAAAGCTGCTCCAATTTCAGAAATGGTCTAAATAGCAACGTTATTTTAGAATATCAGCTTGGTGATAAGTTGCAGGATGTTTCATCTGCAAAGTGCCTTAGTCCATTTTGCGGTCAGAGGCAGTAATACATGTATCAAAATAAACTTGAAGCCTGAATTAGCAGTTTGTTAAACATCAATTTTATTTTTAGTTCATATGTACTCCTCGGTTATAAGATAAAGTAAACTCAACTTCACTGTATTCAAAAGTGGGAGGAGGGGGGGGTAGGTTTTGTATCTGAAATAAGTGACAGAGAGAAAAAGATAAATATTTATGTCGTCCCTTTTGCAATTTTAGAATGCCCTGAAGTAACTTACAGCCAAGGAACTATTTTTAGTGAGCTATGATTGGTTGTAGGAAACCTAGCAGCTAATTTACAAACTCAAGAATTCACAAAGACGTCAGTGTGATAAGTCCAATTATCGCTGACCAGAAGATGCAAAAGGTCTCTGGAAAATAACACTTTTCAGACAATCTATTTCCTTTTCCAAAACAAAAAAGAATTCACTATTATAATAAAAACTGCTCTTTTAAAGAATTGTGAAATACGTCACTGAAGTTTATGCCACAGAATTTAAAACAAGATTCAAATTCTCAATCAATGCAACTTATTGGCTGGAAAATGAGGTTGCAGACAATGATTGCAAAAAAAGCATAAAAAAAAAAAAAAGTACCCTATTCTACACTATTAACATATCCTACAACTTATTACCGAGTTGTTTATCCATCAAACTTTTCTTTGATAATGTATCCAGTTTAAGACACGAGAGGTAGAAATTCATTCTCTGTGTTATGCACAAGACATGCATCAAAGTGAATGCAGATCGGACTCTGCTTCTGAAGTTCAGTTCGACTGAAGCAGAGTGGAACAATCAAACATTACTATTTGCAATATTTGCACACATAATCAAGTAAAAATCAAATGATTTTCTATATCGCGTTCCTTTACAAAATCTTATAAAGCTGTGCTTTATGTTTGAAAAGGTGAGTCACAAAATCAGAGCTAAAGAAACAAGCAGAAACTTGTACTCACAAGTGCCGTAACACATCTCAAAACTATCCCAAAGCATTTTACATACAATTAGTTCGATGTCAGGTACCGGATAGTGAATTTACCTAGAAAGATCTGTTACGAATAACTGGATGAATAACTGGTTAGTGTTTTTCTGTAAAGGATTGGGAAAAAATGGTGGGTAGGACAGCTGGATAACTCATTACCAATAAAAACAGGGGGGGGGGAAAAAACAGGCTTTTTATCTTGGTAAAGAGATAATGTATACAGCTGAAGTCTGCTTTTATATGTCGAGAAGTAAACAGTCAGATATTCATCTGCACCTCCTCCAATCTTGTCCATTGCATTCCTGTGACCTCCTCTACATTGGTGAGGCCAAACGCAGACGAGACAACCACTTTGACAAGCACCTGTGCTCTGACTGCTAAGGACATCTGAATCTCCCAGATGCCAGCCATTTTAATTTTCTTTTCCATTCCCACACCAACCTTTCTGTGAGCAGCAAGCTTAGGGGCAAAGTCAAATATAGTTCACAGATTACTTTTCTCAGATGTCCATTCATGTATTAATAGTAGTAGTATTGTAGAACTTATATTGTTAGACTTTTAGTTTAGTTTAGAGATACAGCATGGAAACAGGCACATCAGCCCACCGAGTCTGCACCGACCAGCGATCCCATACACTAGTTCTGTCCTACAAGCAAGGGATAATTTACAGAAGCTAATTAACCTAGATATCTGCTGTCTTTGAAATGTGTGAGGAAGTGGGAGCACCTGGGGAAAACCCACTTTTGAATACAGTGAAGTTGAGTTCACTTTATATTATAACCGAGGAGTACATGTGAACTAAAAAGAAAATTGATGTTTAACAAACTGCTAATTCAGGCTTCAAGTTTATTTTGATACATGTATTACTGCCTCTGACCGCAAAATGGACTAAGGCACTTTGCAGATGAAACATCCTGCAACTTATCACCAAGCTGATATTCTAATATTTGATCGAAAGGGTTAGGAAAAGAACATGTTTTAAGGAACATCTTAAAAGATGAAAGAGAAAGAAGATTAAGCAGTGAATTCCAGAGTTTAGGACCTTGACAAAGAAGGCACAGTCTCCAACAATAATGTATCTATAATCAGGGGATGCTCAGCAGGCCAAAATAACAACAAATGCAGTTATCATGGAAAGTTGGAAGGACTGAAAATGAATATAGAGACAGGACGGATTTGACATCAGTGTTTTTAAAAATATCAAAAGCCATGAACTAAAAACTGTGCTTTTCCCCATTGTTAACCTTCTTATTCATCATTACACAAGCCGTAAGCTACAAGCAAAAAAAAGTTAAGAACACATTGACGTTGGAGCAATCCTTAATTTGTCCACCAAAGCAAAAATAAACGAGGTTCTTCTACTTCCTTGTGTTTTGCAACGTGATCTGGCATGGCCCGACTTCAATATACTTTCTACCTATATCTTTATAGCTCACTGATCCTATCAAAAGTGTTTTGACTAACCAACACAATGAGTCACTTATCATCTGCCTTGGTTCATTAAATTCTCACCTTTTTACTTTATTGGTATTGGTTTGTTATAGTCATGTATACTGAGATGCAGTGAAAAGCTGTTGTTTGTGTGCTATCCAGTCAAATCAAATCATACTATAATCAAGTCATACATAAGTACAACAGGTAGTGCAAAGAGAAAAATTACAGAATGCAGAATATAGTTTACAACATTGTAGCATCAGAGTTACAAAGAAAATGTCTAACATCTGCGAGGCGGTAGATTGGAAGATCGGGCCTACACCCAATCTTATGGGAAGACCGTTCAGTAACCTCATAACGTGCCATGACCAACCTCTCAAAACATTTCATGATGGTAGATGAAAGAGCTACTGGACAGTAGACATTAAGGTATGCTATCTTGCTTTTCTTGGGTACTGTGAGCTTCTTAAAGTAGGTGGAGACTCAGAATGGAGGATTAAGAGTTTAAAGATATCTGTGAATACTTCTGCCAGCTGCCATTAGGTTCTGAGGATGCGACTGGGGACTCTATCTGGCGCAATTGCTTTCTGTGGGTTCAAACTCAGGAAGACCAATCAGACATTTGCCCAGTGACGAGGGTTACAGGCTGAATATTTCATGCAAACGTGCCAATCAGTCCATCCCATGATATATTACAGACTAGCAGGAAGATGATAGAATACTGAGATAAGTTTATGAGTTAGTTTAATTGTTGGCTTGTATAGGAAAATAGATTTCAAGGTGAATCTTTTTAAAATACCGATATGGCAGGCCAAATTACAGGAGTTAGGGAGTTCCAAAACAAAATGGCCCATGTAAGAAAACCTTTTACCACCAGTGGTAGGTGTTCATCAGAAGTAACTTCTATATTCATGACCCAAGATAGCACCAAAATGGTAAATTTATTATGGGAACAGATGCAGCGGTACTGCATCATATTTGTTTCGACTGGACTTTATGCGGAAGATGTCTACAAAAGCATATTATCATTATCATTATCATCCTTTTATTGTCATCTTGCAAAGCAACAATTGTACAGTGCAAAATGAGAAGACGTTTCCCAGGGAATACCGGAGCATCGCACATAAAAACTTAAACATTTCACGCATAAATAAAAACGATTTAAATTTTTTTTTTTTAAATAAAATAAAAAAACATATAAATAAGAGGAGAGAGGAAGAGTAGATCTTGTTTGAGAAAGTGATCTGTTGTGGAATAAAGGTGCCGTAGTCATCCAAGGGTAGATTTTTGAGTAGTAACTGTGATAGTGAAGTCTGAGTTTTGGCAAATATAGAAATGCCAAATCCAGAGAATGATGACAATCAGTTCAGCATTATTTACACTTACACTCACATAGTTCTGATTAAGGAGTGATAGGTACACCAAAGGTGCAAATAAAAATAGAAATGTGATTGTTTAAATAAAAGAAGGTGTCAAAGTTAGAGGTCAGAAAATCACTCATTAATCCTATAACAACAGAGGTGTTATGGTGCGGGGAAAGCATTAGGAGTTAACAGAAATTCTGAGTGAGCTTTTCCCATCATTTTTAAGTGGAGAAGAACAGAAAAAGAAAATCAAAGTGGTAAGAAAGTACTGTTCAGAAATAACTTGAGAGGCTTTCAAGGAGGAGTGCAGGATGTCATAGGAGAGAATTTTTTTTTTTTGCAGTGGGTGAGCTAGGTTTCTGGATACAGAAATGAGCAGAGTGGGAATTTGGGCATAATTTGAATACTCTAATGTTAAGGAAATAGTCCAAAGATTAAAAGCATTGTGAGGAAAGGTAATTCGTAAAGAGGTATGTATGTAACTTTTCATGGCTTGTAATGAGTTGGAAGATCAGCCATGATCATATCGAATGGCGGTGCAGGCTCGAAGGGCCGAATGGCCTACTCCTGCACCTATTTTCTATGTTTCTATGCTTCTATGTAATATTTTAAAACCATTTTTCAGGTCTGTGAAAATAAATAGGTGGATTTGATGAAACATTGATAGTAAATAAGTATTTTTCATCGGATACTGTAATATCCTAGAGTAGTTAAAAACTATTTTCAGAAGCTACATACAAGGCACTTTTGAAGAAAAGATACATTCTTATTCTGTCCTTCAAAGATAATTAAAGCAGTCCACTGAAAAGTGCCAATGTTCTATACAGTTAAACTTGTCAAATTCTAATATATGCTCACACGAATAAGATACGGTTAGAGTCCCGAGTCTCCAAATCAGATCAATGGACCTTGTGTCAAAAAACTGGAAACTGCACCAGTGAAAAGCTTGAAGTTAAAATATCTTACCTTGAGAGAATCAAAGCATGCAATAACTCGTCCGTTTTCAACTTGACAGCTTTTTGGTGGATGTGCAAACTTGCATTCCTGGTCTGAACGTGAACATGTCCCTCTCTGAAACTGTCTGCACACTTCTAATGTCAGCCATTTTGTATCACGTACTGGAGTAACATTTACAGCCATAATAAATCGAAGTGTTTTAGCGTGTTTTAGAACAGCTTAATATCAGTGTTCTGAGGGAAATGCAGCAGCCAAAAGAATTAAAAACAAAAAGATATTTTTTTCAATATATAAAATACTTCTGAATGTTCATGAACAAAAAAATCACTTCATAAAACGCTGCTCGAAAATTGGTTTGCCATGAATTAGTCAACATCAAAACAGTCAAGTCAGCAAGTAGTCGATCGGTCACTGGTTGAGCTGCGGCCTTCCGTTTGAGGAGATTTAACCCTTTTTTCTTTTTGTCGATATGATAGTTGAATATGTATTTCTGCTGACACGTTCACTTTATTGCTTTTAATTAAAAGTTGTTTTGACGCAATCACATCAGTTGATTGAATATGAATCGTGCTTGATTCACTTTGTTATTGATTTTACTGTATTCAGCGTAAGCTCTCCATATGTTGGTTAGTTCTTCCTGCAGTAGATTGTTGTTCCAGATTTTTTATGTAGTGTTCAGTTTAAGATAAAACAGCAGCCACAGATGCAGCAGAGATTTCGGTTTTCAGTTGCACGTTAGGCAAGACATTTGTCTAATTGGCAGCAAGCAAGGCTCACGAGAGCAGACCGACCTACAAGCAGTTCCAAGTAACACAGACTTCAGCAAAGGCACTTTTCATGACATACCTGTTGAGTGAAACAAAAATAAAACAAAAATCATGCTTCTGTAAAGTAACTTTCACTGTTTAAACCAGCATACGCAATAACATACAGCCATCATTTCATTTTCCATGTACTCGAGAAGAGAACGGAAGCAGTACTAACAAGGCAGCATACTGCAGTCAGCCATGCTATTGCAGATTAAAAAAAGGAGTTGGCTTCCCTCGTGAAACTATGCTTGATCGAGGGAACAGCCAATCGTAACATGTATTGCAGCAATATTCTGGGCAGCAGTCCAATAGTCTGATGTATTTCAAATGGCTGAGTGTGCCAGATGACATTACGCTCTCAATACAGAAAATGCTTCAACCCAATACGACCAGGCCTAATGCTATATAGAGGTACTGTGTAGGCCTGCTTTCAAATTGATTGGGAATTCATCTCTACAGACTGCAGTGCTCTACTGAATATGCACTGCCTCTATTAACGCGATTCTTCCTGTTCGTTCAGGAGTGGTGCTATTCCCAAAAAGGCACAAATGCAGTCGCAACATTCAGTACCCTTATCTGGAAGAAAATGGACATACAGTAATTCAGTCAATATTTCACAAACATCTGCGAACACTTACATCTACAGATGCTGAGCAGAAGGGAACCACAGAAGGTAATGACGGAATGGGGGTGGGGAAAGTAAACAACACAAATTCTGTCAAATAGGCAGCAGCTATATCCTACTTCCTTCATGATTTAACCCTATGAATGCTAACTAAGAATGAACACATCTAAATGTTGCACTTATCAGGACATTATAATATCACAATATTGAATTATTCTTTCTAACCTCTATCATGTGGCTGATATGAAAATTATAGTTAATTTACAATCTAGTTTTAAAACTCTATATGTTCTGACTGGTTAGCTGAATCATTCTTTGAAACAATTGAAGATGACCTCTATACAACTGTCGGGACAGTCACATGACTCACTGAGAGTGGCGACAATGAGGCATAACAGAATTAAACTATCATTTCTAGACAATTAACCAGTCAAAAACACAATTCAAAAACAAGGTTTCAAAAGTATAATGTATTGATTAATAATCCAATTTCCTGACAGAACATAATCATTGTCACAATCATGACAGAACAACAGAACATTGTCTAATTACAAGAGAACTAGCACATATTTCAATGGCATGTGGCTCCAGAAATGCAAGCATTATTCATCCACAACTTCAGCGGCTTGTTAAAACGACAGTTCTTACAAACAAAACTTGTTATGCTTTTATTGAGCCACAGGATTAAAAAATTTGGTTTATGCATCAAATTTAACGCAAAGAGATTATGATCAGTGCAACAGATTTTTGGGTAATACTCGTGAAATTCCTGTACATTTTTAGTACTGGATTTCAAAAATAAGCAGTAGTATAACATCATGGTATATCATATTTCAATAGGTTGTTGTGTGGAATGGATGGACATGAGTGTGCAGACTACTCAAAACACAAAATTCCTTTCTCAGGGATAAACATTAGGTCCTGAGGAACACAGGAACAGAGTTACGCAAGTTAGTTTTTAAGCTGTTCAATGAAATTAGCTAATTCAATCAACTTCATCCTCTCCATATGGCAGGTACACACACGCATGGTGATGGGGAGAGAAAGGGTGCAGGGCAGCTAACGACACTTACAATTTGACATGCTCAAATTTAGCAATTAGGACATTAGCACTAAACCAGGGTGGAAGATTGCAACCTTCACATGGTCCACCCTATTTCAACGAATGCAATCAACCCGGTTTGCACAATCAAATAAGATCAAATAGAACAAGTTGTCCTACAACTTTAGGCTGTGCACGCCAAATTCAAGAAGAGGAAGAAGCACTAAACCATGTTAAATCTTTTTTTTTGGGATTGAATCAGCCATCAACTACAAAGTAGGAAACCTGACATTATGAAACAAACTCTGAAGTGGGAAAGAATCAACGATATTAGATGAAAATGTCAATTTAGTAAAAAAAGACCTTAAATGTCACTGATAGGAATAACAACACAGAATTTATATATTAATTTATATCAGTTGCAACAGGAAAACAAGTACAATTCACAACAAAAATGCAAATAGAAATTACAATGAATTTATTAAGCATATTCAGTATTAACCATTAAGTAAGTGGTAGTTAAATATTTAGGAATAATATACGTAAAATATTACAATAAAGACAAAATATGAAAACAATGTATACTTACTGAATTAAAATGAAAGAATAATTAAAAACAAGCTAAAACCCCAATACCTTTCTATTGGTTAATAGGCTCAAATTGATGTAAATAGTGAAACAAGCAGTGGTTTAGATAGATAGATAGATAAATACTTTATTAATGAATAACGATGATAACGAATGGAAATATCATACAATTTGCAGATAAGAGGGAGGCTAGTCTATTAAGTCCACAGTCTACACACTTATTGGTTCACTCCAACTCTCCTTACTCATCAAAAATGTATTTCCGCAGGACTTCCAAATTAATTTATTAAAAAATGAAATCTGTTTCAGAGAATTTACACTGGGCAATTACTAACTACCTATTTTCTTCTAATCAACCTTCCAGAATATGTGTGCCTTGTTACCATCCCAATAGGAACATAGAAAATAGGTGCAGGAGTAGGCCATTCGGCCCTTCGAGCCTGCACCGCCATTCAATATGATCATGGCTGATCATCCAATTCAGTTTCCCATCCCTGCCTTCTCTCAATACCCACTGATCCCTTTAGCCACAAGGGCCACATCTAACTCCCTCTTAAATATAGCCAATGAACTGGCCTCAACCACCTTCTGTGGCAGAGAAGTCCACAAATTCACCACTCTCTGTGTAAAAAATGATCTTCTCATCTCGGTCCCAAAAGACCTCCCTCTTATCCTTAAACTGTGACCCTAGTTCTGGACTTCCCCAACATCAGGAACAATCTTCCTGCATCTAGCCTGTCCAACCCCCCAAGAATTTTGTAAGTTTCTATAAGATCCCCCCTCAATCTTCTGAATTCTAGCGTGTACAAGCCGTCCATCCAGTCTTTCTTCATATGAAAGTCCTGCCATCCCAGGAATCAGTCTGGTTAACCTTCTCTGTACTCCCTCCATGGCAAGAATGTCTTTCCTCAGATTGGGAGACCAAAACTGTACGCAATACTCCAGGTGTGGTCTCACCAAGACCCTGTACAACTGCAGTAGAACCTCCCCGCTCTTATACTCAAATCCTTTTGCTATGAATGCTAACATACCATTTGCTTTCTTCACTGCCTGCTGCACCTGCATTCCTACTTTCAATGACTGGTGTACAAGGACACCCAGGTCTCGTTGCATCTCCCCTTTTCCTAATCGGCCACCATTCAGATAATAGTCTACTTTCCTGTTTTTGCCACCAAAGTGGATAACCTCACATTTATCCACACTATACTGCATCTGCCATGCATTTGCCCACTCACCCAACCTATCTGTCACCTTGCAGCCTCCTAGCATCCTCCTCACAGCTAACACTGCCCCCCAGTTTCGTGTCATCCGCAAACTTGGAGATGTTGCATTCAATTCCCTCATCCAGATCATTAATATATATTGTAAATAGCTGGGGTCCCAGCACTGAGCCTTGCGGTACCCCACTAGTCACTGCCTGCCATTCTGAAAAGGACCCGTTTACTCCTACTCTTTGCTTCCTGTTTGCCAGCCAGTTCTCTATCCACATCAATACTGAACCCCCAATACCGTGTGCTTTAATTTTGTATACTAATCTCTTATGTGGGACCTTGTCGAAAGCCTTCATATATAGTAGAATATAGTAGAAGCCTAGTGGCCAGAAGATCTAGGGTGACGGAGGAACTGAAGGAAATTCACATTAGGCAGGAAATGGTGTTGGGTAGACTGATGGGACGGAAGGCTGATAAATCCCCAGGGCCTGGTGGTCTGCATCCAAGGGTACTTAAGGAAGTGGTTCCAGAAATTGTGGACATTGGTGATCATTTTCCAATGTTCTATAGATTCAGGATCAGTTCCTATGGATTGGAGGGTAGCTAATGTTATCCTACATTTTAAGAAAGGTGGGAGAGAGAAAACAAGGAATTATAGACCAGTTAGCATCGGTGGTGGGGAAGATGCTGGAGTCAATTATAAAAGATGAAATAGCGACACATTTGGATAGCAGTAACAGCATGGATTTACGATGGGGGAAATCATGCTTGACTAATCTTCTGGAAATTTTTGAGGATGTAACTAGGTAAATGGACAAGGGAGAGCCAGTGGATGTAGTATACCTGGACTTTCAGAAAGCTTTTGATAAGGTCCCACATAGGAGATTAGTGGGCAAAACTAATCCATAGAAAATTGGTTGGCAGACAGGAAACAAAGAGTAGGGATTAATGAGTCCCTTTCAGAATGGCAGGCAGTGAGTAGTGGGATATCGCAAGGCTCGGTGCTGGGACTGCAGCTATTTACAATATACATTAATAATTTAGGTGAAAGGATTAAAGGTAACATTAGCAAATTTGCATATGACACAAAGTTGGGTGGCAGTGTGAAGTGTGAGGAGGATGCAGGGTGACTTGGACAGGTTTGGTGAGTGGCCAGATGCATGGCAGATGCAGTTTAATGTGGCTAAGTGTGAGGTTATCCACTTTGGTGGCAAAAACAGGAAGGCAGATTATTATCTGAATGGTGTCAAGTTGTGAAAAGGGAAAGCACAACGAGATCTGGAGGTTTTTGTTCATCAGTCACTGAAAGTAAGCATGCAGGTACAGCAGACAGCGAATAAAGCAAATGGCATGTTGGCCTTCATAACATGAGGAGTTGAGTATAGGAGCAAAGAGGTCATTCTGCAGTTGTACAGGACCCTAGTGAGACCACACCTGGAGTATTGTGTGCAGTTTTGGTCCCCTAATTTGACAAAGGACATTCTTGCTATTGAGGGAGTGCAGCATAGGTTCACAAGGTTAATTCCCGGGATGGCGGGATTGTCATACGTTGATAGAATGGAGCGGCTGGGCTTGTATAGTCTGGAATTTAGGATGAAAGGGGATCTTATTGAAACATATAAGATTATTAAGGCATTGGATATGCTAGAGTCAGGAAACATGTTCCCAATGTTGGGGGAATCCAGAACCAGGGGCCACAGTTTAAGAATTAGGGGTAGGCCATTTAGAACTGAGATGAGGAAAAACTTTTTCACCCAGAGGGTTGTGAATTTGTGGAAATCTCTGCCTCAGAAGGCAGTGAAGGCCAATTCTCTGAATGCTTTCAAGAGAGTTAGATAGAGCTCTTAAAGATAGCGGAGTCAGGGGATATGGGGAGAAGACAGGAACGGGGTACTGATTGTGGATGATCATCCATGATTATATTGAATGGCGGTGATGGCTCGAAGGGCCGAATGGCCTACTCCTGCACCTATTGTCTATTGTATAAGTAATTCACCATTTGGTTTGCAAAGTATGTGATCTTGGAAGATCTATGCTACACACTTCAACCATTGAAGAAATGCCCAAACTGCCACCTTTCTGCTCAACTCCAAAACCAGTTTGTCTGTCTATAAATGTTTTACCTTCCAACTGATTTGACTAATATATGCACAGTAAAAGAAAGAACAATTCAAATACTTGATTACACATTATGTATTTCAGAAGTTCTACAGCATGATCACAGGTATTTGTTAAGAAAAAAAGCATCACACACGCAACACTACTTACCTTGAGTCTTACTACAGTGCTTCAGTATCAGCCACTGGTTAAAAATTAACGACAATTTTAACTGGAGTTGACTACCATACTCATAACAGTAAATAATCATGAAAGTGCAGATTTGTGTCCCTAAGAGTATTGAAATTGTTCTTCTCACATGATTAAAACAGCATTTTTAAACTCATGAAATATCATCTAGAATCAGGTCAAACTTTTATTTGAAAGTTTCTATAAAGATTTTTTTAAAACAGTGATCAGCGTTTGATTAAATCTACAGTGCGAATTGGAAAAAATCTGCTTTTATATTGCTGGACCAAGAAGTTTCTTAAAAATCATAGCCTGCTGCATTTTGCTACTTTTGACTTTTGTTCCAATGGGTAAACGTATGGGCCTGTCCCACTTAGGCGACTACAGGAGACTGCGATCGCCACATGTTCGCGGGTGGTTGCCGGGGAGTTGCCTTCATGGTCGTGAGTAGTTCCCACATTCTCTGAACTAGTCACAGCTTCATTTTGGTTGCCGCTAATTTCTCAACATGTTGAAAAATTAGCAGTGACCAGAATGAAGCCGCCATGGTGAGTAGCAAGAATTCTCGTGCCATAGGTGCAGTGGTAGTGGGTCGCCAGGAGGTCGTAGGTTATTGTAGTTTCTCATAGGTTGTCGCCGGTGCTGACCGGTGAATTTCATTAGTTCACTGGGGAAAAAAAACATAAAGAATAGTTTTCCCAAGGATAACCGACCGGTAATGTAAATGTCCACCGAGCTTCACAGCCGTGTATCTCTGGCTTCTTAAAAGTTGTCTCCACTCCTTTTCCCCATCCCGTCTCCCCCCTCTTTTAAAGGATTTAAATTACCCTTCCCGTACACTGTGCTTTCACCGTCTTAATTACAGCGCCAACCTTCCTGTTTATCGTAATGTGTCTGTATTAAATTGGCTTTGTACCGTGTGAATTTCACTCAGACAGCTCTCCCCCTGCTTGCCCAGTCCCCCACCTGCATAACGGGCTGGTGAAGGAAGCGATGTATTCCACTCTGACAGTCGCCGTTCCAGCTGCCGGTTTTTCAGCAACCGGTTATGACTTGACAGTCGCCTGAAAAATCTCCTAAGTGGGACAAGCCCATTACACACTGTAAATACTATTGTATGTCAGCTGTTTACGAACATAATTAGCTTTTTCACCTGATACCCTGGTAGCTAGGTAATTTTTACATTTACAGCTGAGAATAATTTCAGCTATATAATCCCTATTGATGCAGCAGTAGCAATCCTATGTTCTATGAATGCCATTTCCTGACTTGAATATTTGAACAGCAGATTCTAATGCATTTTTACTTTTCACTTTGCTTAGAACCAAAGACAGGTCAAAACATTTGAACCAAGTAATACAATTCTCTTTCACTACTGTTCAAATAGCTTGAGGTTTGGAGCTTTATCTCAAACAGAAAAAAAGTAACATTTTCACAGCAATACCAATAAGGTGGAATCACTGGGAATTACATCTCTTTGGAAAGAAATAGTTCCTTTTCCCTTAATCTTTTGCTACAGAACACTAATAATCCTGATCATAATGCTGACAATAAATACGGTATCACGAGTAGGTCGTGAGGAATGGTATCTTTACTGCCGCAGTAACAGCTGGACTAGTTTAATAAAAAGACAGACAATACCCAAGGAATCAGTGGACAACTATTATTTTCTTTCCCCACAACATAACTTGCTGGGAAGATCTGGGCAGGCAAACTTTAGCGATGACTTTAGTTTAAAACTTTAAAGTCACTTCCTTTACAAAACATAGCAGTACTTATTTTACTGCAATTTCTTCATATTGCTGTGAGAATACTTAGATGAATGCTTTTAAAACTATACCAATGGAGCCTGAAATAAGTAAGAAGACTTAGATAACTCGTTTCCATTCCAAAGCATAAAAAAATGGGGAAATTGCACAAATTATAGATATTATAGAATAATCTTCCAAAGCCAATAATTTAAAAACTGTACCATTAAATTTGAAGTTTAATGATACCCTTCCCACTGCTACAGAACGGTGGGATTTGACCAATTAGCGTCAAGCTAAATAGCAGAGCCACTCGAATGACATATTCTTGTTCCTATGTGTAATTCACTTCCCATCTTCTCACGATTAACATTCAACAGAGAGAAAATGTATACATTCAAGACAAAGATTCCATAGCAAGCAACAAGGATTAAAATTAGAAATTGATTATCTTGATCCTAGCTCAAGGTAATTAATTAACCTCCAAATTTTGACTTTTTTTAAAAGTATTAAATGTTCTCACTGTTCATTCTGCACAAATCTAAATATTGTTGGGAGCTAATGCGAAAGGCATAATTGCGTCATGTTTTTACCTTTATTTTAATAATGAGGAAATCATAAAATAAATTTGATAAAATCCGTCCTGCATCCAATGCTGAGATTCAAATGTTCCAAAGGAAATCTCATGAACCACCCACCCCCCATTTCAAGATATTTTGCCAAACTTTTTTCAACAAAAATGCAACATAGAAACATAGAAAATAGGTGCAGGAGTAGGCCATTCGGCCCTTCGAGCCTGCACCGCCATTCAATATGATCATGGCAACACATTCTAGATACTAGTTAATTCAACCTGACAAAATATATGCATTCCATTATTAATAAAGTCGCTATTATTCTATTTATTTCTTTTTCAACAATTCTGCCTCCAATGTTTGGATAAATGGGAATTTATATTGAAAACCTGTTTCTGGAAACACTCAGCAAGTCCATTTATCTTGCCACAGATATGACGACCTGCTGAGCATTTCTCACATTTTTTGCTTTTGTTTTGGATTTCCAGCATCTGTATTTTATTTTTGTTTATTTTTAGAAGCTCCTGAAAATGCTTGTTCATTAAACGGACGAGCTCTTTTCCAACAGTTTCTGCTTTCACTGCAGAACTTCACCTTTTGCTTTCCACTCAATTCTATCAGTTCTATAAAAAGGGGGAGAAAAATAAACTGTTCAGACTTGAAACACCAATCTAGCTGTGCAAACAGTAACTTTGACATTGCTTGTTTGTTCCTTTGATTCCACGGCCACTATATCCTGCTTCCTACTACTTATCTTCAATGTCTTCCAATTCTGACAAAAATTTGACACGTTGTGACTTGATCAATACTTCAACGCTGTATTTTAGTTTCCTGAAATACGAGTTATTTGTATTATTTCTTCAAAACTTAATATATCTTGAACAGAACTCAAATCTATCTTTGGAAACGCAAGGAACTGCAGATGCTGGAAGCTTGTGCAAAACATAAAGTGTTGGAGGAATGCAGAGGGTCAGGCATCATCTGTGGAGGGAATGGTTAGACAACGTTTCTGGTCAGGACCCTTCTTCAGACTCTATCTTTTCTATTTTCAGGCAACATCAGGCTTGTTCTGCGTTTTCAACATCTTCTGCTTTTATTCTAATTCTCTTATAATTAACTTTTCATTCTGTTCAAACAATTCATTTAGTTCACATTAAAAATGCACTGCTCATTTTATTTCAGTGACTTTTAATATGCTCAATATATTGTCATTGATATTTCCTGAACAAATGCAACTGCAGATGCAATCTCATGTTTCTGTTTGGTTTGGAAAAGCAACTGTTTGCAAACAAAATTTGATTCCCGCCATTAGAAAGCAGACTGACAGTGACCTGTTGGTTGCCCACTAACATTGTTTATTTGATTTTTATAAACTTAAGTGCTACAAAACTGATAATATTTGACAGATATCAATCTCCATTGCTATGGAAATGGTCTCTTCCCAAAATACATTGGGAACAAAATAATTTATTACAATAGAAAATCATTTAGCAATCATTTATTTTATTTTCAGTTCTGTAAACTAGAATGGTTGGGGCGAGGGACTCAAATAGAGAAAGCTAGTAGACAGAATGGGAGGCAGGAAGCAGAAAAGGGAAGCACTCGGACACAAGAGGAGAAAGAAAAAAAAGGAAATAAACAGAGAAGAAGAGACGGGGGGGTTTCTTAAATGTGCATATTTTAATGCTAGGAGCATTGTAAGAAAGGTGGATGGGCTTAGAGTCTGGATAGACACCTGGAAGTATGATGTTGTGGCGATCAGTGAAATATGGTTGCAGGAGGGCTGTGATTGGAAACTAAATATTCCAGGATTTCGTTGCTTCAGGTGTGATAGAATTGGAGGGGCAAGAGGTGGAGGTGTTGCATTGCTAGTCAGGGAAGATATTACAGCAGTGCTTTGGCAGGATAGATTGGAGGGCTCATCTAGGGAGGCTATTTGGGTGGAACTGAGAAGTGGGAAAGGTGTAGCAACACTTATTGGGGTGTATTATAGACCGCCAAATGGGGAACGAGAATTGGAAGAGCAAATATGTAAGGAGATAGCAGATATTAGTAGTAAGCACAAGGTAGTGATTGTGGGAGATTTCAACTTTCCACGCATAGACTGGGAAACACATTCTGTAAATGGGCTGGATGGTTTGGAGTTTGTAAAATGTGTGCAGGATAGTTTTTTGCAGCAATACATAGAGGTACCTACTAGAGGAGGGGCAGTGCTGGACTCCTGTTAGGAAATGAGACGGGACAGGTGGCGGAGGTATGCGTTGGAGAGCACTTCGGGTCCAGTGATCACAATACCATTAGTTTCAATATAATTATGAAGAAGGTCAGAACTGGACCTAGGGTTGAGATTTTTGATTGGAGAAAGGCTAACTTTGATGAGATGCGAGATGATTTAAAAGGAGTGGACTGGGACATTTTGTTTTATGGGAAAGATGTAGAAGAGAAATGGTGGACATTTAAAGGGGAAATTTTAAGAGTACAGAATCTTTATGTTCCTGTTCGGTTGAAAGGAAACAGTAAAAATTGGAAAGAGCCCTGGTTTTCAAGGAAAATTGGACATCTTGTTCGGAAAAAGAGGGAGATCTACAATAATTATAGGCAGCATGAAGTAAATGAGGTGCTTGTGGAGTATAAGGAATGTAAAAAGAATCTTAAGAAAGAAATTAGAAAAGCTAAAAGAAGACATGAGGTTGCTTTGGCAAGTAAGGTGAAAGTAAATCCAAAGGGTTTCCACAGCTATATTAATAGCAAAAGGATAAAGAGGGATAAAATTGGTCCATTGGAGAAACAGAGTGGGCAGCTATCTGCAGAGCCAAAAGAGATGGGGGAGATATTGAACAATTTCTTTTCTTCGGTATTCACCAAGGAGAAGGATATTGAATTATGTGAGGTAAGGGAAACGAGCAGAGTAGTTATGGATACTATGAGTTTCAAAGTAAAAGAAGTACTGACACTTTTGAAAAATATAAAAGTGGATAAGTCTCCAGGTCCGGACAGGATATTCCCTAGGACATTGAGGGAAGTTAGTGTAGAAATAGCCGGGGCTATGACAGAAATATTTCAAATGTCATTAGAAACGGGAATAGTCCCCGAGGATTGGCGTACTGCGCATGTTGTTCCATTGTTTAAAAAGGGTTCTAAGAGTAAACCTAGCAATTATAGACCTGTTAGTTTGACTTCAGTGGTGGGCAAATTAATGGAAAAGATACTTAGAGATAATATATATAAGCATCTGGATAAACAGGGTCTGATTAGGAACAGTCAACATGGATTTGTGCCTGGAAGGTCATGTTTGACTAATCTTCTTGAATTTTTTGAAGAGGTTACTAGGGAAATTGACACGGGTAAAGCAGTGGATGTTGTCTATATGGACTTTAGTAAGGCCTTTGACAAGGTTCCTCATGGAAGGTTGGTTAAGAAGGTTAAACTGTTGGGTATAAATGCAGGAATAGCAAGATGGATTCAGCAGTGGCTGAATGGGAGAAGCCAGAGGGTAATGGTGGATGGCTGTTTGTCGGGTTGGAGGCAGGTGACTAGTGGGGTGCCTCAGGGATCTGTGTTGGGTCCTTTGTTGTTTGTCATGTACATCAATGATCTGGATGAAGGGGTGGTAAATTGGATTAGTAAGTATGCAGATGATACCAAGATAGGGGGTGTTGTGGATAATGAAGAGGATTTCCAAAGTCTACAGAGTGATTTAGGCCATTTGGAAAAATGGGCTGAAAGATGGCAGATGGAGTTTAATGCTGATAAATGTGAGGTGTTACACCTTGGCAGGACAAATCAAAATAGGACGTACATGATAAATGGTAGGGAATTGAAGAATACAGTTGAACAGAGGGATCTGGGAATAACCGTGCATAGTTCCTTGAAGGTGGAATCTCATATAGATAGGGTGGTAAAGAAAGCTTTTGGTATGCTAGCCTTTATAAATCAGAGCATTGAGTATAGAAGCTGGGATGTAATGTTAAAATTGTACAAGGCATTGGTGAGACCAAATCTGGAGTATGGTGTACAATTTTGGTCGCCCAATTATAGGAAGGATGTCAACAAAATAGAGAGAGTACAGAGGAGATTTACTAGAATGTTGCCTGGGTTTCAACAACTAAGTTACAGAGATAGGTTGAATAAGTTAGGTCTTTATTCTCTGGAGCGCAGAAGGTTAAGGGGGGACTTGATAGAGGTCTTTAAAATGATGAGAGGGATAGACAGTTGATGTGATCAAGCTTTTCCCTTTGAGAATAGGGAAGATTCAAACAAGAGGACATGACTTCAGAATTAAGGGACAGAAGTTTAGGGGTAACATGAGGGGGAACTTCTTTACTCAGAGAGTGGTAGCGGGGTGGAATGAGCTTCCAGTGGAAGTGGTGGCGGAAGGTTCGTTGGTATCATTTAAAAATAAATTGGATAGGCATATGGATGAGAAGGGAATGGAGGGTTATGGTATGAGTGCAGGCAGGTGGGACTAAGGGAAAAAAGTTGTTCGGCACGGACTTGTAGGGCCGAGATGGCCTGTTTCCGTGCTGTAATTGTTATATGGTTATATGGTAACAAAGCTGCAGCTGTAAAAAAATATGGAGAAAGGTTTCATGGATTGGCTTAAAGAGCCAATCTCACACCTTGTGTCTCGGTCGATAGGTTACCGACAAATATTCATTTCAAACTCACAGACCTCCATAGCCATATTTACAACACCTTCCTTCACCCTGCATTTTTAAAGAACTCCATTCCATTCTTGAGGGAAAAAAAACAAGTGCTGGAGGAACTCAGTGTGTCAGGCAGCATCTGGGGAGTGAATGGATAGAGACAATGTATCGGGTTCCTACAGACGGAGTGGAGGGGAAAAACATTCAATTAAAAATTTCCAGCAACTGCTGTTTTCTGCTTCTTCTTTACAACATTTCTTCCTTTATCTTCCCTCTCTTCTGGCCTAAATCTGCTCCTTCATCCAAACCTCCTCCAAACAAATCAAATGTGATTAACAAGTATTTGTTATACTCTCAGAAAGCACCAGCAGAATCTGAGTCATCTGGTTTGTCATGGTCTCAACACTATCAAAGACTTTCTCTACATTCTTTCCACCAACACCTGCATTCTTATTTTCTCACTTTTCCACTATCCAAAATGATAATTCTGTTTGCCTTTCTGCAGGTGCTGCCCAAGCCACTCAGAATCTCTTGAATTTCCTTTTTATTTCCCATCATTTGTGTTTGTGAACTGAGAAACCTTCAATAAAGATAGCAAAGGTCAAAGCTGTCAACACCTGCACCAACATATTCAAGGTTAATCAAAATCATTTGACAGAATTCCTGTTTTCTATTATTCTGTATTCCTGTTTTCTATCCCTGTTTCTGTACATTCATAATTTCAATGAAAAACTAAGTAAATGTAGTCGATGGTATGCTGGGCTTGTACTTGAAACAGGAGCGTCTGAAGAACGGGCCTAACTGGAAACGTCATCTGTCCATTTCCCTTCACAGATACAGCCTGACCCACCAGTTCCTCCATTGATTGTTTTTTTAAGTCAGGATTCCAGTATCTGCAGTCTCGTGTCTCCTCGGTACTGCATAGCTGCTGAAATCAACGCCCTAAATTATTTAAATGCAATAAACACATCTTATTTGGCTTCACTGTAAAGTACTGTAGATACACCAGTTTTTATTTCAGACTGAAGATGCATTGCGCTGAAATATTAATTCTATTTTTCTCTCTTCATAAATGTTGCCTGAGCTATAAAATATTTTCCCATGTTCTGTTTTTAGGCCTAGTTCTAAATCACCTCATGTCAATATCTGGCATTAGAAGAGATTGACGGAGATAAGTGGACTCTTGTCCCTATAAACATATGCATTTAAAAAGAACCAATTCAATGTCAAATGATTTCAATGTATTCAAGAAGAACACAGCAATATATTCAAATCACCATTATAAAAATCCAAATTATCAAATTTGCAAAAAGGGAAACTAAAGAAAGCACTCCTTGCGTTCCAGAAAGCATTGTTGCGTTGTCAAAAGCAAAATATTTTCTTGAGATTAACTGAGTCTCCAGAGCTAATCCAATGCTTCTGGTGTAACTTGGCTTTGGTATGGGTTCACACTGCCATATCATAGAATCTCCATAGTATGTGAAAACGACATTTTTTATTTGGTAATTTTTGGGTGGAGGTTGAGCATTTAAAAAAATCTAAGCAGTACACTTAGAAGTTACTAATAGAAACACAATTTAGAAGTTAACCAATTTTAGATTAAAAGTAAACTTAGAAAATAAAATGGATTGAACTGAAATATTAAAATCTAGTTTACAGTGAGTGAAAACACAATCTTGAATCAAAACATAATTCAGGAAAGAAACTGAAACACTGAGAAAGTCATTTCAATTTCATATCTGTCACCTTTCTCCACCAGTTTTGCCCTGGAATTTGTGCACCTTCATCTCTATCAGTATCATTCCAGAATTCCTTGTGTGAACTAAACTACTTTTGTCAAATCTTCCTTTGACCCACTGCTTTGATCAAACATCAGTTGCCCAAATATCTCACAACTTGACTTAGCACTTTTTGTTCTAGGTTTATTCCCCATGTGTCGTGAGGATTTTTTTCAGAAAGATCCTACATAACCTTTGTAGAAGTAGTTAGGGAGGAGAAATTATCCTACAATATTTATACCAAAGACTCTGCAGTACAGAACACTGGTGCAGCTCATAGAGGTGTTGCTTCATGGATCCAGAGACCCGAGTTCAATCTTTACCTCAAGTGCTGTCTGTGTGAATTTTTAACATTGTCCCTGTAACCATGTGGGTTACCTCCAGGTGTTATCACACCTCAAAGCTTTGCTGATTGGTAGATTAATTGGCCACTGCAAATTGCCCCTTCAGTGCAGGTGAATCTTTGGGCAGTTGTCAAGAGTGTGGAGAATCTGAAACTTGGAATATTAGCAGAGAATGGGTTTACTGTCAGTCAGCATAGCCTTGATGGCCCGAAATGGCCTCTGACATCAGAAGACAATGTGGTTAATACTTCTGTTGTGGTTTCCTTGGTTGTGAAATCCACATTATTTCTTGCATACATTTAAAATGGAAGTAGGCAATCAAAACCCTACAATTTTTGCAAAGCAAAACTTCCCATTAACCATGGTTTGCAATATATATTTAATAATTCCAAATGTATATTTGGTCTTGTGACTGGTCATTTCAGCAAACCCGGCAAAGTATTCATTATTGGCGGGTAGCATAGATAAATTTGTTCTTCAAAAGAAATGTTTTACATAGAATGGTGGTCAATATTATCAGGAACATTTCCTAATGTTTCAAGTGTACAGACCAACATACTTTGCTTTGTCCCATGATCTTTCTTTCAGCTACATGAATTCATAACATGCTGAAATTATTAACATATAATGACGGTTAAGATAACATATTTACACAATGCATTTCCCCTTAAAACCTTTACACATACAGTGCCCTCCATAATGTTTGGGACAAAGACCCATCATTTATTTATTTGCCTCAGTACTCCAGAATTTGTGATTTGTAATAGAGAAAAAAAAATCACATGTGGTCAAAGTGCACATTGTCAGATTTTATTAAAGGGTATTTTTATACATTTTGGTTTCACCATGTAGAATTGTGTTTATATATAGTCTGAAGAAGGGTTTAGGCCCGAAACGTTACCTATCTCCTTCGCTCCATAGATGCTGCTGCACCCGCTGAGTTTCTCCAGCATTTTTGTGTACCTTCGATTTTCCAGCATCTGCAGTTCCTTCTTGAACACTTTATATATAGTCCCCCCATTTCAGGACGCCATAATGTTTGGAACACATGGCTTCACAGGTGTTTGTAATTGCTCAGGTGTGTTTAAATGCCTCCTGAATGCAGGTATAAGAGAGTTCTCAGCACCTAGTCTTTCCTCCAGTCTTTCCCTCACCTTTGAAAACTTTTATTGTTGTTAATCAACATGAGGACCAAAGTTGTGCCAATGAAAGTCATAAAAACCATTATGAGACTGAGAAACAAGAATAAAACTGTTCGAGCAGCAGCCAAACCTTAGGCTTAACAAAATCAACTGTTTGGAACATCATTGAGAAAGAGAGCACTGGTGAACTTACTAATCGCAAAGGAACTGGCAGACCAAGGAAGATCTCCACACCTGATGACAGAAGAATTTTCTCCATAATAAAGAAAAATCCCCAAACACCTGTCTGACAGATCAGAAACACTCTTCAGGAGTCAGGTGTGGATTTATCAATGACCACTGTCTGCAGAAGACATCATGAACAGAAATACAGAGGCTACACTGCAAGATGCAAACCACTGGTTAGCCGCAAAAATAGGATGGCCAGGTTACAGTTTGCCAAGAAGTACTTAACAGATCAACCACAGTTCTGGAAAAAGGTCTTGTGGACAGATGAGATGAAGATTAACTTATATCAGAGTGATGGCAAGAGCAAAGTATGAAGGAGAGAAGGAACTGCCCAAGATCCAAAGCACACCACATCATCTGTGAAACACGATGGTGGGGGTGTTATGGCCTGGGCATGTATGGCTGCTGAAGGTACTGGCTCACTTATCTTCAATGATGGTACAACTACTGATGGTAGTAGCATAATGAATTCTGAAATGTATAGACACATCCTATCTGCTCAAGTTCAAACAAATGCCTCAAAACACATTGGCCGGCGGTTCATTCTACAGCAAGACAATGATCCCAAACATACTGCTAAAGCAACTAAGGAGTTTTTCAAAGCTAAAAAATGGTCAATTCTTGAGTGGCCAAGTCAATCAACCGATCTGAACCCAATTGAACATGCCTTTTTTATGCTGAAGAGAAAACAGAAGGGGATTAGCCCCGAAAACAAACATTAGCTAAAGATGGCTGCAATACAGGCCTGGCAGAGCATCACCAGAGAAGACACCCAGCAACTTGTGATGTCCATGAATCGCAGACTTCAAGCAGTCATTGCATGCAAAGGATATACAACAAAATACTAAACATGACTACTTTCATTTACATGACATTGTTGTGACCCAAACATTATGGTACCCTGAAATGGGGGGACTATGTATTAACACTGCTGTAATTTCTATACGGTGAAACAAAAATGTATAAAAATGGCCTTTATTAAAATCTGTCAAAGTGCACTTTAACCACATGTGATTTTCTTTCTATTACAAATCTCAAATTGTGGAGTACAGAGGCAAATAAATAAATTATGGGTTTTTATCCCAAACAT